>NC_135548.1:32713735-33054443 GCF_045843805.1 Urocitellus parryii
TTTCATATTAAATATGATTACACTTTTTTTAATCTTTATTTCATTTATTTATTTATTATGTGGTGCCGAAGATCGAACCCAGTGCCTCACATGTGCTAGGTAAGCGCTCTGCCACTGAGTTACAACTCTAGCCCCTTTCCAATGTTTTTTTTTTGATGATATATATTTGATGAACCTTTATTTTATTATATATATATATATATATAATATATATATAATATATTATATATATAGTTATTGGTTGTTCACAACATTACAAAGCTCTTGGCATATCATAATTCATACATTAGAATCAAGTGGGTTATGAACTCCCATTTTTACCCCAAATACAGATTGCAGAATCACCTCGGTTACACATCCACATTTTTACATACTGCCATATTAGTGACTGTTGTATTCTGCTACCTTTCCTATCCTCTACTATCCCCCCTCCCCTCCCCTCCCATCTTCTCTCTCTACCCCATCTACTGTAATTCATTTCCCTCCATGTTTGTTATCCCATTCCCCTTACAACCTCTTATATGTAATTTTGTATAACAATGAGGGTCTCCCTCCTTTTCCATGCTATTTCCCTTTTCTCTCCCTTTCCCTCCTTTTTAAACAATGAACTAACAAAGTTTTTGTTTGAAAATATGAGACTTAGGTGTTCAGTTGGGGATTTAACACTGAGATATGGCCTCTGCCCAGGAAATACCCCAAAGGGAAAGCAGTGAACCCAAGGACCTACATATGCCAGCCAAATAAAATAAATCTAGATGTGTGCTAAATCTCACACCAGGAATGTTGGCAATGTGAGAAAAAAGAGATAGCATCTCTAAATTCCATCATTCCCCATTAATGCACACAAATACATTTCTTTAATATACTAAGACATTTTAATAAAATTATTCAACATATTGACTGAATTTTCTGCAAGGATGAGAAACAAAATGAAAAGGTCACCACAGAAAAATTGTTTAATACATGTAAGAAGACAGAAATTGCGTCAACATACTTTATACACAACAAGAGATATAAAAAATTGTGCTATATATGTGTAATAAGAATTATAATGCATTCTGCTGTCATTTATTTTTTAAAAAATCAATAAAAAATAAACAAAAAATAGCAAAGAAACATTAACCAGGATATAAAGTTAATATATATATAATATATATTAATATATATATAAATATATACATATTTCAACTTGTAGCAAATAACTACTGATTTTCACTAGATTTTGAGCCTTTGACAACATCACCCTTTCACATGAATGCAGTCAGTGACCATTACCATTCATAACCCAGGTGGTTATTCGTCAGTCTCAAATTTAGTCTCAATTTTTTATTTTTCAAAATGTTTTTGCAAGTGGAAGCACAAGCAACATTTAGAATTGTTTTTCCTCCATTACATAGTAAATTTAGCTATAAGTTGACAGGACTACTAATGCTATTTTCAGATTCTAACCAGTTCAGAGTGGTTTTAGATGTAACTAGTAATATATAATGCCTGGATTCCAAAAGACTATTTAAAAGGTATTTTCATTTGGCCTCCTTTACTTTCCTCAAGAAAGAAAAACAAGAAGAAACAGGAAGAAATGCTTTGTATGTTGACATACCTGAGACTGGGTACATTGAGCGTCATCAAAACTTTTGTGCTCTTCTTCTGAAGTCATGTCAAAATGGGTCTCTGCTGATAAATGAATACATTTACTCACATTCCTTAGAACTGCATTAGAAAGCGTGAACATCAATCCAAATAGAAATGGATAATTGTAACAACTTAATATTCCCAAATGTGATTTCCAATTAAGTTTAATATTTGGTAAATAATAACTGGTTTCAACTTTCCACAGTTTTTCTTTTTTCTTTTTCTTTCTTTGTGTATACACCTTGGGAGTGGACCCACAAACTTATGCATTCTTGTCAAATACTCTAACATTTAGTTCTTTCCCATGGCCACTTTAATTGGCAACTGGAGTCCTCTGAGTGGACTGAATACAGCCATCCTTCAAGGCTTGGACTTCCAAGTAGTTGTGAATAAAGATGTACCCATTTGCACCCAACAAACATTGAGTTCTCAGGGAGTATTTTTTCTTGATCCAAATCCTCAACACACATCTTATAGAGACATGACAGTATACAAGGTTCAGTGCAAACCATATTGCCAAGATTTGTCTACTCAAGATCAATGAAATTCGCTCAGAAACAAGCTTGAAAATAGACATGGAAAGAAGGGCTGATTCTGGGAAAATGTTAGTATAGAGTAAGCTGCATTCTAAGCTGCACTATTGCATGGAGACCAAAGAGTTGGTGAAGAGCTTCTCAGCAAAGTGAGTGAAAGAGGGATTTTTTTCAAATCCCTAAAATTTCTGAACACTGAAAATGTCCAGAGATTCAGTAATCTGTGTACCATAAACAAAAAAAGCCTACAACCTGCATGCAGATCTGCCTCAGACCAAGGGGGAGAGAGAAGAGGAAGTTGCATTCTAAGTTGTACCATGATGTGCGCTGCTAAGGAGAAACCTGAGATCAAAAATATTGCTTAAACTGATCTGACCAAAAGGTGCACTATGCACTGGTGCTTAAAAAGCATGCTCTTCTCTCAATGGGTGATGGGAGTACTGAAGCCATAGCCATCCTCGGAAAGAGTGCAACAGTATTTCTTTGATTCAGTTCCTCTAAACAACACACACACACACACACACACACACACACACACACACACACACACACATGAGGATCCTGGAAGTGCCTATCAAGGGACCTAGGTTGTGCCTGATGGAAGGTAGAAAAAACTGGTGCAGGCTAGACTATACCCATGTGACTCCAGTGAGAAGGGCAAAGGGGAACCTATGTGTCTGGAAGCTAATGTGACCAGCTGAAGTGTCAGAGAAAATGACCTAAGAAGGCAGAGAAAATGTGCCCCCAGGGATGGTGTTTTTTCTGGCTACTCACCCCCTCAAAAAGACAGGTGAGAGGTGCGTAGCCAGAGAGCAGGAGATGGTGAGAGCATGAAATTCTGTAGGCCCACACAGAGAAAAGTATGAAATAGGTCAGGATTTGTCTCAGAATAAAGGGATAGGTGAGGCCTAATGCCAGAGGACAGTTGAGGCAGAGGAAAGGTATAAAGATACAGAATGAGGCTTGGCTCATGTCATGAAATATTTCTAAGAAATTTCAGAAGGTTGACCTCTCACATTCTAAAGAGATGCTTATGGTGACATTTGCATGGTAGCTAGTTCACTCCAAAGGCTGGAAATAGGGAGAATGTAATAGTATGATATGTAGGGGAAACAATTCAGAATTGAGAGGATATTCCCAGAAACAGAGGAGAGATCATTTTCTGTGACTACTGATGACATTGTGAGGAAAATCCTCCCACCTCTTTGGGAAAACCACCTTACATGTGAGAACACTGGTAGCATTTCAAGTGTTTTAACATTGTGTTCCCTGGAGTGTTGTAATGTAAAACTTACCCAATTTGACTGTCTTTTCTTTCACCTTGCCTAATCCTTTCCGTGGAAGCACCTCTTTTATTGTGATGGGATCAGTGCGCTTAGAAAGAAGATAGTACATAAAGAGTGTATTTTTCATTGACTACAAAGTTAATAATTTAGAATAAATATAGAAATTTAATTACCTTTCTGAAATCAGATGAATCCCTAGAGGCTGAAAAACAAAAGGGGTATATAATCAAGCAAAGCTGAAGAGGGTAAAACAACTCATACATTACAGATGCCTCCACATACATCTGAGGTCCATGGTTCAGCTGTGCTCAAAATTATGCTATCTCCTGGGTTTCTGTGCTGGCTGGTTTGGCTGACAACAATCATGTGACTAAAGGAATTTTGTGAATAGGTTTTGTGAAACATGCTGTTCATTTCACAAACCTGAGATTATTTGTCCAATGACCATAAATAAAACAGACAAGGAAACATATACCAATGCAAAGATACAGAATGATGGAGAATCCAACAATCCTGTAGTGGAGAAGCAAAGAAGATCCCTAAGAGATTCAATGGCAAAGGTGAAGTCAAAACAAAAACAAGCCATAGAACCTATCTTACTGAAATACTACTGAAAAGATTTAATCTTTATAATTTTAAGTATGTATATATTTACTGCATTTGTCCTTTCATTTTTGTTTAGTAAGGCCAAAGCTGTGTTCAGATCCCAGGGAAATGTTAGGTTCATTTCTCAACAAAGATATCTGAAGGAGTCAGTTGATATACATATTTTGACACTGAAAACTATGACATCTATTGTTTGTTTTTTATATTCAGGTGTGATGCTTGTTCCTCTTGTGCATCCTCTATTCCTGTATTCTCTGGTTTAAACAGATTCGATTTTCATGATCCCCTTGTGTGAGAACAGATAGTTTCTACATCTAAGAAATAAGGGTTAGTTGGTTTAAACTTTTGAGACATAAAAATTTAAAGGGAAAGTTGAAATGGAAGAGCACAGCTTTATCTGATAACAATAATATACTATTACACACACAAACACACGTATATATGACAAAGATTTTGAGTATTCTAAGAGTAAACTGTATAAAGAGTTCTGTTTGCAAATAAGTTTGGTTTGGTGTGACTTGCCAGTGTTTTAAGTGTATTCACAAAAGGCCAGGCCTATCAAAAAAATTATAATTAGCTTTTGAAGGATGAGGATGTAGCTCAGTAATGAAGTGAATTTCTAGAATGCCCATGATCAAAATTTTATTTTCAGGCAAATAGGAAAGAAATACAGAAAGTAACTATGTAAGGAAAAAAGAGAGGGAGGGAAGGGAGTAGAAAGAAAATAAGGAAGGAAGGAAGGAAGAAAGCAAGGAAGGAAGGGAGGAAAGAAGAGAAAGAATTGAGCTGTCATTAAAAATCACGAATGATTCTGAAATGTAATTTTGCAACTCAGAATGACTCAATTTAAACCACAGCAAGCAGTATGTCTGGTAGGTATGGAGAAAAGATGGTCATGGCTGGAATCTTTCCCCAACTTACAAGCCCCTCATGATTTAAATGATGGACAAGTTTCAGTGGCTCACATATTGTGAAAGATAGATATACTGATAGCCCCTGAATTGCATGCTCTCAGTTTCCCCTTCATTCGCTCCAAGATTACCCAGCTAACTTATTTTGTTTCTTCCACATTTCTCCTTCCCAGGAACTTTTCAAAAGCAACATCTTGATCTCTGGTCTTGATTCTTTATATTTTTCATTTTGTCTATGAATTATCCCCACTCTTTCTTTTTCTTTTCTTTTTTTAGTTGTAGATGGACACAATGTCTTCAATATATTTATTTATATATTTATTTATATGTGTTGCTGAGGATAAACCCAGTGCCTCAGGCATGCAAGGCAAGCACTCTACCACTAAGCTACAACCCCAGTCCACCACTCTTCCTTAATTCCCAATTTAAGGATTAGACCTAAGAAATATAAATTCTATACTTTGAGTTCTTATCACTTTCCAAGAGACAATATCAGAATAAAAACTAGATGTATGCAATAACTTTATTACATTTGATGTTCCAGTGGCTCTTCATTTAGTTTTGCTAAAAGGAAAACCTCTCCTGACCTCTTTACATGGTGGCCGGCAGATAGTGATCATTGGAATCACCTTACATGGAAGAAAACATAGATGTGCAGGCCAGGTAAGTCAGAGTATACATTTTGAATAGGGATCCCCACAGGTGATCTATTAGAGTCTGAGAGTCTGGGTCTGCACTTAGTCTGCTTCTCATTTCCCTGCCTTCAAATGCCTTACAATAATAGAGCCAGTTTTCCACCCAATGATGTTCCCAAACTTGAACGATGAGAAGAAGTCCTTTCTCCTTCATTTACTCATTGTATTCTCTCTGCTTTTCTCAGTGTCTATTCTCCCTTCTCCTTTCCAAATTGTCCAAAGAATATTTTAAAAACCTATGAATTTAGGTATCAGTCCATAACAATTTGCACATTTTTCTACTTCCCATACTTCTGTGTCTGCCATCTGTGCTTCATCCCAGGTAGTGGCAAGAATGTCTATAATATAGGTATTTTTATTTTTTATTTGATTTAATTACAATATTGTTTTATATAAATTTATGACCAGACACATGGATTTATGAACATTTCACTTAAAAAGAAAAAAAAATTCCTTTCTTCATGATCAGTTCTTCACATGTCAATTCCTTTCTAATGACAACTCAGAAATGAGTGGTGAGAAAAAATATTCACACCTTGAGTCATTTGCACAACTGGAAACTCACACTTTCCTTCCACATTTTGAACAGGTGGTCTCTTGATTCTGGTATATGACTGAAATTTATCAGCCTTCATGGCTTCTTTTTCCTTCATTTACTTGCTGCACTCACTCTCTCTGCCTTTCCCAATGTGTATTCACCCCTATCCTCTCTACTTCACAATTTCCAACTCCCCTATGATCTATGCATATCTTGTATAGAAACTAAGAGGGACACTCCCACTATAACCTGCTGCTGGACTTTGATCTTAAGAGAGACAACTCATTATCTTTTTCACTTTTTCATTATTACCTATTTACTAGGTTCATTTTTCCAAGTATTAGAATAAATCAGCACTCATGTTAGAAATCAATATTCTGTCCAAAGAACTGTGTAGAGTATGTAGTTCTTACCATGGACATGTCCATCTGCTTTCTCTTTTGCTATATAATGTTTCTCTCCAGATGAGTGAGAAATGCACATCTGTGGACCACCCTCAGAAAATACCTGCAAAATAAAGGACCCCAATAAGCTGCATGAAAACTTCACTATCACTCTTTTAGACATCACCCAAATTTTGGTCTTGAAAGCAGCTAACTAAAATGTAGATAAGTACAGTCATATTTTCCACAGGGCAACCTAGAATTTGTGCTTCATCTGAAGCTCAACTCTTGTCTTCCAATGGCTCCTGATTTGGTAAAAGCAGAATGGATATCATAGAAAAGGTATTCCCTGAAAATTCAATAACATAAATGATTGTATTCTAAGAGTGTAAACAACTATATATCACAATCCCACAAGATGAGAATGCATTAAATACTTAATTAAACATTCTTGAGAAATGTAATTAATATTATGTTGCATTACATGTTTTAAATAACAGACTTATGAGACTCAGTGTGATAAGAGATTTGGAATTATGTGATGTTGAGCAGGAATAAGACTTTATTGGACTTGCCTCATTTTGGACAACACAGTCTCACAGGATCTAAAGAGCTTATAGTAAGTGTTTCACTGAGGGAAAATCCAGTTTAATAAAATGACAAAGTAGGGTGAAGAAATGTTTCTATTGTACTGTTAGAAAGGAACATACAGGATCTGGGTAGAGTAAACAACATGTTCCTCTGAGAGAGAACTAAAAAGTACACCAATGAAGAAAAATGACAGCACAAAAATGTACAGCACTTCCTGACTATTTTTCAGAGCTTGAGTCATATTGGCTCCTGTGTGCATTCTGGATTAACAAAAAAAAAAGAGCAGCTATGGAAAAAAGAAAACCTGGAGAGGCACCATAGAGAGCCTCAGACCAAATGAAACCCAGAATTTTGGCTTTTAGAATAGTAAATGAATTCAAGGATTTCACCAGCCATCCATGGGCTGGGTGTGTGAGCTATGCACATTTGAGTGTATGAGAAAAACTGGTCTGAAATAACTGTCTGATTAGGATCTGCATGTATGTGTGTCTTTTCACTCACTCTGCCTGTGATACCCACAGAGCACCTGAGATGGGTGTGATTTTCCATGTTTATATGTAAATAAAACTGAGCCACTGGGAAGGACCATTTTTTACCATAAATGTACTCAATGACCATCATCACTATATATGTTCATTAATTAAAATGATTATTAGCAAAACCACTAATTTTAACTTCTTCATCATTTTAAGGGGTTAAAAAACAGAAACCCAAATAATATTCAGAAAAAAAAATCTGCCCGAATCACAAGGATAATATTTATCTATATGTTATCCTGAATTTTAATGCTATTTTCAGATTCATAACCAGTTAAATTCTATTAGGTTTCAATATTAAATTATCATCTTTAGATTTCAAACCACTGTTATGAAAGGTAATAAAATTTGCCCATATTGACTTTCTGAAAACAAGGAATACAGTAAGAAATCAGTAGTTTTAAAAAATATATCTGAGTGAACACACCTGTGGCTGCTTATTTTTGGTGTCATCAAGACCTTCCTCCTCTTCTTCAGATGATGAGAATGAAAGTAGTTCAGCTGAAAAATGTATGTAGATTTATGTAAACAACTTAGAACATTTAGAGAGAATGATAGTCTGCCAAAAATAAAAAGTAATAATAAGCTTGAATTTTAGGTGCTATTACCTCTTTAACTGTTTATTGGTGGGGTATACTTGTGTGTACTCAGTGATTTAAACCTAGAACATTGCAACATTGGCAAGAGCTCTGCCAGAGTTGTATATTTATTTGTTTTTGGAAACTGGGTCTCTCTAAAGTGTTTGTTTTGGCCTGAGACTGCCATTCTCTTGTCTCAGTCTCCCAATAGCTGTGTTTCGAGGTGATCCACTGTACCCAGCAGAGAATTTTTTTCAGGGAATGTTTTTAGTGGTATAAAACTTCAATAGTCTACCTGAGGAGACACTATGTATCACCAGGTTTAAGAAACCAGAATATCTCAAAGGTATATCCACTCAAGATGAATGAAAATTTGCCAGAATTAAATTTTAAAAACACTATAGAAATGTGGGGATACACACAATTTGGTATTCTCTTCCCCATAACAGTAACTTTTAAAAACAACTATTCATCAATAGTCATTTCCACAGTGACTTAGACTCTACTGTTATCAATGAACATCTTGCATATGCAATATTTTTCTACATTACTATAAACAAATGTGATCTTCTGTAAAACTTAGTCTGTTCAGTCCTGCATAATTATCAATCTCCTTGTCATAAACTGCTTTTTACCCCCTTGAGGTATCTCAGCATTTCAGCCACTGTTCAACTGGATACATGCCAGTTGACTTGTAAATTACTCCTTCCCCTGTCTAGCCCTTTGGCTCCTGAACTTGAGAAGACCTCTTTTATATCACCTTAGCATCAACAGTTTATTTGAACCGAGAATTATTATGTTCCCTATGAGAATAGAGTAAAAAGGTGCCAGGAATAATGGCTTTCCTAGAGCTAGGATTCAGCAGAGACTAAAGGAATGAGGTTACTAGTAAGATGCAGAAAATGGGGAAAGCTTAAAAGGCTGTAGCTAGACACAGAGTGAAGCATTAAATGGGTCAGTATTTGTCTGAAAATATAGGGATTGGTGAGGAGCCATCAAGATGACAGTAAAATTAAGGGAAAGGATAAAGTGTTAGGCTGAATGCATGAAAGATTTCTGGGTAATTTTAAAAGCTGGCCTTTTATCTTCTAGAGAGGTTCATAGTCACATTTGCATGGTAGCTAGATGTCTCCAAATGCTGAAGATAGGATGAGTGTGGAGAGCATATGCATGAGCAGAAATGAATAAGAAGGTGGCAGGAGTGCCAAATAGAGGGAAGCAGGCCAGAATGGAAAAAAAAATGTTCCATGAAAAATAGAGGATATATCATTTTTCTGGGACCAGTGTAGAATGAAGTTCCATTAAGTAATAAAGGACAAAGCTGGGTCCCTGGAATAAGAGGCTCTGTACTGTTACAAAAGTTTTCAAATGGCATGTAGAATAAAACACACCAACTGTATAAGTTCTTTGGGTTTAGCATGTAATATTTGAATTTCTCATTTTTGTATGTTAAGGGACTCATTTTAGTGCTTGGGGGTCAGTTTCCTGAATCTTGGATTTACCCAACCTTCCAATGAATAAGAGAAAAAGCTTCGTGGCAGAGCCACTGCTTATCATGCCAAAGTATCTGTGTTCAGTCCCCACCATTGAAAAGTAAACTAAAAACAAAAGCAAACAAAAAAAGAAAGAAAAGCATGAAGAGGGAATATATAAAGTGGTTTGTGTAAGTAGTTTTGAATTTACAACTCTGGGTCAATAAAAATCATAAAAGAGTAATTTCCTAAAAATACTCTATTAGTTTTATAGAAAATGAATAATATAAAGAATGCACTATAATACTATGTATGGTTTAATACAGAGATAATCACAACTGATGAAGGACATAGAATCCACAGCTGCATAAAGTACAACACGGGTTCAATGTAAGTATTCAATAAAGTGGGTATTATATTAGAATTGAAATTAAATTTTGATTGGGTCTTGTTTCACACATTATACTTAATCTCTGGGTTCAGACACATATTTTTATGTTCATCTCCCAAGATTTGGAAATTATTGGCAGCTATGCAATAAGTTTTTATAAAATTTTGGAGGAAAATAGAGACTCATAATTCACCTAACAGGTATAAGAATTACGGGAAATTTAATTTTAAAAATGTCTGAGATAAAGATTTTTTTAGAAATCATTTTGTTGTGACTTTAAAGATATTATTTTAAACTTGTATGCCAATATAGACACTAGAATGTGTATGTATGTGTGTATGTATGTATATGTATATATATATATTTTTACCTGATTTGCATATCCTTTCTTCTGTTGTCCCCACTGTATTCTTTTGAAGAAAATACCTCCTGTCTAAGATAGGCTGTATGGGTTTGGAAAGTAGATATTAAATACGTGTTGTACATTTTATACTATACACAGTTAATAATTCAAGATAAACATAGAAGTTTATAATTACCTGCACAACAGGATGTGTGAAATTCTGAAATACTGAAAAGCAAAAGGGATACACAATTCACAAAACATGAATATGACAAAATCACCCACACCTTCCTGCTGAATTGACAGGGAGTCAAGTTCCAAGGGTTAGCTTTAATAAATAGTATTTTAACATTTGGACTTCTGTGTTTGCTGGTTTTTGTTGAGTACAGCAGCATGATTCAAATATATTGAAGAAAAACATCCAATATTAGTTTAATTAAGGATAGAGTTAAGTTTTCAAAAGTGAGATTACATTTCCAATTACCACAAATATAATAGGGAATGCACACATGCCAAGTAAAGGTGCTGATTGATTGAGGGAATGGGGATATCTAATCAGAGGAGCAATGGAGAAACTTTGGGGTATAAATATATAAAATAAAGAAAATAATTTAACAGCAGGTATGTTTAATGTAGCCTATCACAATCATTTCATTAACTTTATTACAGGTATGTATCCTGTTCCTCCATTTGTCCTACAATATAGTAAGTCCAAAGTTGTGATAACCGTCAAGTGGAAAGTATAATTCATTTGCATTGAAGAAAGTTCTGAGAAATGATCAGCTTTGGTATACACTTATTAAAATAATCATTTTTCCATACCCATGGAGGACAGTAGTGTATCTTCTTTTAATATATCCTCTGGTCTGACCCACTCAAAGTTTCTTGATTCATTCATTTGAGAAGACATAGGAACTGTATCTAATAAATAATTTTTAATAAGCATAAAATATTAATATATGGTAATCCAAAGGGGAAAAGTGAACTGAATGCAAAAGAATTATCAGACATGAAAACCATTTTATATTTCAAATTCATTAGCATATATACAAAAAAATAACAGCTTTGGTATTCAACAAATTATCCTAAAGAGTCTGCTGTTCACAAAATGAGCCTTGTTTGATATAACTTCTTAGACTTTCAAAGATTTTCATAAAATATCTGTCATATCAGAATACTAGCTATTTAGAGAAAAGGACTTGGCAGAGTAATTGAGTGCATTCCTAGCATGCCTAAAGCCATTATTTCATTAAAGAAAAAAACTAATTGTCTTTTTAAATGCCCCATGTTTCTTAAATGCTATGTTTCTGATCTCAAATACTGATATCAATACATCCCTATACTTGGAAGTTATGGAGCAAAGGAATTAAAGTGGCTGGTTGCCCCAATTCTAACAGTTTCCCCTGCTTAAAACCATCTCTGGACTAGCAATTCTCACTTCTGTTTGAAGGCAAATATAGTGAAACCAGCTGAAATGCATTACCTCAGTCTCCTTATTATTACCTTCAAAATTACCTAGCTAATTTTATTCTCTCCTCACTACCCCATCCCTTTGATTTTCAAAAGCTATCTCTAGACCTGTAGTCTTGATTCTTTTTTGTTGTTGTTGTTGTTTAGATTATTCCCACTACTTTCTTCCCAATGCAGTAACTGTATCTTAAAAATACAATTTCCAGGAGCTGGGTTTTGGCTCAGTCTTAGGGCGCTTGTCTAACACATGTGAAGTACTGGGTTGAATACTCAGCACTATATAAAATAAATAATATAAAGGTATTGTGTCAATTTACAACTCAAAAAATCTTTAAAAGAATACAATTTACATTAACAGAGACATGAGATGGGAGGGAAAGGGAGAGAAAAGGGAAATTGCATGGAAATGAAGGGAGACCCTCATTGCTATACAAAATTACATATAAGAGGTTGTGAGGGGAATGGGAAAATAAACAAGGAGAGAAATGAATTACAGTAGATGGGGTAGACAGAGAAGATGGGAGGGGAGGGGAGAGGGGATAGTAGGGGATAGGAAAGGTAGCAGAATACAATTACTAATTGGGCATTATGTAAAATTGTGGATGTGTAACCGACGTGATTCTGCAATCTGCATTTGGGGTAAAATTGGGAGTTCATAACCCACTTCAATCTAATGTATGAAATATGATATGTCAATAGCTTTGTAATGTTGTGAACAACCAATAAAAAATAAAATTAAAAAAAAGAATACAATTTGGGGGCTTGGGTTATGGCTCAGCGGTAGAGTGCTTGCCTTGCATGTGCAAGGCTCTGGGTTCGATCCTCAGCACCACATAAAAATAAATAAATAAATAAATAAAGTTATTGTGTACAACTACAAAAAATATTTAAAAAAAATACGATTTCTATGTTTCATCCATTTGTTCTTTCCCTTTGCCAACAGACATAATCAAAAACAAAGCAAGATTTATTCTCTAATATACTTATGCCATGAACTAAGACACAATGGCTCTTAATTTAGATTTTCTAAAGGGCAATTCATTGAACTGCTCTTGCAAATCAGAATGTAGTCTGGGAATCAAGGAGCACTGGAAGCATCTTTGAATGTATTCAGGATGTAGAACCAAAGACCTGCTGAGTCAGAACATACATTTTGTACATGGTCCCCAACATATGATTCAATAAAATTTGAGAGTTCTTATGCATGCTTAATCTTCTACCAATTCCTCTAACTTAACATGCCTATTTGATGTTTCTTTTTGCTTTGTTATTTTGTTATTGGTACTGGGGATTGAATCCATGGGTGTCTAACTACTGAGTAACATCCACATCCCTTTTTATATTTTATTTAGAGAAAGGGTTTTGCTGAATATCTGAGGGCCTCATTCAGTTACTGAGCTGGCTTTAAAATTAAAATTATTTCTCCGTCTTCAGCCTCCAGAGCCACTGGGAATATAGGCATGCACCATGTGCCTGGCCATTTATTTCACCTATTTAAAATTCTCCCTATTTTGTAGTCTAATTTGTAGATGTATTAGAAGTCATAATCTCTCCAAGGAATGTTTCATCAGGCCATCATCAATGTGCATCTGCTTATTTTTTTCTTTTTCTTTCTTTCTTTTTTTTTTTGGTTGTTGTTGTCTATAGTCTTTTCTCATTATTCATTTCCGAATTCTTCTCTCCCCTTTCTTATGTCCCAACTTTTCTCTAATTTCAGCAGGTCTGGACTTAATAACTCAGCTCCTCTAGGACCACTCCAACTTACCCTGTGGTTGCAACTAGATAAGATACACTATTTCAACTCCCATACTATTTATTATTTTCATTTCTTCCACTATTAAATCATACTAGTGCTCATGTTGTAAACATGCATTATATCCAATGATTTTATAATGAGTGGTTCTTACCTTCTGTGTGTCCATTTATACCATCTTTTTCTCTTTGATGTGCATCACCAAATGAATGACCAACACTATTCTGAGGAAGAATCTGAGAGATAGTCGTCTGGTAAAATTAAACAACTAATGAATTATATGAAGACTGCCTAATCAGTATTCTAAGGAGACACCTAATTTTCCAGATTTGAAATAAATTAGATTAAAAACTAGAGAAGTACACATTAAAAATAGAAATATTTTATATCACACTGTTATATATAGTCTGCAAATCAGCCAAATATTATATTCATTTGTCTACTAACTCTATGAAACCAGGATAGAAGGACAATAGAGAACTATCAACATGAGGGCTAGGGTTGTGGATCATATATATATATGAGATAATGGGGTTCATTATAACTTATACAAAAATGCATATAACATATTTAGACAAATCTTACTGCCCAGTACATTTTCTAACCCTTCCGATATCTCTCCACTAATCCACCAAAAGCAGTTGTATGAGGACAGTTTATACTAAGGGCTACCTCCATTTGAAAATCTAAGATATTTCAATTTAAAAACCTCATAATGAATCCCAAGGTCTAAGAAAAACCTCAGTAAATGAATTCTAAAACCAATACAAGAAAAGAATTCATTAAAGTCAGAGCCAAAATAATAAAATAGATAATTTTTTAAAAAAACATAGTAATAATGAAACAAATAGTTTGTTTTTAAAATGGTAAATAAACTTGATAAACCCTTGGCAAAGGGAACTAAAAGAAAAAAGGAGATACAGATGAATAAAGCTAGAAACAAAAAGTGAAATATTAAAACAGATACCACTGAAATCCAGAAGATCTCTAGAGACTATTAGAAAACTTATATTTCAATGAATGGGAAAAATTTAGACTATTTTAAAGAATAAAATTGAAAGATAAATAAATCTAAGTGATATTAATGAAATATGTCATAAAATGTTGAATCAAATAGATAGAGAAAACCATAGCTCAATAACAAGCAATTAGGTTGAAGCAATAATAAAAAGCCTTATGGACCAGAGATTCAGAGGTGAATACATGGCTAAATTTTATCAGATATTTAAAGAAGAACTGATATTAATCCCCCATTACATTTAAGAGGAAAGGAAAGATGCTTTCAAAGCAATTCTGAAAAGTATTACCCTGACTGGAAAAGTGAAGATTGGACAGAACAAGAAAAAAACTAGATCTCTTATGATTTTGCACATTCGAGATCTAGTTTTTTCTTGTTCTGTCCAATCTTCACTTATACATCAGACACTAGAATGGCAATATGTAAATCAATGGAAGGGTAACTGATGTGATACAGCAATCTGTACACGGGGTAAAATTGGGAGTTCATAACCCACTTGAATCAAACTGTGAAATATGATATATTAAGAACTATGTAATGTTTTGAACGACCAACAATAAAAGAAAAAGAAAAAACTAGATATCAATATCCTTGAGGAACATAGTATAAACATTCTCATAAAATCTTTGCAGACCACATTCAACAACACATTACAAAATAACATACATATCAGGCATAGTGGTGTAGGTCTATACTCTCAGAAAAGCATCAGGTTGTTTGAGGAACACTGTAATTTCAAAGCCAGCCTGGGAAATTTAGTGAGACCTGTTATCAAAGTGAATAATAAAAGGTGCTAGGGATGTGGTTCCTTCGTACCATGCTCCTGGTTTGAGACTCTAGTCACATACAAAAAAAAAAAAATCCATAAAAGCTGATTTTGATCCAGGATGATTCAATACATGCAAATCAATAAAACTAATACATCACATATAGAATCAAGAGCAAAATTACATGATCTTTTAAGAAGTGGCAGGAAAAGCCTTTGACAAATTCAATGACCCTCATGACAAAGCCCTGAGAGATTAGAAATAGGAGAATTTTATTAAAATAAAGACCAAGTATACCAAATCCAAAGCCAATAGTAAAATGAAGAAGAATATTTTCTCTAAAATCAGGAAATACACAAGGATGTTCATTGCTGCCAATCTCACTAATCACAGTACTTAAAATTTTAGAAAAAGAGAAAGAAATAAAAGGGATTAAAATAGGAAAGTTAAAATGTTAAATTATTTCTATATGCAAATGATTTAGTCCTATTCTTAGAAGAACATAAATAATATATTATGAAAATTCTACTTTGATGAATGAATTCATCAGAGTAACAGGATACAAAATAAACATATAAAATAAACTGTTTGTCTATATACCATAGCAAACCTAGAGAGAATAAAGCAAGAGTAATAGCTCATTCAAATAACTTTAAAAATAGCTAGGAATAACCCTAAACAAAAAAGTGAATGACCTCTTCAAGAAAAATTACACATTGAAAAAAAAAATAAGAAAACAATAGGAAGTAAAAAGATCTGCTATGTTCATAGAGAAGCAGAATTAATATTGTGAAAATGGGCATAGTACCATAAATGAATTATAGATTCCATGTATTCCCATTCAAATTCAAATGATATTGTTTGCAGAAATGGGGGGAAAATAACTACTTCTAAATTTGTATGGAAGAAAAACAAACAAACAAAAAAATACTTAGACAAAGTGATACTGATCATAAGAGAAACAATGGATAAACCACAATGCCCAATTTCAAATATAAAACAGAGCCATAGTAATAAAAACCATGGTCCTGGTGTAAAGAAAGACCCATAGACCAATGGATAGAAAAGAAGTCAGAGAGCAAACCCAGGGGTACAGTCATGTGATACTAGGCAAAGACACCAAAAACATATTTTGGAGAAAAGACAAACAACATTTTAGAAATAGTGTTGGAAAAACTAGATATCTATATGTAAAAGAAGAAACCTAGATGCCTATTTTGTAACACTGTACAAGAGTTTATTCAGAAAGGACTAAAGACATATGTACCAGACTAGAAGGTTTACAAATACTAGAAGAAAATATATGGAAAACACTTCAGTATATAGGCAATAACTTCCTGAATAGAGCCCCCTACAGCTCAGAAAATAAGAGCAACAATGGATAAGAGAGGGTGCATCAAACTGAAAAATTCCTGCATAGTAAGTGAAACACAAAACAGTAAGAAGTGGTAGCCTCCAGAGATGGAGAAAAGCTTTGCCAGCTATTCTTCTGACAGAGGATTAATATCCTAAAAATATTAATGCAAATATCTTACTACCAGAAAAACAAAAACCTTTTCAATAAATGAGCAAATGCACAGCTAGTTCTCAAAATAAGAGATACAAATGGCCAACACTTCAGGGGAAAGGAAAAAAAAAACATAACATCTTTATCAATTGGGAATATGCAAATCAGAACAACATCAAGCTCCCATTTTCCACCATCAACAAAGGAAACATCAAGAAGGCAAATAATACTGGGAAGATGAGGAGAAAAATCTCTTACATGTGAATGGCAGGAACATAAATTACTGTATCACTATGGAAATTCATATGAAGGCTACTCAAAAACTGAACATAGAACTACTTTATTATTCAAATATACTACTCATTACTTACCAGAAAATATTAAAGTCAGCTTATTTTAGAGATATACATATGCCCATCTTGCCATGACACTATTAATAATAGGCAAGTTATAGAATCAGGCTAGATGCTAGTTAATAAAAGAATGGATAAAGAAAATGTGGTATATATAAACAAGGAAGATTTCTATGCATAGAGAACAACAAAACTAAGTTAATTTTAGGAAAATGAATAAGACAGGGAAGAATAATTTTAAATAATATAAGCCAGACTCAGGAAACAAGTATCATATATTTCTCTCACATGGAAAACTAGAGGTGGAAATGTTCAACATAAAAAATAGATGAATAATAAATTTTATCCATTAGCTCTTCATAACTGAAATAAAATTAAAGTAATTTCAAAAACAAAAGATATCGTTTACATTTAACCTTATTTTAGCTTCTTCAGGATATTTGCAAATATATTCCCTAACCTGGAATAGTTCATAAAAATAGTAGTGTTTTACAATAAACATTAAAGTAAGTAAATACAGAAACATCTAAAATTTGAAATTTCAAAATTTGACATAGAATCTATATATTTTAAGAAACTATAATGGAAAAACAACAATTCTGAAACTAAAGTATTACCATACAATTATTGAGTGTTTCTGCTTCCAGAACTGGTTATTACTTTGCACACACCATTTATTCTTTGATTAGATGAAGAGTAAATTTTTAGAAAATTTCATTACCTCAAATTTCTTTAGAATTTTTATTGGTTCTTTTCAGTTATACGTCAAAATAGAAGTTATATACTAGAATATAATTATAAAAGCATAGAATATAATTTGTTCTAACTCAGGACCTAGTACTTCCTTCTGTTCTTCTAATCTTTCTGCTATTTACTTAGAGTTTTTTTTTTTAATTACTGTCACTTTTAGTGGATAGACTCAAAGTATGGATATGCAAGCCATTTTAATACAAGTATTAAGATACAGATTCTAGATTTCTGGGTTGCCATAATTCCCAATATTACTTTAGTATAAATATGGAGCCACGGAAAGAAATAGAGAATATAGGTCTCCTCAAATGCTATGATACCAAAATATCAAGGGTCCAAGTAAAAAAAGAAAAGTTATGTGCAATGTATATTATATATTCCAAACTAAAGGCACCAGCGAAATTTCACAATTTTATAAAAATTAATTTAGGCATGAGCATTGTAAGTCATGTAAGAATGATTTAAAAACCACAGTAATGAAAACTGATACAAAAAATCCTTGAATAAATATTATATTTCCTCTACAGTTAGAAAGCTGTTTCTAATGCAATTTTTCTTTCACTATGTATTTCACAGCCCATTGTTACTTCCAGCCCCCACGATCCCCAAGTACTTGAGAGAACAGTGATACAAAAAGCATTTTTTAAAAAATCAACATAATTCTTTAAAATGGATTCGTAGCAAATATTCATATAAAATATAAGAAAAAATATAGCTAAATTTTCAGCATTAACATATTAAAACACAAAATTCAGAGCAAGAACATGAGGTTTTTTACAAAAAAATCACTTTACCTTAATAGGAGCTTCACAGCTGTCCTGAACCATTGCAAACAAGGAATCATCTGAGTGTGATTTTTTGATAGATCTTTAAAGCAAAAATGTATAACAAAAATAGTGAATAGTTTTCTTTTTAAAATAAACTCTGTTTAATTTAAGGTATAACTTATTAAATGGTGTTTCTTGATTGATTAATTAAAATATGACCTCCAATTAAAAAAAAAGAGCTTGTGTTCACCTCTTTTAACTCTACTGCTGTGAATCTATAAAATATTCAATATAGATATTAAGGCACTCTTAGTTCCAATTCAGAGCAATAGCCAGTACATGAGCAGAAACAGATAATAATTTGTTCTTGCAAACTGCCTGTCTTGAAGGCTGAATTTAAAACCCAATTAATGGCTGACACTTTTTTTTTTTCACTTGAACTGAAACACACCTCTGGAAACACAAGACAAGATAACAAGAGGCACAGTTCTCTCTGGTGAATATCCAGGAGTCAAATACTAAGCAATGTTGTCCTTCAGCATGGAAATCACCAATAATAATACACTATTTATTCCCTCTACCCATAAATAATGCACAGAGTTCTCTGGAACTTTAAAAATTATTGAAAGTTAAAAAGTGAATATATATGTTATTTAGAATACCTTTGTCAGAAACATTGAAATAAATTATAAAATTGATTTTTCCTGTATAGGTCTCACTTTATTCAGGTCCTCATAAACTAGCAAGCACTCAGACACCCAGGGGGAAAGACTGCCAGAAAAGCAGAGTCTTGGTATTTGTACCTCTGTTTACCTAGCTATTATGTAAATACCCTCCTTCCTCTGGGAATCCATTTCCCAGTCACTCATCTGCAAAATTCAGTGGCAGTCTCTAAACTTGAAATCTATATCCTTGAATATTCAGATTCCTGACACAAGGTTAAACTAAATGGAGTCTCAATTATTGGCCTGTCTGAATACCTTTCCAACTACTCAACTGAAACTTTGTAATAAGTTTCCCTGCCAATCACTCCTTTGCCCAGCACTACATGTACATTTTAAGGACATCAGCAATTTGGAAAGAAAGTGAAGGTGAATGAAAACCTGTTTTGTGCCACAGATTCATGTATTCTAACAATTTCCACAGTCTGTTTCACTAGTCTCTAATCCATTCTTGCATCACAGAGATGAAAACAGGCAAAATACAAGCTATTAAGACTTCCTCTAAATTTGGTATTAATATGCCTTTATAGAGAGCTTTTAATATTCTGTGTCCTTCATTCCTGTTTTGTGCTCATCAAATTAATCATAAACCCTAAGATTTTGGTCTCTTTTTAAAATGCTTATTCCTACCCAACACAGTGTTGTTACTCTGGGTGAATACTTTTATAGCCCTTTCCTTCACTAGTTAAATTTTGATCCTCTACCACTGTGTTCACTTAAAAATTCTAGTCTTGCCCTCTTTAGTTGGGTTCCTATAGTCAATCTTCAATCTATTATTTAAAAAATCACCTTAAAAATGATAACCATAAAATGTACTGAGCTCAGAATTAAGAAACTGGAGTTTAAATCTCATTGTTGTCATTGTACCCAGAAAACTCCCTTTAATATATTTAAGTTTCAGGTACATCCTCAAAACTATCATTTGGCTGGCATGTAGAACACATGCTGAAAGACTAGAAGGTTTCTAAAATTCCTTAAAATTCTGAAATTTCTAAACTTTTGATCTGTCAAAAGAAAAAAAATTCAATTGACAAAACAGAAACACAAAGAGAACAAAACAGAAAATACAAATAGAAATTAAATAAAAGGTTATAGTCATAAAAAAGGAAAAAAAAGTATAAAAGTAAAAGTCTTCATAAAATTGTTAGGGGTAGTAATTGAAGAGAAACTAACTGGAAAATCAGGAAGTAGAGAAATTAGAATGTCCTCTAAGGATTAATATACGTAATACAACATTGTCTAAATAATGTTATTCATAACTTTCAGAAAAATAATTTCTCTACAGCACTTGCCTGATCTTCTTGTTTATTAGAAACCATGAGGCCATAGCTCATTGAGATTTTCCATAAAAGCTTTTGATATATTAAGAAAAAATCTTGATTACTAGTGGAACTGTCAATATCAGGACAAAATCTTGGACTACAACCTGGCTTATCAGGTAAAATATAAATCAGAATTAACACACAACTGCCTTTGACTTTCTAAATTGATGATACACAATATGAAAGTTAAAATGTGAATATATATGTTATTTAGAATACATTTGTCAGACACATTGAAATAAATTGTAAAATAGATTTTTCCTGTATAGGTCCCACTTGGTATCAACCTGTACAGTGGAACAACACACTGGAGTTGTCAGCCAGGTAAGACTACAGTCTAAACACAGGCCTTAAACTTATTAATTACACAAATATGGGACAAATAGTCAACCTCTATGAATGACAGCTCTTTATTAATAATTAACAGATTATAATAGCACAGATACTTTCAAAGTGTTTATAAGATAACTTTAGGAAACAAGTGTTAACTGAATGTGGTGTCTGTCCCACACTAGAATACTCAACAAATACTTCTACCTTCACTTTCCACTTAGTTAATAGACATTTTTTATTTAAAATCTATAAATTCATACCTTCTTAATGAGTCATCTTTAGGACTTTCTTTCACTACTAAATAAAACAGTAAAATATATAATTAATCAAAAACAGAAATATAAAATATAAAATTTTATGACTCTGACGTTTTGTTATAAAATGTTCCTCCAGACCCATACTCAGAGAAAGTTTTAGAATTAATATTAATTGTCTTTATGACAGGTAAGTAATGAATGCATTAACAACTCCTATGTTTCCCACTTTGTACTTATCAAATGCAAGGAAGAAACAACAGGAATTATAAAAGTTTGATACTTAAAAGTAAATCATTGGTCCCATAATCATAATCCTTATTAAAAGTTGCAAAAATGAAAGAAAACCTTATCATTGTCAAATAAAGTAGCATAAGTATATAAGTGACAAACAAGGGGAGACATGATGGTGAATTAGCAGGAAGTGGATTTTCTAAAACTGCTTCTCTGTGAGGTGGGAGATAAAAGCATGCCACTGATACTCAATATTGGACAGAGACCTTGAAAACTTGGGAATTTTGGATATATCAGACAAAGATGAGAAACAGAGCTGGAGCTTAGGATCTGATGTGATTGGGGGAAATCAGTACATTAGGACAAAAAAAGACTGAAAAGTGATGCAGACAAGGGGCTAGGGTTGTGGCTCAGTGGTAGAGTGTTTGCCTAGCATGCATGAGGCACTGGTTTCAATCCATGTAAAATAAAATAAAGATACTGTGTCTACCTGAAACTAATTATATATATGAAAAGTGCAGCAGACAGTCTTGGAATGCAGAATGTGGGACCACAGGGTCAAGCTACTCTACTCATTAAACTGTGGCATGAAAGTCACCACCAGTGTACCTGGAATATACAGAGAGTTGAAGCTTGAGACATATTTAAACATCTGCACTGCAATGGCACCAACTCAGACTGGGAATTTAGATCCATGTGTTGGGGCTCAGTCCGATATATAAATCTGGCAGACACCATCCACAAGACATAAACTGAGCCTAGCAAATCAGGAGAATTTCTGGCATGGGCAGTATTTCTCCTGGGGGTAACACTAGTCAGATAGGCCAAAGAGAGCCTGTCCTCCTCTCCTCCCTTGACACAGCTGTGACCAAGACCAGTGGCAGTTGCTTCAAAATCTCAATGAGCAGGAGTGATGGACCTTGGTGCTTGAGGGCAGACCTAAGGAGATAAGAAAGAACAGTACCCTGAAAAAAACAGAACTGGTAAAGGACTGGCATCCCTGTCCCATGAATGTAGCCCTGGGGAGAAGTGTAAAGTAGAGTCCTAGGTGTGCACTGATTTATTTATGCCCAGTAACTCCCCATGAAGTGAAACACCTGGGGCAAAGAAAGGACCTCACTGCCTCCCCTGAGAACATATTGTAGAACCTAGCATGACCTATACCCTGGGGGTGGAGCTGACAGCACCTTTCACAGCTCCCCATACCATCCCATGGAGGATGGAAACTGAGAGATGGAAAGACACTTTGGAAGAGACAGCAAGCACATACTCTCAGTAACAATCCTGTTTTTTTTCTTTTTAGTTTTTGTATGTGTACTGATGGATACATGAAGGACATTCATACACTTGTACATATTTGTTTATGCTTTCTCATTTGTACTATTCTGAAACATAGTTATTTTTCCTTACTCTGTTGTTAAGGGTTAAAGTTTTCAATTAGCCTATTTTGGATTGAGTTTGTGTTCTGTTTCAAACCTTTTATTTCTTTTGTTTCTATTTCATTTCTCTTACAAACAGTCAAATTCCATTATTCTCACTTTACTCTTTATTTCTTTTACTTCTTTTTCCTTCTTCCTCATAAACAATACATCGTATATCACTTTGCTTCTGCCATACTCACATCTTGAAACTGCTAATCCTTTTTTATCACCATTGCTTATGTCTTCATAATGAACTCTATTTTTAATTTCTCCCAGAACTCTTGGTTTATAAAACTCCACACACCACCACTAATGCTAAAGCAACAACTAATACAATTGAAGCTATAGAAAACACCTATTCTTTTATTTTATGAAAGATATAACTCATGATTACTTACTGTGGTTACTGATATAAGTTGATTCATTTCTGGGTATTGTGCCAACTACCTTTGTGTGACAATAAAAATTAAGTTTGCAATTTAGTTCTATATTTTTTATGCACAGTTGGTTGCAATTACATGGCTCCCCCCCCCCAAATCTGTGAGCCACACGATATCTACAGGATCACTAGAAATGCACAGAATAGAAGTTCTGTTGTTAGAGATCCATTTTGATACATGAATAGACACACAAACAATATGAACAAGCAAGGGAACAAAGCATCCCAAACAAACCAGAATGACTCAAAAGCAGATTCCACAAAAACCACAGTGAAGAAAATATCAGAGAAGGAATTTTGAAAGTTTATACTTCAACTGATCTATGAGATAAAAGATAATGTAAAAAGTAAAATAACAGAGAAGACACAAGAAGTAAAATATCAATAAGGAAATAGAAGTTCTAAAGAAAAATCAATCAGAAATTTTCAAAATTCAGAAATCAATAAACCAAATTAAAAATGCAATGCAAAGCATCAACAATACACTAGATGACTTAAAGGACAAATATTTAGGTAATAAAGAAGTAGTGCATAATCTTGAAAATAAAGTTCATCATGGAGAAAAGATGTTACCAGACCATGAACAGAATTTGATATATATATATATATATATATATATATATATATATATATATATATATATATATATATAAGAAAAGGCCAAATTTAAGATTCACTATGATAGATGAAGGTATTGAATTTCAAAACAAAAAATGAACAATCTTTTCAATGAAATAACTGAAAATTTCCAAAATCTTAAAAATGAAATGAAAAATTAAACACAGGAGGTATACACAACTCCAAATATATAGAATTACAACACTCCTAGCCACAATAGTATGAAAATGCCTAACATACAGAATAAGTATAGAATTTTTTTTATAATAGAATTTTAAAACCTGATAGTGAAAAATGATTGGTCATATTCAGAGGCAAACCAATCCAGATCTCAGCTGATTTTTTCAAAGACCCTAAAAGCAAGGAGGTCTTGAAATAATATATACTAAGCTCTGAATGAAAACAGATTCTGCATAGAATACTAAATTATATCAGATTTTAATATGAGATAATAGCATCCATAATAAACAAAAGTTAAAAAGATCCCAACTAGAAAGCTGGCATTATAAAACACACTCAATAAATATTTTATTAAGAAAAAATAAAATATGCAAACATACAGAAACTAAAAGAATAGTTAATCAAAAGTAGAATCTCTTTCTACTTGATAACTAGAAATGAATCAAAATAACAGGAAACATAAATCATCTCTCAATAATAACACTGAATGTTAATGGACTCAACTCATCAACACACATACACTGGCAGATTGATTTGGAAAAAAAAGAACCCAACAATTGCCTGTCTCTGAGAGACTCACCTCTTAGACAAATATATACACAGACTAACTGTGAAAGGATGGGAAAAACATATCATTCACATGGATCTTAAAAACAAGGTTATCTATTTTCATATCTGATATAATGGACTTTGAGCAAAAGTTCATCAGAACAGATACAAAATTCCATTTTCATACTGCTTAGTAGAGTAATACAACAGAAAGAAATAATAGTGGTAAACATATATGCTCCAAACTATGAAGCATCTAAGTAATCAAAGAGCTCCTTCTCAATATAGAGAATCAAACATATCACAACACAATAATATTGAGAACTTTAAGATGTGTCTCTCATCATTAGAAAGATCATACCAGAAAAGTTAAATATAAAATTAAAATTACAATAAATAATTTAGGCTTAACAGAAATGCACAGAATATTTTACTCATCAATGACTGAATACATTTTCTTCTTAGCTGCACAGGGAACATTTTCCAAAATAGATCATATTTTAGTACATAAAACAACATTTCACAAATACCAAAAATAGAGCTAATACCTTGAACTCTGTCAGACCATACTGGAATAAAACTAGAAATCAACAAGATGAAAATTAAAAAAAAAAACTGACACTAGGAGACTAAATTCACTATTGAATAATGAACAGATAGATGAAAAAATCAGAGTTTAAATAAAAAAAAATTAAATGTAAATGAGAATAGTGATACAATATATAAAAACCTTTGGGACACTATGAAGGTAGTTCTAAGAGAAATGTTTATAGCATTGAGCCCATACATTAAAAGAATAGAAAGTTACTGAGTAAAATAATCTAACATTATATCTTAAGGACCTAGAGAAAAACACTAAAATCAGCAAAATAAAGGAAAAAATAAAAATCAAAGATGAAATTGATAAAATCAAGATGTAAAAACTGAAAAAGAAATGAATCAAAAATTTTTAAATGAACAAAATATATAAATATTAACCAAGCTATCAGAGAAAAATGAAAAGTACCAAAACCTATGGTGAAAATGGAAATATCAGCACAGATACTACTGAAACAGAGCATAAATAGAAGCTATTTTTTCAAAATCTATACTCCAATAAGCTAGAAAATCTAAAAGACATCAGTAAATTCCAGGAGACATGAGCTACCCAAATAGAACCAGAAGTATATAGAAAATTTAAAGAGATCAATTTCAAAATATGAGAATAAAAACGTCATCAAGACTCTACCAACAAAGAAAAGCCTAGGACCAGATGGATGCTCAGCCAATTTCTACCAAACCTTTAAAGAAGAACCAATATCAATCCTCCTCAAATTATTCCATGAAATTGAAAAAGAGGGAATTCTTCAAATTCATTAAATGAAGTCTATCTCACACTGATACTAAGTCCAGACAAAGATACATCAAGAAAAGAAAAATTCAGACTAATATCCTTGATGAACATAGATGCAAAAATCCTCAATAAAATACTGCTAAATCTCATACAAAAATAGATTTTAAAAAATAGTGCACATGACCAAGTGCGTTTCTTCCCAGGAATGCAACACTGATTCAACAAATGGATATCAATAAATGTAATTCATCACACCAATAGATACAGAGATGAGAACACTTGATTATCAAAATAGATTCAGCATCTATTTTTTACATAAAACCCCATCTATTCATGCTTTAAACACTAGAAAAAATAGGAATGAAGTAATCATACCTCAACATTGTAAAAGCTATACATGACACAACCAAGGACAACATGAAGGGAGAACAACTACAGAATTTCTTCTAAAAACTGCAATGAGACAGGGATGCCCACTTTCTCTACTTCTATTAGTACATAATGCAACTCTTAGCAAATACAAAATGTAGAGATAATACTCTGCAATCTGTCAGATCACAAGTGAATAAAACACCAGAAGACCAAATTCACGACTGAATGATAAATAGAGAGCTGAACAAATCAGGTCCTTTAATCTCTTGCCAGAGCAATTTGGCAAAGGAATGTAATTAAAGGGATATGAATAGGAAAGGAAGGGCTAAAACGAGCACTGTTTGAAGAAAACGTGATTCTATATTTAGAAGATCCCCTCAAAAAAATACTCACTAGAAAGCTTCTAGAACACAAATGAATTCATCAAATTTCAGGATACAAAAGTAACATTCATAAATCAACTTTGTTTCTATACTCCAATAAAAGATGAGCTAAATGAGAAATTAGGAAAATTATCCTATTCAAAATACCATAAAAAAAACACTTGGGAAACAATCTAACAAAAAAGGCAAAAGACCTCTACAATGAAAATTACAGAACACTCAAGAAATAAATTGAGGAAGGTCCTAGGAATGGAAAGACTTCCCATGTTCTTGGATAGGCAGAATTAATATTGTCAAAATTAGCATACTACCAAAAGTGCTATAAAATTTCAATGCAACTCCCTTCCAGAGCCCAAAGAAATGCTCTCCCTTCCGGATCCCACAGAAACAGAAAAAGCAATAATGAAATTTACTTAGATAAACAAGAGACCCAGAATACCCAAAACAATACTTAGCAAGAAAAATGAAGCAGGAGGTATCACAATATCAGACTTCAAATTACACTACAGAGCTATAAAGACAAAACTAGTATGGTATTGGCAACAAAACAGGTAAGACCACCAATGAAACAGAAGACAGAGACAAACCCACATAAATACAATTACCTCATACTAGACAAAGGCACAAATACCATATACTGTGCAAAGATAGCCTCTTCTACAAATGGTGCTGAGAAAATTTGAAATCCATATGTAGTAGAATTAAATTGAACCCTAATCCTCCCACCATGCACAAAAACTCAACTCAAAGTGGATCAATTACTTAGGTATTAGACCAGAATCCCTGCACTGGATAGAAGAATTCATAGGCCCAAAACTCCAACATATCAGCTCAGGAACTGACTTACTAATAAAATCTCTAAAGCAAAAGAAGTTGTTGGTGGGCCTGACCTTGGATCTACATGGAGGAATGCTCATCTTTCTCATTGTGCAGCAGGGATGTCCTAACATACAACACTATGTTTTGGAACAGAGTGTTGTCAGAACACTGGCAAGCACCATTTACCTGCTCCTTTGACAAGAAATTACTCCCCAGTTGGTACAAGGCAGTTGCTAGACTCTTGGTGGCAGGACTCCCATAATATTATAAGTTGTGTATCCCCTCTGGCCTATCATGACTGCTATATGTAAATTGGAACATAGCCAGTATGAAAGCTAGTTTTGCTGCATAACATAGCAGAAGCAATTATCTGCAACTGTCTTTGGAGGGGTTTCTGTATGCCCTCAAGCTCCCAAGAGTAGATGCTGAAAGGGCAGGCCCCTCAACACAAAGTAAAATCAATTTTCAATAAATGGTGCTCCACCAAACTAAGAAGCTTCTTCACGGCAAAGACAAAAACCCAGAACATGAAAAGTGAGCCAACACAATAGGAAAAAATACCTTTGCCACCTGCACCTCAGAAAATGCATTAACTTCCAGGATAGATATAATAATAATAATAATAATGATAATAATAATAATAATAATAATAATAATAATAATAACAAAAAAGCTTAAAACTAATAATAACACCATCACCCACCTCCACCCATTTAATAAATGAGCAAAGAAATTCAACAGGCACTTCACAAAAAAATACAGATGGTCAACAAATGTATAGAAAAAAAATCTACAGAAATTAGAGAAAAGCAGTAAACAGATCAGGAACATATAGAAGAAATTCTTTCCCACTTCATTAAAACTATAAAACAATACAACAACAAACGAATAAGACATTTACTCTGAGAGAATCTACTGGTAGGGCAGAGGAAAGAGCTAAGTGGTAATGTATTGCGTAGAATGAAGGAGCTCTGGCTTCAATCCCAACAGTGAAATAAATAATGATGATGATGCTGACAATGATGGTGATGATGATGATGATGATGTGGAGGAGGAGGAGTACAAAAGACTTGTACTGTTAAAACTATATAAACTGAGTTTATATTCACCACTCAAAAGAAGAGGAGTATTTAAATTCATACATGCTATTCATATTCTAGTCTTATTTCACATGGCAAGGTAGATGTAAAAGACCATTTGATGACAATTTTATAAACTATGACTTTTTTAAAAAAATATTTTTTAGTTGTAGTTGGACACAATTTATTTTATTTATTTTTATGTGGTGCTGAGGATCGAATCCAGTGTTTATCATGTGCTAAGTGAGCACTATACTACTGAGCCACAACCCCAGCCTAAACTATGATTTATTGAGACTTTTAAATTCCATAAAGAAGAGTTTATCTGGTCCCAGGAGAGCAGGATGGTCCATTTAGTACCGTGTTATACAATATGATGTCAATTTTCTCAATCCTCCTCATAAGTGGAAGATGTTTATAGTCTTCACACTTCGTCAGCATGCAATCTATATGCCCTCATGTCCTATACTGATGTAAAAAAGTACTAAAAGTGGAAGACAACAACTTTAAATGTAGTCCACTCACAGAGAATGTGCCTCAATTTCATGATGTTATGGGTTCAATCACTGGCACCACCTATATTCCAATAAAATAGAAGATAGTGAAGACATTGATAAATTTCTTAAGTTATATGATTTGCCCAGACTGAGTCAGGAGGATACACACAATTTGAACAGACCAATATCAATGTATGAAATAGAAGAAGCAATCAAAAGACTACCAACCAAGAAAAGCCCAGGACCAGATGGGTATACAGCGGAGTTTTACAAAACCTTTAAAGAAGAATTAATACCAATACTTTTCAAGTTATTTCAGGAAATAAAAAAAGAGGGAGCTCTTCCAAATTCATTCTATAAGGCCAACATCACCCTGATTCCGAAACCAGACAAAGACACCTCAAAGAAAGAAAACTACAGACCAATATATCTTATGAACCTAGATGCAAAAATCCTCAATAAAATTCTGGTGAATCGGATACAAAAACACATCAAAAAAATTGTGCACCCTGATCAAGTAGGATTTATCCCTGGGATGCAAGGATGGTTCAAAATATGGAAATCAATAAATGTTATTCACCAAATCAATAGACTTAAAGATAAGAACCACATGATCATCTCGATAGATGCAGAAAAAGCATTTGACAAAGTACAGCATCCCTTTATGTTCAAAACATTAGAAAAACTAGGGATAACAGGAACCTACCTCAACATTGTAAAAGCAATTTATGCTAAGCCTCAGGCTAGCATCATTCTGAATGGAGAAAAATTGAAGGCATTCCCTCTAAAATCTGGAACAAGACAGGGATGCCCTCTATCACCACTTCTATTCAGTATAGTTCTCGAAACACTGGCCAGAGCAATTAGACAGATGAAAGAAATTATAGGCATAAAAATAGGAAAAGAAGAACTTAAATTATCAATATTTGCGGACAACATGATTCTATACCTAGAAGACCCAAAAGGGTCTACAAAGAAACTACTAGAACTAATAAATGAATTCAGCAAAGTGGCAGGATATAAAGTCAACATGCATAAATCAAAGGCATTTCTGTATATCAGCGACAAAACTTCTGAAACAGAAATGAGGAAAAACACCCATTCACAATATCACCAAAAAATAAAATAAAATACTTGGGAATCAACCTAACAAAAGAGGTGAAAGATTTATATAATGAAAACTACAGAAACCTAAAGAGAGCAATAAAGGAAGATCTTAGAAGATGTAAAAATATACCCTGTTCATGGATAGGCAGAACTAACATCTAACTAACACCAAAATGGTGATATTACCCAAAGTTCTCTATAGGTTTAATGCAATGCCAATCAAAATCCCAATGGCATTTCTTGTAGAAATAGATAAAGCAATCATGAAATTCATTTGGAAAAATAAAAGACCCAGAATAGCAAAAGCAACTCTAAGCAGGAAGTGTGAATCAGGCGGTATAGCGATACCAGATTTCAAACTATATTACAGAGCAATAGTAACAAAAACAGCATGGTACTGGTACCAAAACAGGCGGGTGGACCAATGGTACAGAATAGAGGACCCAGAGACTAATCTACAAAGTTAAAACTATCTTATACTTGATAAAGTGGCTAAAAGCATGCAACGGAGGAAGGATAGCATCTTCAACAAATGGTGCTGGGAAAACTGGAAATCCATATGCAACAAAATGAAACTGAATCCCCTCCTCTCGCCATGCACAAAAGTTAACTCAAAATGGATCAAGAAGCTTGATATCAAATCAGAGACTCTGCATTGGATAGAAGAAAAAGTTGGCTCCTGTCTACATATTGTGGGCTCGGGCTCCAAATTCCTTAATAGGACACCCATAGCACAAGAGTTAATAACAAGAATCAACAAATGGGACTTACTTAAACTAAAAAGTTTTTTCTCAGCAAGAGAAACAATAAGAGAGGTAAATAGGGAGCCTACATCCTGGGAACAAATTTTTACTCCTCACACTTCAGATAGAGCCCTAAAATCCAGAGTATACAAAGAACTCAAAAAATTAGACAATAAGATAACAAATAACCCAATCAACAAATGGGCCAAGGACCTGAACAGACACTTCTCAGAGGAGGATATACAATCAATCAACAAGTACATGAAAAAATGCTCACCATCTCTAGCAGTCATAGAAATGCAAATCAAAACCACCCTAAGATACCATCTCACTCCAGTAAGATTGGCAGCCACTATGAAGTCAAACAACAACAAGTGCTGGCAAGGATGTGGGGAAAAGGGTACACTTGTGCATTGCTGGTGGGACTGCAAATTGGTGCGGCCAATTTGGAAAGCAGTATGGAGATTCCTGGGAAAGCTGGGAATGGAACCACCATTTGACCCAGCTATTGCCCTTCTCAGACTATTCCCTGAAGACCTTAAAAGAGCATACTACAGGGATACTGCCACATCGATGTTCATAGCAACACAATTCACAATAGCTAGACTGTGGAACCAACCCAGATGCTCTTCAATAGATGAATGGATAAAAAAAATGTGGCACTTATACACCATGGAGTATTACTTTGCAATAAAAAATGACAAAATCATGGAATTTGCAGGGAAATGGATGGCACTAGAGCAGATTATGCTAAGTGAAGCTAGCCAATCCCTAAGAAACAAATTCCAAATGTCTTATTTGATATAATGAGAGCAGCTAAGAACAGAGCAGTGAAGAAGAGCAGGAGGAAAAGATTAACATTAAACAGAGACATGAGGTGGGAGGGAAAGGGAGAGAAAAAGGAAATTGCATGGAAATGGAAGGAGACCCTCATTGTTATACAAAATTACATATAAGAGGTTGTGAGGGGAATGGGAAAAAAAAGAAGGAGAGAAATGAATTACAGTAGATTGGGTAGAGAGAGAAGATGGGAGGGGAGGGGAAGGGGGATAGTAGAGGATAAGAAAGGTAGCAGAATACAACAGTTACTAATATGGCATTTTGTAAAAATTTGGATGGTTCAACCTATGGAAATCAACACAGGATTCATTAATAGACTTAAAAAAACATAACATAATTATTTCAATAGTTGAAGAAAGAGCATTTGACAGAATACAGCATCCATTCATGTTCAAAATGGTAGGAAAAATAGGGATAATATGAATGTAACTGAACATTTTAAAAGCTCTATACCAAAAAACCCAAGACTCACATGATTCCAAATGGAAAAAAATGAAACATTTTTTCTAAAAACTAGAAAAAGACAAGGGTGCCCTCTTTCACCACTTCTATTCAACATATGAATATTGAATTTCTAACCAGAGCAGTATGGAAAAAGAGATTAAACTGATATGAATACGAAAAGAAGAGCTCAAAATATCCCTATTTGCTGACAACAATATTTTATATGTAGAAGACAAAACTACACCACAAAATTTTTAAAACTCATATCCACACTCAGCATAGTAGCAGGATATAGAATTAACACTCATAAATCAATTATGATCCTGTACACAAATTATGCATCAGCTGATGAATCACAATGGATTCAAAACAATTTAAAAAATAAAATAATCAGGAAACAATCTAGAAAGTGAAAGACCTCTATTATGAAAATTACCAAACACTAAAGAAAAGAAATTGAAGAAGACCGTAGAAGATGGAATATTTCAAATGTTCACGGATTGGCAAAATTAATGTTACCAAAATTGACATACTACCAAAATGCTATAGTTTTAATGCAACCCCTATTAAAATGTCAATGATATTTCACAAAGAAATAGAAAAGGCAATCATAAAATTCACTTGGAAAAACAAAAAGCCCAGAATATTCAAAACAATCCTTAGTGAAAAAAAGTGAAGGAGATAGCAGACATCACAAGATCTGATCTCAAATTATACTATAATGCTACAAAAATTGCATGGGATTGGCACCAAAACAGGCAAAATGTCCAATGGAACAGAAAAGATTCAGCAATCTGTATACGGGGTAAAAATGGGAGTTCATAACCCTTTTGAATCAAACTGTGAAATATATCAAAATAGATGTAATGTTTTGAACTACCAACAATAAAAAAAGAGCAAATACTAAAAAAAAAAAAAAAGACATCACAAAGACAAAAATCACATACATACTGTCTTGTTAATCTAGACAAAGGCACCAACAACATACATTAAAAGAAAAGACAGCCTCTTAAACAAATGGTACTGAGAAAACTGGAAATATGCATGTGGCAGAATAAAATTGAACCCCTACCCCTATCCCTGCACAAAACTCAACTCAAAGTACATCAAGGAACTAGGCATTAAACCAGACATCCTGTACCCACTAGAAGAAAATATTGGCCCAACTTTCCATCATCTTGGCTTAGGAGCTGACTTCCTCAACAAGACTTCTAAATTGCAACAAATAAAATCAAGAATCAATAAATGGGAAGGAAACAAAGTAAAAAGCTTTCTCACAGGAAAGAAAATTATCAAGAACATGAACAGAGAACCTACAAAATGGGAGGAAAAACTTTACCACCTGCACCTCAGAACATTAGTTTTCTGGATATATAATGAATTCAAAACAAACCAGCACAGGAGGCTGAAAGAGGAGGATCAAGAGTTCAAATCCAGCTTCAGCAATGGTGAGGCACTGAGCAACTCTATGTCTAAATAAAATGCAAAACAGAGCTGGGTATGGGGCTCAGTGTTAGAGAACTAGCCTTGCAGGTGTAAGACCCTGTGTTTGATCTTCAGCATTACATAAAAATAAATAAATAAATAATAAATAAGTAAATAAGTAAATTGTGTCCATCTACAACAAAAATAATAAGAATAAAATAAAATAAAACATAGGGCTGGGGATGTGGCTCAGTGGTTGAATGCCCCCGAGTTGAATCCCCACTACTTGCCCCCATGAAAAATAAATCAAAAAACTTAACACACACACACACACACACACACACACACACACACAACCCAATATAGTTAATACTCTCTTCTAGTGGTCATAGGATGTCAATAAATGCGCAAAGGATCTGAAACTGGTTATTCACAGAACAAGAAATACAATTGGTGAGCAAATATATTTTTTAAATGGTCAATATCCAACCAGCAGTGTATGAAGGTACCCTTTTTCCGCATTCTCACCAGCATTTGTTGTTGTTTGTCTTCATCATGGCTGCCATTCTTACTGAAGTGAGATAGTATCTTAGGGTTGTTTTGATTAGCCTTTCTATGATTGCTAGAGATGGTGAACATTTTTTCATATATTTGTTGATTGATTGTATATCCTCTTCTGAGAAGTGTCTGTTCAGGTCCTTGGCCCATTTGTTGATTGGATTCTGTGTGTGTGTGTGTTTGTGTGTGTTTAGCTTTTTGAGTTCTTTGTATACCCTAGAGATTAGAGCTCTATCTGATGTGTGAGGGGTAAAAATTTGTTCCCAGGATGTAGGCTCCCTATTCACCTCACATATTATTTCTCTTGCTGAGAAAAAAAAATTAGTTTGAATTCATCCCATTTGTTAATTCTTGGGTTTAACTCTTGTGCTATAGGCATCTTATTAAGGAAGTTGGGGCCTAGCTCCACATGAGGAAGATTAGGGCCTACTTTTTCTTCCATTAGATGCAGAGTCTCTTGTTTAATTCCTAGACCCTTGATCCATTTTGAGTTAACTTTTGTGCATGGTGAGAGATAGGGATTCAATTTCATTTTGTTGCATATGGATTTCCAGTTTTCCCAACACCATTTGTTGAGGATGCTACATTTTCTCCAGTGCATGCTTTTAGTACCTTTGTCTAATATAAGGTAGTTGTACTTTTGTGGGTTAGTCTCTGTGTCCTCTATCCTGTACCATTGGTCCACCAGCCTGTTTTGGTGCCAGTACCATGCTGTTTTTGTTACAATTGCTCTGTAGTATAGTTTAAGATCTGGTATAGTGATACCATCTGTTTCACTCTTCCTGCTTAGAATTTCTTTTGCTATTCTGGGTCTCTTATATTTCCAGATGAATTTCATAATTGCTTTTTCTGTTTCTGTGAGGAATGCCATTGGGATTTTGATCAGAATTGCACTGCTGGTGAGATTGTAAATTGGTGCAGCCAATTTGGAAAGCAGTATGGAGATTCTTGGAAAACTGGGCATGTAACCACCATTTAACCCAGCTATTCCTCTTCTAGGACTATACCCAAAAGACCTAAAAACAGCATACTACAGGGACTCAGCCACATCAATGATTATAGTAGCACAATTCACAATAACTAGACTGTAGAGCCAACCTAGATGCCCTTCAATGGATGAATGGATAAAAACATGTGGCATATATACACAATGGAATATTACTGAGCACTAAAAAATAATAAGATCATGGCATTTGCAGGGAAAAGGATGGCATTAGAGCAGATTATGTAAGTGAATTTAGCCAGTCCCCAAAAAACAAATGCCAAATGTCTTCTCTGATATAAGGGGGGGGGTGACTCAAAATGGGGAAGAGAGAAAAAGCATGGGAAGAAGATTACCTATACACAGGGAAGAGGGGTGGGAGGGAAAGGGAGGGAGAAAGGGAATTGCACGGATGGTGGAAGGAGAGCCTCATTGTTATACAAACGACATGTATGAAGATGTGAGAAAAAAAAGGAATAGTGCTACCTTAGATTAAGAAGAGAGAAGTGATGGGAGGGGAGAGGAGAGGTTGGAAAGACAGGAAGGATAGTAGAATGGAATAGACATTGTTATTATTGGTGTATATATGTGAATGCATGATCAATGTGAATCTACAACCTGTATACTCAGAAAAATGAGATATTGTATCTCATGGGGTTCAAATGTATGATATGTCAAGGTCATTGTACTGTCATGTGTAACTAACTGAAACAAATAAAAATAAAAAACAAATTGTAGTGCAAAAAAGTACATGTAAAATGGCATAATTTGATATAAACATACTTTATATTCAGAGGTAAAATTGTGCTTTATATGTGTAATAAGGATTGTAGTGCATTCCACTGTTATCATGCACTTAAAAAATTATAAAATCAATAAAAAGGAAAAAAACACAAAAATGCTAAATTTCTCTAGAAATTAGAAAATTCAAATTAACATTACATTGATATTCCATTCTTGGTCCAGTCAAAATAGGAATTATCAAGAATACAAGTAACAAGAAATGCTGGAGAGAATGTGAGAAAAAAGTGACACTCATACTTTGTTAGTGAGACTGCAAATTGGTGCAAGTACTCTGGAAAACCGTATGGAGATTCCTCTGAGAATGTGGAATGGAAAAACCATTCAACCAGTTATCACCCCAGTTGAATCTTGATTTTATTTGGTGCAATTTAGAAGTCTTGTTGAGGAAATCAGTTCCTAAGTTGACATGATGGAGAGTTGGGCATATATATATATATCTCCAAGTGACTTTAAATCAATATACTACAGTGACACAGCCACATCAATGTCTACAGCAGCCCAATTCACAATAGTTAAGCTAAGGAAACAACCTAGGTGAGCTTCAACAGATGAAAGGTTAGAGAAAATGGAGTACATATACACAATGGAGTATTTCTTATCCATAAAGAAGAATGAAATTTATGGCACTTGCTGGTAAATGGATGGAACTTGAGACTATTATACTTAGTGAAATAAGCCAATACCAAAAAAACCAAAGGCCAAAAGTTCTCTCTGATCCTAAATAGAATCAGATGTAGCCCATGTATGTAAAAAATACACTCTAGTGTCATAAATATCTAAAAAAACAAAATAAAACCTGGTGCTGAAAAAAAATTTAAAATAAGAACAGCGATAAAAAGCTTTAACCTAACACACACATTTAGTAATGGAAAGAGATGGCTAAAATTCAGTGGTGTGGACACACTAAAGCAAGACTAGAAATAAATGAAGAAACTCTTACAGAATTATGCGAGTTTGAGATCTTCATTTATGCAGGTTCTCAGCCTAAGTATCTCCCATATATTTGCAGACACCATATTATTGACAAGTATGGAGGAACCACCACAGAAAATGCATTTCAGATACTCTACTGCCTATATCACTATTTCACTAACATGACTTTACTCTCACAACACTGACAAAGAAAGTTGTTACTCAACAGTGAAGCTATCACCATTCAGGAGTCACAGATAAGACATAGGAAACTACAATAGAGACACCATTTGGAAAATAATTCAACATCACACATTTAATCAATAGCATAAGACACATCATCCAGGGAAAACAGTTTCCTAAGCAGACACTCAAATAAATGTGGAAAAGATATATATCCCTGAAGATGTACAAATTTCAACATATAAATATAAGAAAGATAAAAAGCAAAGTAGCATGACTGTTTTATAGTTAATTACCCTAGAAACTATTTCCAAAGATAATGCAATATAAAAAATGCCTGAATAAAATTCAAAAAAAATGTTAAAATAGTGAATTATTTCAAAGATGAAGCAAAGAAAAACTGAATAGATTAAGGAAAACAATGCAGGGCATGAAAAAACAATTCAATACAGATTCTGAAAAAGAATCATTTAGAAATCTTGAAAATAAAGAGCTCAATACCTCAAATAAATATATCCAGTTGAAGTTAGACCCATAGACTAGATCAAGTGAAAGAAAAAAATACCAGAGCTTGAAGTTGATGATGAAATATCACATTCAGACAATATCAACAACAATCAAAATAATTGTAAACAAATTACAAAACCACTAGACACAATTCATAGACTACTTTTACGAATCACTGGTACACATAATGGAGAAGAGGTACAGGCTACAGGCAATAAAAGCTTTCTCAGTGGATAAAAGAAACTATTTCTTATATCTTGTGAAAGTTATGGACATCCAGGTATAAGATTTTAGAATACCAAATGGACATGGCCCGAAAAGAACTTCTCCAAATCATAATCTATAAAATTACCAAAGGTAAACTGAAATCTATAATAATGGCCAAAGCAAATACAAACATATCAGAAAAATATTAGATTTCTGAGTAGAAATTTTAAGGCCCAGGAAATGGTATATTTCAAACCCCAAATAAAAATGTTAAAAAAGAAACAAAGACAATAATTGTAAAATGGATGGAAAGGGTGGTCATCATGTTAAGGTGAAAAAATCAGAAACAAAACCCCAGTTATCACATTCTCTCCCTAACATGTGGAATCTGGGAAGAAAATAAGAATGACTAGAAAATGATGGATGGAACATTAAGGAAGAGGGAAGGTAACTGGGGATAAAAAAAGGGAGTAGAGGGGAAAATGGAAGTAAGTAGAGTGGTCAGGATTCAAGTATTGTATATGTGTGTATAGAAATATCACTGTGAAATTCACTAATGTAGGCACACAATAGGAGCTGATATTAACAGTTGACAAGAACACCTGGTTTTATAACAAGTCCAATCTGCTATCATGTGACCATATATGAAAGAGAATGTATAATTTAAAAATATTCTTACTTCTGCAAAGACATAAAATTTCAGGGTCAAAATTAATGTAAAATTTCTTCAGACAATATCATTTAGATGATAAATTTCTTATAGTTAATTATTAATATATCCTGGATTCTATATGAGCAAGAAAGATATAAAAAATATGAATGGAATTTGGACATTTATTTTTTTCCACTCTTCTTTTGTGATCAAACATTCTTACTCTTATTTACACAGGGCATGAACACCAAGAGTAACTCATTTTTTTAAGACTTACCTGGATTGAAATTTACTGATGTTCTAGATTGTGCTTTCATGTATTCAAGAATTAAATTCCTGTTTCTATATTTGAAAAAAGCAATAAAATTGGTATTTTAACACTCATATGAAAACACTGACCAAATATAATTCAATACTTTATAATGTTTTAGATCTAGTATCAGAACTTTTTCATATGCTCTCCTAATCTGTATGCCCTATAAACATTTTGTTAACTTGAAAATTATTTGTACAATGTTTGTTTTTTTCTGTTTTGTGAGATGGTATCTCATGATGATGGTCAGGCTGATCTTAAAAACCTGGGCTCAAGCAATTGTCCTGCCTCAGGCTCTTAAGTAGCTGGGGTAATTGCATGTGTCACTGCACCGATAGCTTGAAGTTAAAGAAGAAAAAAGGTGAAATGATCATTAATTGAGAACAGGACAGGTAAATATATTAACTAGTGTAGCTTGAACTCAGAAAATGCCCTATCTCTGTAAAAAATAGTTTTCTGTTCTTGCACAACTTCTTTCTCTTAGGCTTAAGGCCTTTTAAAAAATAAGGGTTGTATCACTTTAGTTCACCAGGTTGTTATGGAGATTTACTAAGATAATATTGAAACACGTTAAGCAAAATAGTAAAATAATGGCATACTTAACTACTTACAATCTCAGCTAGAACTAATGTGCATTTTTCATAGGTTCTAATATTCAAAAGTTAAAATTATTTTAAAAAATCCTTGGGTCCTAATTTTCATGATCAATTGGTCTCTTCTTTGTGCTTTATAACTCAAAGCAAATCAACAATTAATTTATAACTATTTATAAATATCTCCTTAAATTAGAGAATATAATCATCCCCTTCTGTGAGACTAATCAATAATAACAAAGGCAAGAAATTAACAAATGCCAAAAACTTGGACTACTACTATTTCTTCTCTACCTAGTTGAACAGAATCAGCAGATAACTGTAGCTACATTTCCATGTTGATCTCCAACTGACTTGGAACACAAAATTTTCTTTAACACAATGAATACTGAGGAGTCATGATGGGGCTTAGCTCTCTTAGATTCAATGAATCTGCTTAATATATTTTGAGGCAGACATTAATAAATGCTGAAAACTTTAGGCAGTGATTCCAACAGCTTGGAAATTTCCATTACTTGGGAAAAATACTAGAAGTGCCAATCTAAATTGGCACTCACCATGGAAAACAGTGATGTGGAACCCCTTGCAGTCAAAGGAAATCTATTTCAAGGGATGGAAGGATTTGGGGCACAGATCTGTTAGCCAAGATGACAGAAAACTCTGATCTCTTCCAGAGATTACTTGAAGCTTTACTTGAAGCTTTCTAATAGGTTTGAATGATTTTAATTTTATGACAGAAAAGACAAAGTCCTAAAAGGATAATGCACCAGAAAGGGCAAGGCTAATATGGGGATTCCACATAAGGTTCCTAAAAGGGGGACAGGGTCAGAGTGCTTAGTATTTGTTGGCCAAAGCTAGAGGCCAAGCTGTCAAAGCAGAGTGCTTCTGCTTGGAAACAACTGTTGAATAAAAAAGCATAAGTGTATGAGAACTAAAAAGAGTGTTGAGTCTAAGTGTGGGTTACCATGAAGACTCAGGGATTGGATCAGTCAGGATATTTTGAAATAAAAGCTCTTCACTACCAGACTGCAGGACCAGGTCTGGCAGAAACACCACAGCAACAGAACTGAAAGAGACAAAGGAACAATTTAAAAATCTATTTATTCCCCTCCATCTGACTACAGAATTATCTTACTTACACTTCAAGGATATCATTAGGTCCTTGATAAATTAAAGGGGGATGGTAGAATAGCTAACTTCAGCTAAACAGGGAATTTCAAGACTCAAATAGCAAATTATAAAAACATAGGTGTGATACTATCTCTCCCTGTGAGGAGGGGTTATGCTTGAAATGAATTGGATAATGCTGGAAACCCTAAGGATAAAGGTTTACAAAGTCCTAAGATATTAGCTAGTGGTATATCTCAGTGGTAAGAAAATTTCCCAGCATGCATGAGAAGAAAAAGAAAGGAGAGGGGAAGAGAGAGGAGAGAACAAACCTTGAAGGTGACTCATGCACACATCACTACTTATTTTCTTAAAAATAACGAATCCATTTTAATTATGTATATATGACAGTAGAGTGCAATTTGATTCATTGGACACAACTGCAACAACTTTCATTTCTGATTTTACAGGATGTACCATTGCATCATATATGCAGTCATACCTGTAGCAAGGTAATAATGTCTTTCTCACTCCACCATCTTTCTTGCCTCCATTACCCCTCCATCCTTCTCTTTGCCCAATCAAAGCATCATCACTGCTTCTTGGCTAGACTTTGAAGGGTTTCTGACTAATGAACTGTCCTAACTCACTACAGTTCCATACATAGTAATGCTATGAAATCTCACCTCATATATAAGATGCAACAGGTGTAACTATTTTGGATATACATCTAATGTTGATTAGTATTGTAATGTAAATACTTACGCAGTACTTCCACTAGCAATGGCATAAGACAAGGCAATCTCTCCACAATTATCTGAAGCAGACACATTAACACCACATTCAAGCAGCAGCTCAGCTATGTGTGTTGACTTATGTTGCACAGCCAACATGAGGGCTGTTCTAAAATAAGAGAGATAACTTCAGACTTAGGTATTTTAATAAGTTTATTTAAAAAGCCATTGTAATACATTTTACCAATTTGACATCTAGCTTTACATACACTAACAGACATATACATCTTGGAAGATCAAATCTTTATCTTTCTAAATCATTTGTAAGTCTAAAAGGAAAACAAACACATAAAAAAATCATGTGTCCCAAAAGGGGAGAGTTACAAACTTAAAATCCTTCAATGAACATTAATTATGATGAGGTCATTCATCTGGAGTTGGCAAAGATTTCAATGAATAAAGCTCCATTTCTTTCTTAGAGTGATGTAATATATTGTAACTCACAGTCAGCCAAAGGTCAAGGAGTAAAAAAGGTATTTGCAGGTATAACATAATAACAGTAGCACTGGTGATAATAATAATAATTGTTGCTTCAGTCATTCACTCTGAGAAGCATATGCCAGGCATTGAAATCAATGGTACATGTATAATCTTGCAACCAGATTTCAAGCATATGTTACACTCTTTTTCATTATAAATGTTCAAGATTTGTTAAGACTAATTAGACGTCACTTAGGAAAAATCTGAAATCAATATTCTACAAATTAAGTAATTTAAAGAAAATAGTCATATAAAGGAAAAAAATAATTCTCAATGTCTATCTATACTCAACACAGCATTTCCAAAAGAAAACTATACCAGGAGGAGATGAAATATTGCAGAAAATTTTAAAAGTTCAATACTGAATAAAAGCACAAACTAATGTCTATATTTTACAAAACTAACATGAAAACTCTAGCTAACACAAGATTATGTGATCAACAAAGTCAAATAGTAATCATCAGCCAATAATTATAAGGGCATGTGAATCATACTACATACTCTTAATGTGTTGCTCAGTTTGAATAATTGCTTTTCTCTTTAATTTTAGTATATGTTCATAAATTTCACTCTATTCCAATGATTATGTCATTCCCATTAATTTAATATTTTTAACCTGAGTGATTTTACTACGATATGAACCTTTTTCCAAAAAATATAAAGTACCATACCTTCCCTTATCATCAACTTCATGTATGTTTGCTTTGTTCTTAATAAAAAATTCTACCATCATCTTTCTGTTTTTCTTTATGGTGAGTAAAAGTGGTGTTTGGCCACTCTGAAAAACAACAAATATAGTTTATTCACAAAATTACTACTTTTCAAGTGAAGTTAACCTTACAAAATACTATATGAACATAAGCATATAATAATAATGTAAATTAAGAGTAGCCACTCTCTTCTCTTCCCATTCTGCTTCCATACGTGCTGCTCTTTCATTTTGAGATGCCTCTCCTCTGTCTAGAGTGGCCACATGAACTCCAGCATTTCTAAAACTGCTTCATACATTTACTGTTTCCATGGATCTTTGCCGCTGTCAAGCATTCATCCTGGCATCTTGGAGTTATGTAACATGAACCCTCCTCAACCAAGAGCATCTTTAGGACATAAACTTTATTTTATATCCCAATAGACCCATTCCCTAATACATATTAGTAAAGGATATAAGTATTATATTTCACTAACAAGCCAAATTCTCAACTAACTAGTAGGGTGTATAAATCATATTCTGAAGAACGTCTACTTTTCCAGTAATACCAAGCCTCATAGAAAAGATTCCTTGTTTTACTGTTAAGAGAAAATTTACACAACTGTGCATTGTATGTCCAGTAGTACAGAAATAGCTTTTCCATTGCTTAACACCTACTTGACACTGATTTTTTATTGGAGATATTCACATGTGAACATTTGAAGTTACAGGAATATATTTCTGAGAGCTTTCTGGCAACATGGAAGTTTTCTCCATGTTATACAAGTCCACTTGATTCTTTTTTATTTATGAAATTAGAATCCCAGATTCCAATGTAAGGAATCTCTGCTTAAAATTGATAGAGTCTGAGTAAACTATGTTGCTTTTTCATAATTGTTCCTGTGTCTTCTCTTATTATAAGTTGAAAGATATTTATCTTACATGTCAGAAAGTTCAATACAAAAATATATTATTTTATGCAATTGGAGAAAAATTTTCCAACTAATCCACTGAGAGCGGATTAACAAAGAGAAATAACCAACTCAAAAAAAATTAACACAGAGCTGGAATTATGGCTCAGTGGTAGAGCATTCACCTAGCACATGTGAGGCCCTGGGTTTGATCCTCAGCAGCACATAAAATAAATAAAATCAATGTTTTGTGTCCAATAAGAATTAAAATATAAATATTTTTAAAAACTCCAAACAAACAAAAAAACCACCCAGTCAATAACTGAGCAAAAGAACTAAACAGAAATTTCTCAAAAGAAACACAAATGTCCCAACTATATATAAAAAAAGTCTTCTACATCTCTAGCAATTATGTTAATGCAAATAAAAACTACACGAAGACTTTATCTTACTCCAGCCACAATGGTAATTATCAAGAACACAAACAGTAATATATACTGGTAAGAATGTGGGGCTGGGGATGTGGCTCAAGCGGTAGCACGCTTGCCAGGCATGCGTGTGGCCCGGGTTCGATCCTCAGGACCACAGACAAAGATGTTGTGTCTGCTGAAAACCAAAAAAAATAATAATAATAAATATTAATTCATTCATTCTCTCTCTCTCTCTCTCTCTCTCTCTCTCTCTCTCTCTCTCTCCCCCCCCCCTCCGGTTTAAAAAAAAAAAAGAATGTGGGGGTAAGGCACACGTTTACACTGTTGGTGGGACTACATACTAGTACAAGCACCCTGGAAAACAGTTTGGAGATTTCCCAAAATCTAAGAAGGGAACCACAACATGAAACAGCTATCCTATGACTCAGTATTTTCCCAAAATTACTAAAACAAAATTTTACGTGTAACTGTATATTAATACAGTCACATGTGTGTTTACAGTAGCACAATTCACAACAGGTAAATTATGAAATTAACCCAAGTACCTGTGAATGGATGAAAGGATTAAGAAATTCTGGTGCACATACATACAATGGAGTATTACTCAGCCATAAAAATACATTATGTCATTTCTTGGTAAATGAGTTGGTATCCAAGAATATCATACTAAGTGAAATAAGTCAAATAAGAAACTCAAAGGTAAAATGTTTCATATGTGGAAGCTGGAGTTAATTAAAGAAAAAGAAATGAAGAACAGAATATCAAAAGATGTAAAGAAGATCATTAGTGTAGAAAAAGAAGATTGAGAGGCACAGAGATAATGAAAAAGGGAAGGTAATGAAGAAGGAAGTCTTTAAAATTCATGTTATATGCATATATAAATATACCACAGGTAATTGCACCCTTATGTGTAAGTAAAAAGAATCAACCAAATATAAATAAATAGACAGGTGAAAGGAGGTCCAGGAGAATAGGAGGGGGAGAATGGAGGAGGAGGGGTAGACAGATGGAAAAGGGGGAATCAACTGGAATTCCATGCATGTAAGATTTTGGGGGAATGAATTCAACTACTATGTAAAACTATAAACTCTAATAAAAATAACATTGAAAATGTATTCTCACTTGTAACGACAATCCTGGTAACATAATGCTTGGTTATTTTCCAAAATTCCTTTTATTCTCATCCACTTTAATTGCTACTTAAAGTTACTTATAATTTTAGGCAAAATTTAATTCAGAAATTTTGTGTATCATCAAGATTTATGCTGATCTACACAGATTACTTGTAGCATCATGAAAGGCACTTTAAACATTTGCATTTTTAAGGAACAAAGCTGAAGACTGGTATATAGTACAGCTGGCAAAATCCATGAGTTATCTACTTCTAGTAATAATTTATCCATTCTAGCAATGAGTGACCTAATCAGCTGTTCAAAAATTCCAGTGGGAACATGATTTTTTAGTATCTATAGAGAAAACTATTTAACTTCCAAATTCTAAATTCAAACAATTAATCCCATATGAAATAATATATTATAATATATTATGTAGTCCATATTCTTGTATATCAGTAGAAAACACCATGAAATCTTTATCACACTATATTAAAAAAGAGGAGTTGTAACCTCATTTATTAGAGGCAAAGTAGGTGATTGGAGTAAGTGCTGCAGTTGCCAGAAGCAAACTGAAGAACATGTGTGCCCAGCATGTGGGAGGCAAACCCTGCACACCACACCACACAGTACTATGGCTCAAGGGGACCACATCAGGTTCCTTCACAGAAGCTTGAAGTTCAGATTTCTGCATGAGTCTCTTGAATTCTAAGTGTGGATTCAACTGATGGAGGCAAACTAAATACACACATGAGCTACAAAAGGAGGAGGAAGAATACGAGGAGAACTTCCAACATTTGCTAGTATTTTAATAAAAAGAAAATTTGCTAATGATCAGTATTTTTAACATGCATTATTGTTAATTTTAAGAAAAATTTTAAATATTTTGAAAATAATAGTGATTGATGTATATACCGTGTTTTTGGCTTCAATATCTGCGTTGTATGAAAGCAGTTTTGTTGCTATTAATGTGTTCCTATAAAAGATAACATAGTGGAGCGGAGTTTCACCCTTGTTGTTGTGAACATTTGGATTGGCACCATGTTCTAGAAGAATAATTGCACATTCCTCTTCCTCATATTGTAGGGCCTGTTGGTTTTAACCAAGAAACAGATTGTAAATTTTGGAAATCCAATAAAAATATTTCACGTTTTACTCATTAGTTATAACTAAATGGCAGTAACCAATTTTTCTTCTAAGCATTTCATCAAATTCATTTCCTGCAAAACCACTGGTATATCTACCTTCATCAATGGTGTGTTGCCATCACTGTCACACAAATCCACATTACATTTCCTCTTCACAAGAAGAGCCACCGCTGCTGGTCTGCCATAGGCACAGGCATAATGTAGAGGGGTTCTGTGCAAGTAAGAAGCTTTATTAGTAATTCATAAGGTACCTTTTGAAATATACAACTATTTATGCAATTATAAACATTAAGTATCTCATAATTCCTCTATTTTTTTGTGAAGAAGGTACAATATTTAGTAGCCGTCATTACTTATTTTATTAATGAATGATCAGCCAATGCCACTGATATTTTCTTCTTATTTCTTGTTTCTGATACTGCTGGGGATTGTACCCTGGGTTAATCAACTCATGAGTCATATCCTAAGCACATTTTTATTATATAAACAATTTTGATGCAGGGTCTCACTAAATTGCCCACTGTGGTCTTAAACTTCCAATGCTCTTGCCTCAGCATCCTAAGTCACTGGAATCATGGGTATGTGCAACTGTGCCTGGTTCCATTGATTTTACTTATTTTTGTTTGCTTTGTTTTCATATTGCTGGGGATAGAACCCAGGCCTGAAGCATTCTAGGTAAAGAAGGGCTCTACCACAGAACCACAACCCCAGAGTAGAGCAGCCCACTTGCCTAGAAAGACGATGGACTTGAGATTTAGTTCATCTTCAGTATGAATTCTACTTTAGACTCTGTGATGTACTAGTTATCCCACAGTCTTACTCTCCCTCAATTTCCTAAAAAAGTAAGGATTAAAATGAGTATCTCCCTGAATACTACCAGGATGCTTAATGGAAAATCTATGTAAAACATCTGAAGGTTTTGTAGCACCAGCAACAGCTCCATAATTGGTAGCTATTGTAATCAATATTATTGCTTTTTATCAACTAAGAGTATTTCAATTAATAAGTTAGTAGTATTGTAGTGATTTTTAAAAATATATTTTTAAAACTATGTATTTCAATGAGTCTAAGATGATTTTTTTTCTTATCGTTTTAACAACACTGACAATGGAATCCCACTAATAATTCGGGCTGCATTACAACTATAATTGGCAGCATTTAATTTTTTCTTCATAAACAAAATAAAGAACCATCATAATCCATGGTGCCTTACCTTAAGTGAAATGTGAGACAAACAATAGATTTATGGCAGTTCTCATGACATGGATGGCATTTAAATTCGGTTTAAATATATATGTTAGGTAAAGTAGGCTGAATAATAACAGTAAAAGGCCAAACCGAAAGCAAACTTAATGCCAAAGGAAAAAGAACCCAAATGAATTAGTATGGTTAAATTAATTCAGTATTTATATATACAGGATTTATATATGAATCAGGTATTTTCAATGTTAAGTATTTAATACTGTCTTAATTTTTCACAAGGGACATTTACAATTTCTTACCTCCATGAATGCATGATTGAAAAGGAGGAAGAACTGTTTCATTTGAAATTGAGTCCTATCACGTCAGTTTTAATTAACTGGTCACACCTAGAAAGTTTTTATGTAAGAGTTCTCTGAGATAGTAGAATATGTCAAATACAAAATAAGTAGCTGTGCAGGTCTTGCGCATTAAAAACGTATTCATTTTATGAGTACAAATGAATAGAATTAAAGAATAATTCTTTAATGCTTTACTTTATTAAAGTTTCACTTAAAATACTAAAGTTGAGAAGTTTAGTATTTTTATGTGAAACTTTTATAAAGTAAAGCAATATTTTTCAGGAGTAATAATCTTTTATACTTGCTCTCTTCTATTCTCACCAAAACAAAATTATTAACCTATAATTGCATATGTAAAATAAAATATACATATATAAGAAATGTATGTATAGTAATATCTACAATAGATGAAATGCACTAGAGGACATCTATATAGAAATGTACTAGAAAAAAACATAAATGCTTTCTTCATGTTGGCAAAGGCATTCTAAGAAATAATGAATTTGAAAGAAGACTTCTTTTTTTCCTACCTTTTTAAAATTTATTATGTTGATGATGATGACAATGTTATTGTTGTTGTTTTGCTGGGGATTACACCCTTACCCTTTGCTTTGACATGCAAGAAGTGCTCTAACATTGAGCTACATTTCCAACCTTGGAATTCTAATTTAATCAGATAAAATACTCTAATTTTACAGATGCTCAAGTGAAAGTGACATATGAACATAGAAAAAATATTTATGTCCTTGGCAATAGAAGGAATTTAAGTCTAACAAATGAAATAAATTTCGCAGCTACAATATTTTGAAGATGAAGAGTAGTGGTATTGGGCTGTTGATTATGGGTTGAGCTGTTTATTGCTCCTCAAATAGATGATTTAATGATAACTGCTGTGCCACATTTATAACTGTGCATGCCACTACCTACCAATTCCATTTTACTCTCCCTTCCAGATATTTGAGTATTCTTTTTATCCTGTTCCAGTCACTAATCTTTTGGCCATTGGCAAACAAGTAATTTGTGAAAGTTAATAATGTATTTTGATACACAGAATGGCAAGTCTTTGTTCATTGCAAACATTTTCTTAGTGTCATCATGACCCTAAATGACTGTGTGTGGAACTAAAAAATGTACAGATATTTTTATTTGTTTTTTGTGAAATTGATAACCACAGAGAGAGCTCACATTTGGGGTCAGTGAGTATTCTAATGCACAAACCACAAGCAGGGCCTACCTTTGATACTCTTAGTCGCTTCAGAACAGAGTAGGGCAAGCTACAGTAGGGCAGCAGCAGGCAGCACTGTACAGGCTAGGCACCCTTTGTGTGCTACTCCCTTGGCCCTGGTGACTGAGAGCTTGCATTGCCTGGATGCTCTCAACCAATGCTCTACTCTTCATGCTTGTACAGATACACAGTAATGGATAACTACAGGAAAGGGTACTGGAACAGTGGAATCAGCAATTTTGGAATTTTGTGCGAGAAGCTTTTGGCAGATGCTTTTTTGCTTTAGTCTAAAGTGATAACAAAATTGAAAAAGCATGCTGTGTTTGGTGTTTTGGAAAGTGTGAAAGCTGCCAGTGAACTCTAGTGTCCTCTGTGGAAAGGTAGTTAAAGGTAGTTAACTTCACTTACTGAAGTTAATTAAGTATTTCCAGAAAATTCAGGGCTTGTCAACACTGTTGTTATGAAAATGGTTGGATGATGAAGATGACACCAAGTTATTCTAAGAATTTCATAAATTAGTGAGTGAAGCATGTGAGAAATAAGTAAAATCTTATTTTTAGAGGTGGAATACACACCCCTAAATATACTAGTGTAAGAATTTTAAAAATATATAAAAGAAGAAATAACATGGAGCCATCTTCCCAATTCAGAGTTCTTGTGAGGCTCTTGGGACACAACAGGTAATAGATTACATCTGAAAATTTTTCAATGCTTTTGAAAATGTTTACATTAAAAGCTGTTGTGTGTATTTATTTTTTTAAAAAAAATCAGTGACCTTATAGGGAAATTTTAAGTGTCTGGGAAACCAGTTAAAAATTTGGTTTTGTTTCGCTGCCCATTAGAAGTCCTGGGTACTGAACTTCCAAGGTGTGCAGGTCCTGGATATTGAGGACTCCACAGAATATTAAAGTCAAATATTCTGGTGAAAGGAGAACTGGTATCTTTTCTGCTCTGCTCCCATTGGCACAGCCTGGATGGTGCAGGCTTCAATTCCATCAACCCATTGGTCCCTTACCCCTCAGTCCCTGGCCTCCCAGACCCTATTACCTATTTTTATGATCAGTGCCATCAACATTACTTCCACGTCCCAGGTAATGCTTAATTCTTCCCAGTTCACAATTTCTGGCAGCCTGGTGGATCTTCCCAAGAGGGGTATAACCGAAAAACTTGATTCCCAGGCTTATATAAATAAACTTTCTCCAGGCTCTATCCATCGTAAAGACAATTAAAGACAAGTGGCCTACAAAAGCAGGTCTGCCATCACCTATCTGCCAACCAACTGGCAAAATCGCCGTTGCCAGGTGACACTGATAAACACAAAGGCACATTCCAGAATCTGCATGGCCCTAGGTGATTGGCTCCTGGAAGGTCCGCCCCCTGTACTGTGATCAGTGCCCGGCTATTCTGTACAGACCCCACCAAGAACCAGGTGGGACTGCTCTGAGACCCCCCAAAACCCATACAGTGAGTGAGATGCCCCACCAGAATCAGGTGGGCCTCAATGGCGGGCAGGTGAGAACCCCCCACACCCAGACCTGGGTGGGCAGGACTCATCCTCTCTGCCATTGCACAGCTGCCTATGTGCACAGCAGGAAACAAATATTGCACTCTTCCTATTACTTTATTCAGTAAATGGCAGAAAAGGAGATCCCTGACTTAAGATGTCCATTAAAAAAATCTGGAAAAATTCAGGAATGCATTTAATTTAAAGCAACAGATTAGAAGAAAATAACCGAATAACTGCGCCAAAAGCAATTTTAGTGTCACTCTGCTGCATCATCCACTCCCTTAAATAACTCTGCTCAACACAAAGAGGGAGTAAGCAGCCCACCAGTTCTACTCAAAAGCAAAAGGAGAATAGTGTAACAACCATCACCCTAGGCTTTCCAGTGTAGTACCAAAATGTCCTGATTCGGTTTCTCCCAACTCAGATTACTGAGCAGAGAAGAAGAGATGAGCTATTTGGAGATGACCTGAAACAAAGAAGTGGTGCAACACATGGATCAACTTGCAGCCAAAGAAATCATGGTCCCCAGTGGCTACTGTGCCCAGAACCCCCACAACCTCTGCATTGTCTCCTTCTGTAAACAACTCTAGCCTTCATTTCTGGCGTTCCCTCAGGGTTTGCCATTACATACTTCAGGTGCTTGCTCCAAACAGACTGCAGTAGTTTTTGCCACTGAGGAAACCAACAGCCACAGAGGAACCCTGCATCTTTCCTTACTACAAAAAGCCTCAAAGGTGTTGCATTCACCGTCTCCAAGCACCTGTACCACTACCTCTAGATTCTGCCTACCCAAGGTAACCTCAGCTAGAGTTGCCACAAATCCAGACTCAAGGTCACCAAACAGCCTTTTCCTGTGCAAGAGAACATGAAGGCTGCAGCCCATACTGGAGGCATAATCCCATGTGATGGGTGTACACCTGCAGCCATATCCATGCACACTGCCAGATGTTGGACTGGCAGTTGCACATGCACAATACCACTTCCAACACCAGTCACGAGCCACTGCTCGCCATATTTAGCAGCCTCTGAAGTTACGTACACATGTGTCACCAGCTCTGTTTCATGGTGTTATTAACATATGTAAGCACCCAGAGTCCCATTAACCATCCCCACCACCATGTAGCTTTGCCTGAAGAGAGTTGTTCTGTGCCACTGCACACGTTTCTCCTCAGTTCCACTCACAAAAAAAAATAGTGCATGTTTACAACCATCCTCAACACCTCCATGTCCCTGCCACCATACTTCAACTCACAGGTGAGGTTTCTAGCTTTATGCATCCATGATTAGGCCCCAGATCTGTAGATACAGAGCAGCCAGACAAAGCTCTACTTCTGGTCCTTCCCTGAAGCCCTAGGTGTCTACAATCAGATCTGATCTTACAGTCCTGTGCTTTAACAAACTAGGTCCCACCTCATAGGCACTCTTTGCCAGCCCTGGCTTCTGTCCTTGGTCCTAGCTTTTCCTTACTATTTCTCTGCCCACAGGTAGCCTGTCTACATTGCACATGCCTGCAGCTGACACTGCACCAAAGTGTGCACACTGCCTGGCCCATATGTCTTTCACCATTTCTAGTCTTCTCTGCATGGATCTAGAGGCACTATCTATGACCCAGCTAGTCCGCATAGCAACTCTAGATTTCCCATAGCTCTAGCCACCAATGACCATGAAGGTTCTCATGTTACCAACAGTTGTGCTTGCTAAAAGAGATGCAATCTCAGATACCAAAGATGTTGCTCCATGCCACTAGACCAGTGCTATACTAGGTCAGCATGTCCTCCCGTACTGCTCTGCAGGAAAAAGCTTTCCCATCCTCAAATAAGTCCTTAAGTCTGAAAGAACTAATGGTTTCTTAAAATGTGCATGCACCTTTTCAAGCTACTAGGGTCAAGAAGAATCAGAGAAACGTGGTAACACAAGGAACACAAAAAGTCTTCATTAAATAAATGGTCCAACAAAATTAGAGACCTTGATATAATGAAAAGGGGAGAACAACATAACAGTTGGGTTAAAACAAAATCAGTTAAATGAAGAAAGTTTATACCAGGAGCCAACCCATGACACCCACCCTGATTCAGGCACAGATGACTTCCTATTCCTCTTAGAATAAAGTTCAAAATACTCACCATGGTCCACAGTCCCCATGACCAGGCAATGATCTCCGTAATCCTTTTGTACGCTCCCTTGATCTTGCTCCCTCCCCTCAGGGCCTGTGGCATTATTTCATATCCCTGCACTTAATCCAATGCCTCTGGTAGCACCTTGCTCCCACTTTTCCTGCCATCACAGGATAATGAAGCCCTCACTCAGAAGCAAGCCAGTCTTGGAACCGTGAACACTGAATGCCTAGTTAGTGTCCTTCACAGAGCCATCTTTATTGTATTTATTGTACTTAATTTGTTTTACCCCTAAATATTAACTGAAATGAAGGAGACCAGACATACTATTTTGGACACTGTTCTAACCTACATAACTACTTGCACTTTATCTTCCAGGACTCAGTCAAATTTGCAAAATGAGTAAATAGATGCATGGAGACACTCATGGACTCTCTGCTTCTCTAGGCTTTCAGGTCAGGACCTCCACATATGGCCCACATCAGCCAGTATCCCTCAATCTCCCTTGATAAGCTTTTTCATTGGCAAAAATAATTTTGGCAAGTCATTTTTTTAAAGAGATAAGCACCATACTCAGGTTCTCATACATGCTAAAGCACTCTACCACTAAGCCATATACCCAACACCTGGGTCAATGCTTTTAAACAAAACAAGATTCCTATAAAATGGTCTAGTGTTGGGGGGTGGTGGTTGAGGTGACAATTGGAGGGAGCCATATATGGAACACAGAGTTTTTGTGGCAGATGAAAGGCCTTGTGAGGACCACACTGCATACTCTTTGCACTGCTGAGGTTTGGGGAAATCTTTCTGTACCATGCCCACCCCAAAAGAAAAACTTGCCAGCCTAGATTCTTCAGAACTAAATGGAAAACATTAATCAGATAGACTTAACAGACATCTATGGACTATTTAATCCATCAACAATAAATTAATTTGCTTCTCCATGAAACAATGACCATTCTTTGAAATAGTTCATATTTTCAGGCGGGGTGGAGCACACCTGTAATCCCAGCAGCTCGGGATTCTAAGAAGGATTGCAAGTTCAAAGCCAGCCTCAGAAAACAAAAGGTGCTAAGCAATTCAGTGAGATCCTGTATCTAAATAAGGCTGGAGATGTGGCTCAATTGTCAAGTGCCTCTGAGTTCAATCCCTTGAACCAAAAAAACTCATATTTTTGAGTACAAGGTAAATACAAGAAATAGAGGTAACTTCTTGCACCCTATAAGATCATAAATGAAAGAAATAAGAAGTTAATGACAAGAAACAAACCTTTTAATGCCTGGAGGTTAAAATATACAACTGTGGATTAGGATTGGATAACAGATACAATCAGGGAATAAAAAATTTCAGAAATAAATGGGAACAGGGATACAATACGTCAAAATTCATTGGGTTATTAACACCCATAAATACTTTATGTACCTATATATCAATGGTAAATGAAATGAAAGAGAAATTAGAAAAATATCCCATTCAAAATAGCCTCAGAAAACAATATAATACTTTGGAATATATATAAGAAAAGGTATGAAATAGTTCTACAATGAAAACTTCAGAATACTGAAGAAAGAAATTAAAGACCTTGGAAGATGCCAGATCTCCCAGGCCCTAATTCTGCCTATCTTAGGCAGAATTAATATTGTCAAATTAACCATACTACCCAAAGTGCTTTGCAGATTCAATGCAATTCCTATAAAAATACCAATGAGTTCCTTTGTAGAAATAGAAAAATAACCCATAAAACTCATTTGGAAATATTAGAGAATCAGAATAGGCAAAGCAGTCATTAGCAAGAAAAGTGATGCAGGAGGCATTACAATCAGTACCAGAACCATGGTAAAGAAGAGAAGACACAGAGAAAAACCCACATAAGTACAGTTATCTAATATTATAAAACAGCAACAAAAACAAACACTGAAGAAAAGATAGCATTTTCAACAAATGGTGCTGGGAAAACTTGAAATACACATGTAGCAAAATGAAATTAAATCCCTACTTCTCACCCTGCACACAACTCAAAGTGGATCAAGGTCTTAGGCATCAGAACATAGAGACCCTGCAACTAACTGAAGAAAAAGTAGGAATGTAAGCTTAGGAACTTACTTTCTTAACAACACCAGCACAGCACAAGAAGTAAAATCAAGAATCAATAAATGGGATGGAATCAAAGAAGCAGCCTTTAAAATTCTTCTCAGCTCAAGAAATAATAATATGAAGAGAAAGCCTACTGAACAGGAGAAAGTCTTTACCACCTGCACCTCAGTTTCAGCATTAATCTCCAGGATATATGAAGAACTCAAAAACTTTACACTACTACTACTAATAATATTAATAATAACAACAACAATAACAACCACCCAATCAATAAATGGACTAAGGATCTGAACAGACACTGCACAACAGAAAAAATACCATCAACAAACATATGAAAAAATGTTCATGTTTAGTAATTATAAAAATGCAAGTCAAATCTACACTGAGATTTCATCTCACTTCAGTCAGAATGGCAATTATCAGGAATTCAAGCAACAATAAATGTTGGGGGGATGTAGGAAAAAGGTTCATTCATACCTTGCTGGTGGGAAGGGAAATTTTCAATTTATCATTATGGAAAGCAGCATGGAGATTCCTCAGAAAACTTGGAATTGACCCAGTTATCCCACTTCTCAGTTCATACCCAAAGGATTTAAAGTCAGAATACTACAGTGATGCAGCCACATCAATGTTATAGCTAAACTATGAAACCTGTCTAAGTGCCTTTCAACAGATGAATGAATAAAGAAAATGTGGTATACATACAAAATCAGATATTACTCAGCCTTAAATAAGAATGAAATTATGGAATTTGGTGATAAATGAACAGAGCTGGAGAATATCATGCTTAACAAAATTAACTAATCCCAAAGAATCAAAGGCTGAATGTTTTCACTGAATTTCAGATGCTAATTGACAATAAGGGTTGGGGTTCCTAGGGATGAACAGAGGTACTGTGGATAAGGCAGAGGGGAGTGAAGGAAGGGGGAAAGGAATGGAGGTAGGAAGAATAGAATGAATCTGGCATAATTACCCTATGTGCATATATGACTACATGATCAGTGAGTCTAGGTCATGTACAACCAGAAGAATGAGAAGTTATGCTCCATTTATGTATGATGTGTCAAAGAGCATTCCACTGCCATGTACAACTAAATAGAATGAATAAAAAATGTTTTTAGGTGCTCAGGAAAAAAGAAACACATATCAAATAACTTAAAAGATTAAAAGGTGTATCAAAGATGAAATCAGAATTAGAAATCACCTGATCCAATCCACCTATTTCATTAATGAAAAACCTTATTACAATACTAACATATCCCCAACCAGAAAAAATGAGAAAGTCAAATAATTATCAAAATTATACTACATACAGAATTATAGTTCACATGTGAAAAATACTGTGATACATACAAGAAGAATAAAATTTTATAAGATGAAGGCAATCCTCATGCTGCTGTCATTTTCTGGCTTAAAATTGGCACCCATGCTTCTCAAGGAAAAAAGATGATGGACATGGAGTCAAACTAATGGAGTTCCCTCCACAGCCATCTGTTTCCTTCTCTGGCTTAGTATCCTTCATCCTTACTGCAAGTTATACTATTCCACCACAAGGATGAAAGATCACCCAAAGGATCATGGCAGGCACACATGAGGAATACCAAAATTGGAGGTGAACGAGAAAGGAGGGCTGTGCTATTACTATCATCAATAGGATGGACTAATACTAGCTTCCCTGTGGGCCAAATGCTAGAAATTCAAAAAGAAGTGAGATAATATAAAACTTTACTCAGCCATAAAATAAATGAAATTACATCATCTGCAGGAAAATGGGTGGAGACCATAATACTAAACAAAATAAGTCAAACTTAGAAGATCAAAGATCATATGCATTCTCTCATATGTGCAAGCTAGAATGGAAACAGAAATAGAAAGGTGTTGGGGATGATTTCAGGAAAATCAAAGGGAGATAATTAAAGAAAAAGACCAAGGGTTGAGAGGTAGGCAGGGAGGGAAGAAGTGCTAGGAAGTAATATTGGCCAAATTATATTGTTAAATTTTGTGCATGTATAAATATATAACACAAATCCTTGTTATGTACAATTATAATGCACAAATTTTAAAAATGTTGAAAAAAATAATAGCCAGTGTGAACTGATTGTTTCAGCTTAAAAATCTACAAATATCTATAATCATTTAATGATTCTCTGTCTTTTGGAAGCCCTATTACATAAGTATACATGTATGTGTAAGTTTTTCTGCATATTTATATTACTGTACTAAACATAGATAGATAGATAGATAGATAGATAGATAGATAGATAGATAGATAGATAGAGAGAGAGAGATTATGACACTCAAGACTTACAAAAGAACTCAACCTATTCATAATCACGGTGAGCCCCTGACCTTCTAAATGTGGACCCACTTAACTAAAGACAGCATGATTTATGCTCTTTATATAATGGCTTGTGGTTTTCTAACTTAAGTGCTTTTTGTTTGGGTCCTTTTTTTTATTTTAATCCCAGTTTGATATCCCTACAGATATATTCATGTTCTAAAACAGAATGGGATAGACAACCTGTCCAATATTAAAAGTAAATATATTAAATACCAAATAAAAATGCTATTATATATTTTCCAGCATCCAAAACAGTGCTAAATTCGAAAATAGGTTCCAAGGAAAAACTTTCTGAATAACAAAGAATAAGAATCAAAAAATAGAAAACTATAAAAGTAACCTTACCCATATACCTTATAAAGGCAACATAAAATGACTTACTTACATATCATAATACAGAAGTTATGGTAGCTTATAGTTATAGGTATTTAATTATATGAGCATTTACTCCCTGCTGAAGAACATTTATGGTTCAAGGACAGATCTTCTGTTTCTACACTAATATCAATCATTCTTCCAACCATAGGAAAGTTCATTACTGAATTCTCATTCTGTGTCATATGGTCAAGTATTAATGAGAGACAAGGGAATGCCATTCAACTGTAATTGAGATGCTCATATACTTTTAAGAATTTCATTAAATTCATGTCACTCTACTACAATCATTTTTAAAAGAATGGTTTATAAGTATGAAGAAGGAGTGATTCAAAATCTTATTTTATTACATCTACAATAGAAACATACCTTGATGTTTTTGATTCAGATACATGGTCAAATGTTTATATTTTCCATTGGGTAGAGTTATTTAATTTTCCATACAAATCCACAAAACATTTGCTTACTGTACCCTGTCAGAAAATAGATTTAGAGGTAAAAGTATCTGTTTTTTAAAAACTGTGTAGTGAATATGGCTCTCAAAATATCAGTGGAAAACATACTTATGATTTTTCTTAAGAAAAATATCACTTAATATTAAAACAACAGTTGCAAGATAATAATTGGAACAGCTCAGTGAAATTTCCCACAGGTGGTTAACAAGTCACAATATATAAACACCAATATAGCCGAGAAGGATATGAGTTGGTTCCAAAATGCATTTATAACTTGAAACTTTTAATTTATATTTTCCTTCTCTTCAAATCAAGTAGCCCACCCTGAAGAACTCTCCAAATCATTTGAGATAAGCTTATGTATATTAAATAAGAATATATCCTGGAGGATCTAATGGATCAAATTTATAGTCTCAATCAATTTTTTCCAATTTGACTTTGAAGAGAAACTCAACATTGAAGCAAAACCAGTATAAATGAAAATGTAAATCTTAATATATAAAATTGAGATTAAGTTCCACTTCAAAATAGCCTTAAAAACTGGAAAAGAATAAACTGAAAAAAAAAAAAACAAAAGCTCAAAATTTTGATTAAAAAGTATCTCCTTCCCTGTTAATAATTATCTATTAATATGACTAATATACCATACAACAATTTTAAGAAGGAAAGTTTATTTTTGCTTACATTTTCAAAACCTTCAGTACATGGTTGGCAAACACCACTGCTTTGGGCTCAAGGTCAAATAGAAAATCTTGGCCAAAGTTCAAGGAGAACATAGAGATTCAGGCTAATGGTGTCAACCTTTTTGATAAAATAACACTAAAAAAAATTCAAACATTAAAAATAAGATAGACATATACTTACACTATACATACAGAATCCCAAAGAAAAAACATTAAGATAAAAAGCAGCTCTGCAAGACATATTATAATCAAAGGATCTAACAATGGAAATAAAGACAAATAGTAAAAGGTACACATGAAAAACATTAGGTCACATTTATATAAAATTATATTTGTTTGTATAAATTTAATTATATTTATGTTTATAAGCTTCACCTCAAACTTCTCACCTCAGACTCTAAAATCAAGGGGGTTTGGAATAAAGTATTCCAAGCTTTGAAAGTATATACTTACCAATCAAGACTGCTATGTCCAGCAAAGTTATGAACGGAACAAGGAATGACATGATCAGTGACATAATCAGACACAGAATGCAAAGGGTTGAAGGTTTTATACCCTATGAAAAAGCTAGAGAGAAAAATTAAGAACAAACAGGGATCACATAAAAATAGAAAGAAGATCACACAGTGATGAGCCACCTGACTGGTTACAAGACATAAGAGGGTAAAGCAGTAGCTACAGGATGAAATGTACTTTGGAATACATAAGAATACCCTGAAGTTTCTGAGAATTCTCTCTCAATGAGGAATAAATTAAAAACAATATTTATGCCCTAAAAAACATCATATGATTTAATTGCCAGAGGAAAGAAACACTGCACATGTATCAACTGAGGCTATGGAGAGAATTCATTCATAAGTCGCCAGAAGGCAGTACAGAGTGCAGTGAGTGAGTGGAGGGCTACTGGCACTCTCTCAAAAGAATGCCAGAACTCCTCATTTTCTTCACTTCAGTCATGGTTTTCACATCTATTGGTAGACTGTTGGGTTTTGAAATGTCTATCCCAAGTACAACGTCAATAACCATATCGCCATCTTTGTTTTTGTTCAAAATCTGCTGTATGTCACAGCTTCCTTCCTCAAATATCCTCAAGTCCACGTTCAAAGGCTGGTTCTCCAATACAGATGCAAGTACACAGTCTGCTCTGATCAGCTACTGATGCACCAGGACCAACAACATCATGTCTTGACAGGCAAACAGTACTGCAGGAACTTCCACATATCCAAACAGAGCTACCAAAGAGGCACACATTGATAATGGCCCATGAGCTGAATGCTGATGTCACCAGCAGCAGAGCTGATGTTCATGGAAAATGGGGTGCATGGTGTCAGCCAAAGACCAATCACCAGACAATTCTACTTTTTCAAAAATATGAAGACCCCATCCATTCACAGCTTCCACTTCTTTGGTCAGAACAACTTCCTATTCTCTCAACCCCAAACCTCAATATATGAGTAAGTAAGACTAGCACTAAGCATCTGTTTCTTTGGTTTCTTTTTTTAATATTTTTTACTTGTAGTCGCACACAATACCTTTATTTCACTTATTTATTTTTATGTGGTGCTGAGGATCGAACCCAGGGTCTCACATGTGCAAGGAGAGTGCTCTACCGCTGAGCCACAACCCCAGCCCCTATGCATCTGTTTCTTAACAACACTGATCTTAGATATTGGTCTTTCCTTTTTCTCTTTCTACTTGTGATTTTGAGAAGGTCCACTTCACGGTGCTGATCAACCTCACTTGCTTCAGGCATACACCTGAGCTCCCAGAAAAGCAACATGTGAAATTTGAGGGAGGGGTCTACACTGCAGGATCTCTTAGAAGATCCAGACACTATTGTAGCTCCTGTGATATCTTGCTTCTCAATTGCTAGGCCTCCCTAATCCAAGCCAGCTGCCAGCACTGAGGGTTCCTTCTTCCCTTCACGCACAAAAATGGAAGAGGCTTTGCTCCTGGAGCTGTAGGTCTCAAAAAGATAGGATCCTACATCTTGGCATGCTGTGGTTGTTGGGGGTTGAGGGTACAAAGTGCAACACACTGGCATTTACACCAGGACACCTGGATATTCAGCTTTTCAGTGGCAAGGGAGTTTTTAAGATGGGTGAGCTTAAAATATTGAATGGGACAGACAGCAAAGTTGCTGAGTACTCAGCTTGCACAACTTGATGACAAATGTCAGTGGAAAGACACTGTTTATTGGTAAAGGTAAAATAAAATTCAAAGTACCAGAAGAGATATAAAAAGAGCTTTGGGCAAGGTAAGCTTGTTTTAAATTACAGAAGTCACTGGTATACAAAACAATGAAACCCTACCAACCAGCAATGACCTGTTGACTATGGTGAAAACTTCAAAAGTTTGCAGGAGACTCCTCATTGAGGAAAAAAAAGTGCTAAATGCTTTTCAGAACCTGGATTTCATATTTGCTATTACAATATGCTTAATAACAAAAGGAAGTTTCTCTCTAACCAATGCCCACAATCAGTCACCATAAAATACTTCCTCCTCCATGTAATAACCCTACCTCACCCCCAGGTACAGGCCCTACATCCTTGAGGACACACATCATTACTGGTGTGTGTCCCCAGGCTTGGCATTCTCTAACCTCTTCAAAGATCAATCAGCCAATGTCCAGACACAAACTGATACTCCTCAGCCAGTTGCCCCTGCACTGCCTCCCACTGCTTCCCCTCCCAGGACTCCCAGCCTAATCCCCACAAGAACCCTGTCCTGACAGGGTCCTGCATTCTATCAATTCCCCTTTCTGGAACCTCCCACTGCCTCCCACTTTCCTGCTGTTCACTAATACAGAGACACACATCCCAGGGCTTCCTGGCATCCAAAGCACTGTGGAGCATGTAGAAGGCAGGTGGTCCTCTCAGTAGCAATATTCAGGAGCACACTTCCCCATCATGTAGGCCACAACTAACCTCCAATTTGCGTCATTCCCCTGGAGTCAAGCAGAATCCAGATCGGGGGCTCTCTTCCATCCTTAAGCACTGGTGATGGTGTCTGCCAAGTGGATGTTGAACCAGAGCCCACACTGCCTTTCTGCTCCACTGCAAACCAGTGCCTCCTAGCTTGCAGCAGGGTCTCCAAGTGTCTCCAATCCACTGATTCATGGTCAGCCTCAGAATCTCTCTCCAGCACCTGCAAGATCACACTTGGTTTGAGTGTGAGAAATGATGTATCTAGGAGTCATTCCCTTATCATTGGAGCACCATTCTTCCCATTATACTTGGTGTCCCATCCCATCAACACAACCTTTCATACACAGAAATTGAATTTAGAGTGCAACCCTATTATAAATACTCTTCACAAGAAACCAGTTCACTGATTTGAGGCTGGAAAAACTTCTACTCAGCAAGCAAGCCCTGAAAACTACCAGGCCAAGGATCAGAGGCAATGGTGCTGCTATTTCCATACACTTCTAATACCAAACACAGTGTGTTACTAAGCATTCAGACAACAGGTATACATTTATCAAAACTGAGCACAAATAGAATGAGCTAAAATAACCATGTTAATATATTTAACTACCACAAATATGTACAACTCTGGTACATCTAAGTTTCTACTGGTCAAAATATAAACATCATTTACAAAAGAAGGAGAGAGACTTTTTTTTTAGGTTTACATACAGAAGGAAACTGGAAGCAAGAAAGATAAGGAAAGGCAAGGCAATGTCCTCACCATTATTACAGTACTAACAGATAAAGGCTAAACTAAAACAATTCTAGATTCTTCTACCTAGAAAAGATACACACAAATCTGAATATATAGATATTTTTTTCACAACATATAATGCTTTTCTGTTCAGAGATATCTTGAAGGATCATACTGCAGTATCCTTTTTCTTTCCTACTTGAGAATGCCATGGTCCCCCCTCAGGTTCAAAATACTTTTGAGTACTTAATTGCACATGTGTGAATTCTATTTGGAATAAAAGTCATCTCATCATGCACTTCATAAAAGGATCTACAGTGGTCTAAATGACTGTATAGACATTGGGGACCATGTTAATAAACAACACTGGACAGCTACTCTGCTTATTGGGAAAGACCAAATAAAAGTCAAGAAGGAAGTACACAAAATGTTTCTGACAACATTAAGTTGTACATGGATGTGGAAATCTTTAGCATACAAAAGAGTGGACCGCTGCCATTCAGTTGAACTGGGATGAACGATCAGTGAAGAAGAAAATAACCACTCCTGAGACTAATCAGGTGAAGTATAGATCTGCACTAAAAACCTGCAAGTTCTTCTTCAGAGGAAACACAACTACTGTCAGCTCACGTTCTGAACCTTGACTTCAAATGACACCGCTTCAGGACACTTATTTATGTAAGAAATCTCTCCTTTATTCCAGTCCAAGTGTGCTTCCCACACCCTGAAGCCCTCCCAGTTCCCAAGCTTGGCATGCTATCACCTCTGAAAAGCTGCTGCCCCCAACAAACACCCAGCCTCCACTTCCTCTGCTCTGCTCAGAACCCCTGAACAGGCTTCAAAGGTCTCCCCTCCCGCATATCCTTCTAACCCCAACCTTCCTCAGCAACACTGTGCTGGTCCCCTGGAACTTCTTTTGACAAAGAATGAAACACCTCCCACTCTCCCTGGTCACCCTAGAGCCTTCCCTACCTGCTGCTGGATGCCCTTCCAGGATGGGGTTGGGCTGGCAGGTGATGTCATCCAGGATGGTACAGAAGACTCCAGGTACCACAGGCCAGCCTCTTGGGAATGTAACCCTGCTTACATGAAGCAGAAAGTTTTTAATTCTTACTGAATTGATATTAAATGTCATTTGTATTTACCTTGGCTCCCAATCCAGAATCTGCTAAAAGTTTACCTCCTGTTTTTCCATGAGCTCTTCTTGTCATCTACATCGTTCCTCTTCTATCCATAATAAAGTACATATGAAAAACGGTTCATTTTCAGAAAAATTCAAAAACTTGTACATTTCTTTAAATTAAATTTTTTTAATCTATACTGTATATTTCATCATATGCTGGCCTGGTAAAGAATTATCCTTCCATATTTAGTACTTTAGAGCTAAGTTTTTAAACAGTGTGATAACAGAAAAGAGTGGGACGGTATTCCATGTACTTATATTTTTGTGAGTGTTTAAACATTTTAATAACAATATATTAAAAAATAAAAATAAGGACTGCTTCTGTGTAACAGTTGCCACCCTTATCCAGGTGCACTGGTGTATACTTCTCACCTCATCTATTCAGTAGGCCAAGACAGAATATCTCAACTTTGAGGCAAGTTTCAACAACTTAATAAGAGATTGGAACAAAAAATGTTTTTTTTTAAATTAAAAATATATAAGTTCAGTTGTTTGTTAAAGTGCCTCTGGATTCATTAAAAAATATCAATGAAAAAGGTGGGGAGGGGCTGGGGATGTGGCTCAAGCAGTAGTGCACTCGCCTGGCATGTGTGTGGCCCAGGTTCGATCCTCAGCACCACATACAAACAAAGATGTTGTGTCCACCGAGAACTAAAAAATAAATATTAAAAAATTCTCTCTCTCTCTCTCTCTCTCTCTCTCTCTCTCTCTTTAAAAAAAGAACTGAAAAAGGTGGGGAGGACATCACCACTGGGAGCTGTCCTAGGTAGTTACTTCAGCTTTCCTCCTGTGCACCCCACAGAGTTATACCCTCTCTTCCACCCAGGTTTCTAAATTTTGGAGAGAAGCTGTGGCTAACTGATTAAGATGTGAACTGTTGTATAATGTTCCTTTAGATTTACAAAAGCCAGAATATCTGGTGATTCTCAGATAAAATCAGAATGTGCCATGCCTCTTCTTAGTCTTTAGCTATATACCAGCACAAAACAAGCAAATTTCTGTGACATTTACCATGCAGAAAGAAATATGTTGATTCAAAAAAAGTATAGGTACTAGCCCGAGAAAGTCAAGCTCCATTGTGATGGTCCATTCAGAAAGAAAGAAAAGGAAACACACCCTCAATGACAAAAGTTCTGCTTAAAGAAACCTCTCCCACTGCCTCACAATCCCATCTTTCTCTCCCTATAAAAATCCTTTGTGTCCCTCAGATTCCCAAGAGGACACTATGAGGATGACAGCACCCTCCCTCTACCAGTGTGCTGGATCTTCAGTAAACCTGATTTCTTTCCCACTAATTCACATCTCCTGACTACTGGTTTTCCAGTAATGAGGAGCCTGGACCTGGATCTAGTAACACCTGGAGTCTGCCAGTCTTCTCTATCACTGATGATGACTCCAAATTCCTTTATAAAAACTCCCTTTTACATCATGTCTATAGGTTCATGTTTCAACAAATGAATCTTTTCTATTTTCAAAGTAGCCCTTTTATACAGATAATAGTTTGTGAAGAAACACTGATTATGGAGTGCTTACACCCTGTAGCAACTCTTCAGGGTGCTAGTGATCAAAAGGTACAGCAAGGCATTGCATATACTTCCATAAGTGCTCAACAAGCTCACAAAATGCTCACACACCATTTACAGAGTGTAAAGAATCATGAGCCCACATACCTCTTGATGCACCACCTCTAGGGTGTAGGATACCATCTTTATCTTCTCCCTGAAGCAACGGATCATTTTACCAACTAATCTGGAACCTCACACTTCAAAATGAACTTCCCACATTCTTATTACTCCTAGGAGGGTACTATTTGCCAGCTGTTGTACAAAGGTCAGGTGCCTCTCAGGATACTAGTTTTGTTTTCATCATGTGCTCTGAATGAAGGATGTTGAACAATTCAGATAGTGGTGTTTTAACCATCTCCTAACTTCTTATCGTTTTATATAAAAGGCACTGCATGTGCCACAAACTTTTATTCAACTACCCACTGATTGATCTCTATTAAATTTAGTGATCATTTTGAAAGTTAATCAGTGGAGAAATTCACAGAGAGAGGGGCCCTGTCTAGTTATAAACCTGTTACGCTGAAGCACAATAAAATTATTCCCAGATATAAGGTACAGGAGAGAAGACCCTTTTTACTTACTCTTCCATATGCTTGTGGTCTTACGATTTTGCTTCTCTTATCTGTTCCTGTGTCTTTTTTATGCATTTTCTTCTTTATTTTTTTCTTCTGATGTCAAAATGGAAAAAAAGGGGAATAAAACGGGCAAAACAAATGACAGTTTGTAATAATACACACACACACACACACACACACACATATATATATATATATATATATATATATATTCAATTGAAACGAGAATACAGGCTTACTTCTGAGTTCTTTGAGTTCTTTCACTGACTGTTCTAATATTCTAATATCCTTCAGCTATATCTGTCAACTTTTGAATGAGGCAATTTGTTTTTTTTTATATTATAAGCAGAGCCTCTCTCTCTACCTCACCCACCCCAAACATCTGTATTTAGAAAATCAATGATGAATCCTAAACAATATTTTAAATTGTCAACATCTAATACTGGCAAAGAGGACATAATGCTAAACCATTATACTATCTGGGCCAGTGGGTTTTAATAAGAATGTCTTATTATCTCTATTCAAACAAACTGAATTCATTAGATTTTTGGGCCTGTTACTACAGCTTGGCTCAGGGAAAACACAAATAACAGTGCAGAACTAGGTTTCTATCTGTACTCTATGACTTACTGAAACTGGGATTTGGCTAAAGGGCCTACATTTTATGAACCTACTTCCATGATTTTAAATAGGATTATCACTGCCTTTATCTCTTGAAGGTATTATGACTCTTTAAATGAGCATGACACACAAGTAATTTATATTTTGCTTTCCATGTATCATTTATTATTGAACTGCTTCAAGAGGGACATGAGTTGCCCATTTACAAATCTTCTTTACAGCAAAGAAAACAATCAAGCATGTGAAGAGAACCTACAATGGGAAAAAAATTGTTGCCACCTGCACATCAAGTTCAGCATTCATCTCGAGGATATATAAAGAAATCAGAAAACTTAACACTGTAAAAACAAGCATTCCAATCACCAAATGGGCAAAGGAACTGAACAGGCACATCACAGGATAAATGCAAATGGACAACAAATATATGAAATAAAATTTCAACATCACTAAACATTAGAAAAGTGCAAATTAAAACTACACAGGCATTCTGTCTCTCTCCAATTGGAATGACAATTATCAAGAATACAAGTAATAATAAATGTTGGAGATGATGTAGCAAAAAAGTTCACTCATACATTGCTGGTTGGACTGCAAATTGGTGCAACCAATACTTGAAAGCAGTATGGAGATTCCTCAAGAAACTTGTAATGGAGCCACCAATTGATCAAGTTATCCCACTTCTCAGTATAAACATAAAAGACATAAAATCAGCATAATAGACCCTATCAACCAAAGGCCAAATAATCTTAATGATATGTGAATACTAACAAATAATCAGGGGGGAGAAGGAAGGATACATATTGATTGGATTAGACAGATGGGAATAAAAGAAGGTAGGGGAAATGGGAATAGAAAAGACAGAATGAATCAGACATAACTTTCCTATGTTCGTCTATTAATACACACACACAGTGAAGCCCCATATCATGTTACAACCATAAGAATGGGATCCTAATTAGAATAAGTTATATGCTATACTCTATGTGTATATAATATTTCAGAATTCACTCTACTGTCATTTATATATCTAAATAGTGAAGAAAAATATTTTTTAATTCCATACTATAAACCCACATAGGATGTTCAATGAAATTCTAGTAATCTAAATTTAGAAGAGTAATATTGCAACTTTTGGGATAATTGATAAGTAAATTTGAGCAGTGTTATTTTATGCATCAATTCCTGCTCTAAGATTCTCAAAGAGGCAGCTACTAAAAGATTTGAAGTCCTTTGTAGTACTCTGGGACTATTTCTGGGAAGCAGTCTCATGTGTACACATGTCTCATTCTTCCTTCTCCCTCCTGATTATTTGTTAGTATCCACATATCATAAAGATTATTTGGCCTTTGGTTCTTTCAATGGACAGGTGGACCCATGCTACAGCTACACTGTGACTACAACCTTGAGTGTTCCATGTGCTTCTGGCTTGAGCACAACTTTACTGAGCTTCATATCCTAGTTTATTCTGTGTGAGTGATGCCTGTGTGTACCTCACAGTGCTGCCATGGGAAATACAGGGAATAGGGCACATTAAGTGCTCAATACATGCTCTGGGTTGAATAGTCATGTCCTTCCCAGCATATCAGCTTATTACCTCATCTGGAAATGAGGTTTTTGCATATGAAAATGTTGTATGAGTCCATAGTCAATTAGAGTGGGCTATAATCTAATGATTCATGACCTTAGAAGAGGAAATTTGGACAAGTATACCTGTGCAGAGAAAACAACATGTGATAATCATGACAGAAAAAGGAGAGATGAATTTACATGTCAAGGTATGCCAAGAATTTCCTACAACTACTGAAAGCTAGAGGAGACAAGGAAAAATCCTTCCCTAGACCTTCCAGAGCAGATACCTTATAATAATTCAGTTTGGACTCCTAGACTCCACAACTGTGGTACAATAAATTGATTTTTTAGTACACCCAATAAATATTATTTTTCAGAGTAGTCTTAGGAACCCAAAAGGGCCCATGTTTGGCTCCTCCTTGACACTCAGTAGAGGAGTTAGTCCCAGACTGGTAGCTTCCTTTCATAAAAGGGAAAAAGAGGAATCCCATTGTCATCAGCAACATCCTGTGTCCACAAAGTCCTGGATAAAATATCATGAAAATGCAGAGTGGAATTCTAAGAGTAAACGATGTTCTAAAATTCACATGGAAATCAACAATCCAAAAGATGAGATTCTAAAAACTGATATGAAGACAGTGGTTGAAGTACAGAGATAGGGCTTGCAGTCTTCAGGGAAAAAATCTGAAACTGTGGAAGGACCATGAGACTGGAAGATCCCACATGCTCCAATTTATCATGGACATATGCAGGTGTGATCTAAGTAGGAGCTACAGTAGGTTTCTCTCTAGGGCACTGGGAAAAGAGGTAGGGAAAGAAGGTGAAGACTGGACCCAAAGAGGACCTTATGTCACCTTCACTGCCCCTGAAATTTCTAGACCAGGGCCATCAGTTGGAAGTGTTTAGACCAGGAACTTTAGCAAACCCTGAGTGCTTGTAAGGAATAAAGAAGGGCCACCCTGGGCCCTGAGTCAGACACTCTGAGTTGAGGCCCAGAAGTCTGAGTCTGAGTGAACTCTCCAAGTGACTGTCATGTACCCGACTTGAGATGTACTGTTGTAGTCTTGAACAGATGGCCTGGGGTGAAAGTGTCAATTTTATTCTCCATAAAGACACCTGGGAATTACAGAATCATACCAATAGCTTTTCTATTCCAAGCTTCTGACCCTTCATCCTAGTCTCTCTTAAAATCAAATATCCAAAAGAATATATGGTTATATATACACAATAGAACATTACTCTGCCTTAAAGAAAAATCAAATTAAGGCATTTGGCAATACATTCATGGAACTAGGAACTATCAAGCTAAGTGTAATACGTCAGTCCCAAAAACCAAAGGCCAAATATTTTGTTTTATATGTGGATGCTAATACACAATAACGGACAGGGAAGATATAATCGAAGTTCATTGGAGTAGACAAAGAGGAATGAAGGTAAGAGAGCAGCATGATAATAGGAAAGACATGAGAATGAATTGAACATAACTTTCCTATGTTTATATATGAATTCATGACCAGTGAAATTCCACACCATGTACAACCACATGAATGGGATCCTAATTAGAATAAGGTATATCTCATCCATATATAATATCTCCAAATGTACTCTACTGTCACATATATCTAAAAAGTAGAAATAAAAAAGGAGTAAAAGGACCTGGGTGAGGGAAGGAAAAAAAGGGAAACACTGGGGTATAATATTGCTTATTTTTATATTAGATTTATATGTGAATATGTAACAATAAATCCATTGTTCTGTAATACTATAATGCATTTACAAAAATATGAAAAAAATTAAAAAGTGGATAGTGGCACATGAACCTAATTGGAAAATCATGTCTCGGTTCAATTCCCAATTCCAAAAAAAAAAAAATTAAGTACATATATGTGTACATATATACATATGCGCACACGCTTGCAAGAGCACACACACACACACACATATACAAAATTTACTGTATAAACAAATTTAAGTACAAAAATGCCATGATATAATCAGTAGATTCAGAAAAGCCTATTCACAACACTCAGCACCCATTCAGGTTAAAAACACCAGAGGGACTAATGATAGAAGGAGAAACCAAATGCCATCATCAAACTTAATTAAAAAAAAACTGAAACATTTTTTTCTAAAAACAAAAGCAAAACAAGGAAGTAAACTTTCACCACTCCTTGAATTCCCAGCAAGAGCAAACAGGCAAGAGAAGAAACTAATTCCATACACATAGGAAAAAGAACTCCTGTTGCCTCTGTTTACTGATGACATGAACATTTTACTTAGATGATTTTAAATGCTCCATCAGAAAATTTATAGTGCTGATAACAAATCTACTAAAAGAGATGATACAAGAAAATAATACATAAATCAATTGCAGTCCTATAAGCAATAGCAAACCCTCTTCAAAACAATTGAGAAAAATGTCTCATTCAAAACCCCTAAAGAAAATACTTTGGAAAATATCTAACTTAGGAGATGAAAAACCTCAACAATGAAAATTATAAAATGGTGAAGTAAAACAAATCAAAGACAATCTTAAGAAGTGGAAATACTTTCAATAATCTTGAAAAAAGCAAAATTAATATTATCCCAATGGTCATACTACCTTAACCAGTGAACAGACTCAATACAATCCCAGTCAAAATATCAATGACATCCTTCACAACACAGACATTCTTCATAACACAGAGAAAAAACACATTTTTCAAATTCATTTTGACACAGAAGTGACATAGAACATCAAAATGTATCCTGAACCAGAAGAGTGATGCTGATATCTTCATAGTACCAGATATACAATTATATCACAGAGCTTTAGTAAAAAAAAAAAAACAGCATTATATTGCACCAAAACAGACCTGAAGATGAATGGAAAAAAAAAAAAAAACACAGACAAACCCACATAGATAAAGTGACCTGATATGTGCGACAAAGGGGCCAAAAACTTGATCCCTATCACCCTGTATAAAAGCCAACTCCAAGTGTATCAAAGACCTAGGAATTAAACCAGAAACTCTACAGTTGCTTAAAGAAAATGAGGCCCAACACTCCAACATATTGACAAAGTCATCAACTTAACAAGACCTCTAAAGCACAAGAAATAAAACTAACAGTCAATAAATGAGATGAAATCAAATTTCAAAACTTCTGCACAACAAAGGAAACAAGAATGTAAACAAAGAGCTTACCAATGTGATAAAATATTTTTCATCTGTTCCTCAGGAAATTAATATATAGAATAATAAAAAAACTAAAAAATATTAAACCCCAATTACTAAACGAAACAGGCACAAAATCTAAAACAGACATTGCTTAAAATAAAAAATACAAGTGGTGTGTGTGTGTGTGTGTGTGTGTGTGTGTGTATAAATATACATAAAACATATTTAGGAATCAGGGAAATGACAATCAAAACAACAAGGAAGAGAAAGTCTGTTATAATGTCCTTGCTCTTTCCCTATACTTCAATAAAACTATTAGATTCAAACAGAACTGCATGGAGATTTTATCTCACTCCACTCAAAATATCAATTATCAAGGATATTGTGCAGAGATCCACATATCAGACAAAACATTTGGGATGAAAGGAAGAATAAAGTTTATTGGATTAGACATAGAAGGATGAAGGGAAAGGAGAGGATGGGAATAGGAAAAATAGTAGAATGAAACAGACATAACTTTCCTATGTACTTATATGAATTACACAACCTGTGTAACTCTACAGTATATATAGCACAAGAATGGAAAGTTATAGTCCATGTATGTATAATACGTCAAAATACACTTTACTGTACATACACCTGAAAATAATTTTTAAAAAGAAAAAAAGAATAATTCGTGGGGAAATGCAGTGTTGGTAGGACTTCAAATTAGTACAGCCATTCTTGAAAACTGGATGAATAGCCCTTTCAAAACTTGGAATAGAACTACCATCTGACCCAGTTGTCTCATTCCTTGGTATATACCCAAATATCTGAAATCAGCATACTATAGAAACACAGGCACATCAGTGCTTATAGCAACACAATTCATAATAACCTAATTACATAACCAGCCATCAAACCCATCAACAGAGTAATTGATAGAATACATGGTGTATATACACAATGAAGTTTTACTTAGTCATTAAGAAGAATTAAATTATGGCACTAGGTGGAAAATTGATGAAATGAGAACACAATTCTAAGTGAAATAAGCCATACTCAGGAAGCCAAAGGTCAAATATTTCCCCTCATATGTGAATACTCGACCACATAATGGAAAAGAGGGCATTCAACAAAAATAGCAGAGATATCTGTGGAAGGGGTTACATAGAAGGCATGGAGGACAAACAGAGGGATGAACAGTAGAATGAAACAAACTAAACTCTCTTTGTACATCTATGAATAAAGCATGGTGAATTTCAATGTTGTATATGTCTATATTGCAGTAATTTAAAAATGTATAAATAAATAGATGTTAAACCAACAGAAGCCAGACTCATTGTTCTCTCTTTCACTATTCCTCTAATTTTTCTTTTACTTTTATTTCTTCTCTTCCCCCTCATAAATAATGAACAATATGTTGTCTATGGATCAGCCCTATTTTGAAATTGCAAATCTTTGTCTCCCTAATATATTCTTCTTTACTCTTAATTATCTCTATTTTTAACTTCTCTTACCACTGGTTAGTTTGTATAATGTCAGACCCCACCACTAATGCAATAGAAGCAGTTAAAACACTGGAAGTCATAGGTAATACCAATTGTTTGAGTTTTTGATGGACATAATTCATGATTAACTACTATCTTTAATGATAGAAATTGCTGACCCTATAATTTCTGTTTATTGTGTCAATCAACATTGTACATGTCATAATAGGAACTAAGTATTTAATTTAATCCTATATGTTATATGCATAGGTTTTTGCAGTTATTTGACTTCCCTTAATCTCTGAGGCACTGGAAAATTACAGGATAACTAAAAGCTGGTAGAGTAGAAACCCCACTGTTTCAGATCCATTTGAAGATGGGTTGATACATAAACAATATGAAAAAAAAAACAAGAGAAGAAAACATCCAAAACAGAATGATTCAACAATAGACTCTACTGATACTGCAGTGTAGGAAATGTCAAGGAATAAATTTAGAAAGTTCAAAGATAAGAAGACATAAGAGGTAAAAAATGAGGTAAGGATTGGAATCAGAGAGAAAATATTAGAAGTGAAAGATCATGTCAAGAAGGAGATATAGATTTTGAAGAAGGATAATTTGGAAACTCTTGAAATTGAAGAATCAATAAACCAAATTAAAAATTTAATGGAAAGCATTACCAACAGACTACATCATTTGAAAAATAGATATTGACATAATAAAGGCAATATACATAATCTTGGCAAAGAAACTTGATCATGGAGAAAAGATGTTAAGAGAATAGGAGCTGAATTTCATAAAATATGGGATAGTATTAAAAGGTAAAATCTAGGATGTATAGGGGCTCTGAGGAACAAATTAAAGGAATGCAAAATATTTTCAATAAAACAATGAGAGAAAAAATATCAAATATTAAAAATTAAATGGAAAACTCTTTTTGATTTCAGATTTGGTTTATACTCTAACACCTTAAAATATAAAAATCTTAAGTGAGCTCATCAGATTCCCTTATTTCAGGGCTCACAAAAAATACTATTTGACTAAACTTTTTTGAGAAAATTGAATTATAAATTTGGAGAATGCAAATGACTTTAATTGGATACATTCAGGTATTCAGCATTAAAAATAATTTAAATAATACATATTTTACAAGAATATTGCAACTTGAAAACCCAAAAGGCTTAGGATATTTAAACAATACCACAAATATCATAAATGTATGGGGGACAAGTTTCATACATTATTTGTAGTTACTCAATGGTCATAAGATAAAAGTGGCCGAAGTGTATCGAAGCTTTCCTGTAAAATGAATGTTATGCTACAATGTAGCTCACATTTAAGAAATTATACTTGAATGAAAGTCACATTATAATATGAATAGCCTAGTATCAACTTTTTTATTAACTAAAAATGTTTTCCTTGAGTGATGTCTGAAATTTTTCAGAATATAAAGCCCCAGACCTCACTTCCTCACAAATATTGACACACAAAGATTATGGTCCAATGATCCCATAAGAACATTGCATAAGCCAGTTATGAAATTGGGGTATTCCAGGAATACAGTTTTATTTAAAGAGGTTAAAAAAAAGGCCATTTCCATTCACTTGCTATCAACCCCATGCCCAACCCAGCAAGACAAACATAATTCATGACTACTTTCTTAGGAGGAAGGGTGGATATGCTTCCAATATTATAGGTGTTGTTTAGGGAGAGACAGATGTCTGAGGAAATGATTTGTCTCACTTGTCTCAAGGCTCATATGAGGAAATTTCTTACTTTCAATACCTGAGTTGGGCTGAGAACCAGAGAGAGCTCAAAAGGATTGTCTAAGCATCAGACTCTACCATATAGCAATGAGACACCAGGGGGAGGAAGAGAGTACAAGACTTTCTTAAAGAAACCAGCAAACTTAATTCAGAAATCATTTTTCAAGTCCAGAAAAGAACCACTCCCATAAAAGACCCAAGGGGCTTTCAAAATTTCTGGCTAATTTGTGAAACTTGTCCCCAATACAAAATTGATTCACAAAGTCTGGAAGAGGTAGCTGTTTCTTCAAATGCAAAAACAAAACAAAAAATTATAACAGAAATAACAAGACACATGAAGAAACACAGAAACACAAATAAATCAAATAAATGAGATAACTCTACAAAGACCAATCCTAAGACTTTGAAGGTCTATGAATAATTTCATGAAATGAAAAATAGTCCTTGTAAAAATACCTACATGTGTTATGAGGAAACAGCAGAAAACTACACAAAAGGGCTGGGATTCTGGCTCATTGGTAGAGCACTCACCTAGCACACACAAAGTCCTGGGTTCAATCCTCAGCACCACATAAAAAAATAAAATAAAATAAAGATACTGTGTCCAACTACAACTAAAAAATAAATATTAAAAAAATGACACAAAATCAGGAAAATGCATGTAAAGTGTAAAAATGCCAACATGACAGTATTTAAATAAAACAACAATTGAAATAAAATATTTTTTGAAATTATTGATTGAAACAAAAAGAAAATTAAAAATATAAAATTTTAAATGTGAAGAAACTCTAAGGGACTTATGAGACAACATCACAAGGACAAATATGTGGTTTGCATGTATCTCTAAAGAAGAGAAAGAGAAGGGTGAGTAGAACTCATTTGAAAAAATAAAAGACATTTTTTTTCAATTCTGAGAAAGAAAATGGATACCCAAATTCAAGAAACTCAAAGAAAAATAATTAAGATGAATCCAAAAAGGACCCAAAGTGAGGAAAATTATAACAATCAAAATTTAAAAATAAAGATTTTTGATGGGTTGGGGCTGTGGCTTAGCAGAAGCACACTTGCCTGGCAAGTGTGAGGCACTGGGTTTGATTCCCATCACCTCATATGAATAAATAAATAAAAGTCTGTTCAATTCTCAGCACCATATATAAATAAATAAATAAAGTCTATCAGCAACTAGAAAATAAATAAATAAATAAGTAAATAAAATGAATATAAAAAACTTTGAATATAAGAAGTGAAGAGTGATTTATCTCCTAAGATGGAGCTTTCAGAAAAACATCAGCAGATTTTTTGGAAGAAAACTTTAGGTCAGATATGATGTATTAATTTTTCAAAGGAAAAGGATGCACACACACAAACTAAAAACAATTTAACAACTGAAAAGAGAGCACCAGCAATAATTTCGTTTAAAAATTAAGAAAAAAAACCAACTTTTTTGGCAAAAAAATAAAAGCTGAGAGAATTAATTACCACTAGACTTCCTTTTTGGAATTGCTACAGGCAGTCTTTCAAGTGGAAACAAAAGAATGGTATAACAAAAAAAGCAAATGATCATATAAACATTCTAGAAAAGGAAAATATGCAAATACTGATTCTTTTTATTTATCAGAAAATATTATTATATTTCTCATCACTGACAGCATAAAATATGTTAATTTGTATACAAAACCTATATAAAATTATTTCTCCTTTTTTAAATTTGTTTCTTTTTACATACACATGACCCTAGGATGTATTTTAACATATTGTGCATATATGGAGTGCAAACCATTCCAATTTTTTCCCATTCTTGTGCAGGTATACGGCTCATGTGTTCATATGCACATTCAAAAATCATGTGCAATTCATTCTACTCTTTTTCTTCTTCCCACCCCTCCCTTCATTCCCTTTTGTCCAATTCAGTGAACTCCTATACTTCCCCTCCCTTGTTATGGGTTAGCATCCACATCTCAGAGAGAACATTTGGCCTTTGGTTTTTTTATATCACTTAGCATGACAGCTTCAGTCCCATCAATTAACAAGCAAATGCCATATGTTCATTCTCCTTGAGACTGAGTAATATTCCATTGTGTATATAAACTATACTTTCTTAATCAATTCATCTGTTGAAGAGTACCTAGGTTGTTCCAGCAATGTGAATTGTTAATATTACTCTACTACACACTTAAAATGGCTGAGATGTTATTTTAAAGGAATTACTATTTGATTTTTTTAAGTATCATTTAAGAAAATTTATTCCTAACTGAAAATTATAGATTTAAAATACCAGCATATTTTAATACAAAACAACTATTTACACATCTAACTTAAGAATGTTCAAATGGCATTACAAAATGGGATATTTAATAGAGCTTGGGACTGTAAAATAAAATATGCAATAAGCCTGTCACTCTTGTAAGTTTTTTTTTTAAATTATAATTTGAACAAAATTAATCTGTCAGTCTATAATAATGGCTAAGATGGTAAAATCCATTATGTTTTTATTACTTGCAGTAAACATGAGGGAATTAATGTTGCCCCTTAAACAATATGCTTGAAGAACTTATATATAAGATAATGGGAACGGAGGGACCTGTGAGAACAGAAGCAGATTGGAGTGAGGCAGCTTCAAGCTGACAAAAATTGAAGAGGATTAATGGTTATCACCAAAGCTAGGAAGAGGAACGGATGGATTTTATCCAAAGTCTCAGAAGGAGCACAGCCTTGCTCACACCTTGATTTCAGATTCTGACAGCTAGAATTTTGAGAGAATAAATGTCTGTTGTTTGGCTACACAGTTTGTGGTATTTTGTTATGTAACTTCCAGGAAACTTACATAGCCCCATTCAGGGCTGCTCTGTCACGTAACTCTTAACCACACATGGGCAGAAATAATAAATAAACCATAAAGAAATTACAAATTGAAAAAATAATTTTGGATTTTAAAAAAATAACATTTACCTACTATTACTACTACTACTAGAAACACTTTTAGTTATTGCCAAGAGTTACCATGGAATCTGGATAGAATATGTATGTAATCAGATATTGTGAAAATTTTGACTAGTACGGTGTGGATTTAGGTATTTTCATTGTTATTTTGGACTCATGTGCAAAAATGAAAAGAGCTCAAATATTTGAAAATATATACAGATATGAATTTGAATTCTAATTTTAGTACCTTGCTATTTTTTTAAATATTTGTTTTATTAGGTGTAGATGGACACAACACAATGCCTTTATTTTTATGTGATGCTGAGGATCGAACCCCGGTCCTGCCCATCCTAGGCGAGCGCTCTACCGCTGAGCCACAATCCCAGCCCCAACCTTGCCATTTTGTAACACAACAGGTAGTTTTAAAATTAATTTATAAATCATAGTTTTCTTTATTTCTATTAGTTTATGCTGTATTTAGAGAAATACATTCATTTTAGCTTGCCGATTTAGAATTCAGTGTAAGGAAATCTGAAAGAACTCCCTAGATACTTCTGTCCTAGAACATCAAAACATTGCTTTACATTGTACATATATATATATATATATATATATATATATATATATATATATATATATATGTGTGTGTGTACACTAAAATATTTACACATATGATTATATGTATTTAATGTGTACATAATTCACAGTGTTCTTTGAAAATTGCATATTATACATTGTAAGCTAACAAAAAAGTATTTTTTATTCCTTTTCACAAAAATCCACTTTTTCTTATAGTTGCACATCTGAAAATAAGATGGAAGTAGGTATAAACATGCACTTTTGTTTTAAAATGCCATTTTTAGGGAAAAATATAAACTAGACTGATCTCTTATTAATATTGAATTAGCATAATACTTATAAAAATGTTTTAAGGATTATACAAAGTTTACTAAAGTTTTCACTGTGATGAGACTGGAATTATATTTCTGCAAAATAGTTGAAATTCTAATGTTATATTTATTGAAGGTAAATTATATATTAATTACATTTCTAATGATGGCAGATAAAAAACTACATAAAAATTACTGTCATCCTTAATTAAATGTGCATTCATTCTGAACTTTATTGAGATGCTTATGCAGTTCTACTAAAGAAACAGGTGATAATGTCATGGAGAAGAATTTACCTACAGCTTGTTCTTCTGCTGCAAGGTGCTTAATGTCATGCCTGTAAGAACTTGAACACCAATGTGTTCTACTGTTTAACTTACAATGCATGTACTCATCCATAAGATGTCACACTTTTTTTCTGTAACTTCTGGCAAGATTTTTAGAAATGAAGTTAATACTATAAAAATTTCAAGTTCTACAATTAATTTATTAGATTTATTTTCAAAAAATTAGAAATTTTCTAGTTATCCTTTTTTATTCTCATATAATAGACCTGCTACCTTGTGTCCACACTATAATGCTTTACTATAGTATAATGATAAAGTTAAATATTTTGTAGAACTACTCCTTTTTATTTTCCAGGTATCTCTATTATGAATAGTTATATTTCATGCACACTTATGCATCCTATACAAATGTTTTTGTTAAATTTAAATTATTTAAGTATTATCCTTTATAGCTTGAATTTATAACTTATTTTTTAATTAAAAATATCCTGAGTGTTTATTTTTTTCTTAAAAACAATAACAGTGCTATTTATTTCAGTGAAGTGTTGTAACATTTTTTTCAAATACCTTAGATCACTTTTTCAAATTATTCTCAGAAATACTAATACAGATATTTTTAAAAATTTTATTTTTACCTTATATCTGACTGCTGATACTGAGGATTTTTAGTATACTATTCCCTTAACAAAGATAAGTAACATGAATTTCTTTTATTTTTAGTATTTATTTTCAGTGCATAAAAGCATGTTAAGTTCTAAGTTGCAAGAAGGAGAAAATAAACTGACAGATTCTTCATTAAGTCTCAATAACAAAGAGAAGATCATGCCACTAAAACATGATTCATCTTACTTCTGCCAGTCTCTTCAGCAGTTAAAATTGGGAAAACAATCACCCATATTGAAGAACCACTGGAAGGACTAAATTAGAGAACTTCTATATGTTTAGCTTACCAACTAACAAAAAGAATTCATTATCATTATATTTATGTTAGTTTCTTTTTTGTTTGTATTTTTATCCTAAAGGTACATCTGAAGTAATGTGACAAGAGTGAATATTTTTAGAAAGAAATTTCTGATGTAAGTGAAAATAATAGGAAAAGCTACAGAAGAGGGGTGTCATGAAGACAATTGGGGGAGGGGCTCTTAGTAATAACATTTCAAATAGCTGCAGTTAATGTGTTCCGAGAATGTCACCCAACAGTTTATGAACAATGCATAAAATTTTTCAAACATCTGTATGGAAAAAGAACCATTCGTCACCAACTGATTTATGACAAACCAAACCCAGAAAGATTAGCTGTCACTATTTAGATCACAGAGAATTAATGATACTGTCAGGGATTAAATCTCTCTGATACTTCAGCACTGTTGTGATATGATGACAAAGGACCTCAAGGTAGATGACAGTGGCAAGAGTCGCTGCTATTTTTGTTGGGCACTGTCTACATGGCAGCTTGTCTCCTCGTCATTTATTTAAAACTAATGGAAATTATAAACAAGCTGTTATATTTATTGCTACCTTTTAGATTGAGAAATAGGAACAGAAAAAAAAAGTAAATTGCCTCAGTTCCCAAATAGCAAATGGTTCAAATCTTGATGACTTGTCATGACAGAACACCCATCTTGTAGAGGACAAGTTGACTTTTTCCTCCCTTGTCATATAAAAAGAAATAATATCAAATTGCCTTTTCAATCTCCAATCAAACATGTTCATAAATAAATGGATAAACATACAGATAGACTCATATCAATCAGAGAGAGAAAAAAATAAACATTTTCCAAAGTCCTTGTTATTATTTTCATAGTTCATTATTTGCCACTCACACCCCAGCTTCAGTAAGCCTCCAGATTAGGATTCTTAAGCCATATTTATGATTAAATGTTTTATATCATCAAAGAATGGTGGCCAAACCATGCCCACTATACACTAGATATAACTAGATGACAAATAATTATTAACAAAAAGAAATATAAATAACTAAAGTAATATACCAATTTTTCAGTAATTTAAAATTATCAAAATAAATCCCATAAGTCATAAATATTATGATTAGGACAAAATAAACTTATCTTTTTGTTTGTTCTACCTAAATAAAAAAAACAACCTTTAATGTGTTATCTTATAAAATACACATTCATTTCATGAAATTGTTATCAACTAATTGGTTCTTTTTTTTTCATTTATTTTTATTCATTTATTTTCTAACACTGGAGATTGAACCCAGGGATGCACTACCACTGAGCAAGATCCCCAACATTTTATTTCAGTGAAGCAGATGAAACCATTTTTGAGAAAGGATCTCACAGAGTTGCTGAGGCTGCCCTTGAACTTGCAATCCTCCTGTTTAATTGTCATTATGTCCTATATTTTCAAATTAATGTTATTTTCTGGTATGTATATAACTCCGTATTACAAAAAGTACTGTGATTAAGACCTTTAAAAATTTCAACATTGAAATATAGAGATATTACCTCCCGTTACATGTATTCTAATAAAATTAAAAACAATCGCAACAATGTAAAAAACATACAAAGAGTTGAAAACATTTGTCTCAAACTTTAAAGATCATGTAACATACTGGAGAATACATTGTAAATTTTCTAAACAATTTATTTAGGTAGCTATAGTATATGAGAAAAGGAGGTGGTAATAGTTTATACTTTGTAAAGAGTGAAAAAAAACTAAGATAAAACTAAAAAAAGAAAAACAAAATGGAAACATAGCTGTTATTTTGGACTTCTCAAATGCATTTAATATTGATGATCTTCCCAAATAATTAGTCTCACTGTGTACTGACATTATCTGATCAATATCTAATATTAAAAGATCAATTACAAAATAAAGAATGTACCAGCAGATAATACTTTTTCAATTTTCATTTTTCTGTTTATTATCAGATATTTCATTTTTCTGTTTATAAACTATTTATATCAGATACTTCATTTTTAAGTTCAAATTTTATAGCAAAATTATACCAGAGTTTCCATACAAATACAAATATATTTACCTAACATAAAAAGTCTTTCTGTCCTTCTCTCTCCCCTCTCTCTCTCTATACACACAAACACACACACACACACACACACAAACACACACACAGTCATACACGTTTATGCACACAAACATACACACACACAGAGAAATATTCAGAAAATTCTGCTTTAGCTAGAAAACATTATTAATAAGAAATAAATGGTTTTTGTATAAGATGTATTGAATAATATAATTTGTGTTAGGAAACAAAGGGAAAAATGCCAAGATATGATAATTTAAAAATTTGATGCTCAATGGTGAACATAGATTATTATATGTTTAATGGAATTGTTTTACTTCTCTTCATTTTGTTATCACATTTGTAGAATATTTTTGTTTATGTGGTTCATAAATACATAACTTAAGAAAAAGTGTTGGGGCCGGGGATGTGGCTCAAGCGGTAGCACGCTCACCTGGCCCGGGTTCGATCCTCAGCACCACATACCAACAAAGATGTTGTGTCTGCCGAGAACTAAAAAATAAATATTAAAAAAATTCTCTCTCCCTCCTCTCTCACTCTCTCTTAAGAAAAAAAAGAAAAAGCATTGATGAAATTAAAATAGATTATGCATGTCAAAATACTTTTACATATTAAATGTAAATCTTGAGGAGTCTGTGATGCAAGTTAAGCAGAATACCTCAATAAATTAATACATTATGTCTACTAGAAATCCTTACAATGCCAACAAAAAAGAAAAGACTAACAAAAAGAATTTTATTTAAATAATGCAGCAATAGTGATGTGTGACTTTTCTTAACTTTAGCACCAAATAAAAGCCAAATATTTTTAGACCTTACATGGATATATATACTGCCTAGATAATAATGCATGTGTTCATTTTCTTGCTGACTAGGTTGATTATTTGTCTTAAGTGCTAGAAAAATAGACATTTTAATTATTAGTAAATCTTAATTTATATCATCATTATTGATATTATTTTTGAATAATCTCAAAGTATTCTTTATTCATGACTCATGTGGCCATTTTATTTATTCTTGCATCTCAATACATAAATTCAATGGTATCTATGAAATTCTCCATTTTTATAATATAGTCTGTGGCTGGGGATATAGCTCAGTTGGTAGGGTGCTTTCCTCACATGCACAAGGCCCTAGATTCAATCCCTTGGGATATAAAGGTAAAATTGAGCTACTATTAACAAATATGGTAAAGTAAAAATGACAAATCAATTGTATAATAACACAGTAAACACTTAAAATTAAGTATACTGGAATAAACTATGTAAATTATTGAGAAAATCAAAGATATTGTTGCATAAAAATCTAGTAAAGTTCCAGACAGAAACTGTCATTGTGTGTTTGAGAAACAGTTGTAAAAACTTTTTATTTACATGACAGTATTGAGGACAGTGAGATAACGGTTTGGCTAGGTAGATATTTTCATACTTGGAAAGCCATAATATTAGGGAAATATTGGGATAAATGTGGTAGGCAAGACACAAAAACCATTTTTGAAGAGTATGATGGTTGGAATGTAGTTAGTTCAGTTATTATAGAAGAAAGTATGGAGAGTCCTCCAAAAACTAAAAATAGAGCTACCACATATCTTGAAATTCCACTATTGGGGGTATACAAAAAGGAATGAAATGAGCATGGCAAAGAAACACCTGCACTACCCTACTGATTGCAGCACTGTTCATAATAGCCAGGAAATGAAAACAACAGATGTGCCCATAAACTGACAAATGGATAAAGAAAATGTGATATATACAAAGAAATATTATTTGACCACAAAATTAAAAGAAGTCCTGTCATTCGCAACAACAGAGATAAACATGGAGGACATTAAGTTAAATAAAATAATCCAGGCACAGAAAAACAAATATTACCTGATTCCACTTATATGTGAATTCTACAAAAGTCAATCTCCTAGATGTTGAGAGAATAGTTGTTACCAGAAGCTGGGAAGAGTGTAGAGGGTGGGAGGATGGAGAGAGATTGGTCAACCAGAACACCATTACAGTTAGGATGAATAAGTTCTTGTGTTCTATGGCAGAGGCGGGTGAATACAGCATTGAATAACTGAAACTAGATACAAAGGAGGATATTTAAAATATTTAAAATAAAAAATGAAAAAAGTTGAGATAGATATTACCCAGGAATCAAAGTAATTACATTGTGCATACTAATATGTACTTATGAGGTGTTAAACAATGTAAATCTTTGAGAGAAGAAATATTGCCTGGGACCTCAGAATAAATGAGAAGAAAAGCCAGGCACTGTGTTGCACACCTGTAATGTCCATGAGTATAGAGACTGAGATAGGAGGATGCCCTCTAGGGAAGAATACAGATGATTTGGATAAGGCAGAGGGGAGTGAAGGGAGTGGAGGAGGGTAAGAGGGTAGGAAGAATAGTGGAATGAATGGAATAAATTAGACATTATTAACCTTTATACATATATTATTACATGACCAGTGTGAATCTACATCATGTACAACCAAAAGAATGGGAAGTTATACTCCATTTATGTATGTCAAAATACATTTTATTCTCAATTATAACTCATATGAACAAATAAAACAATCAAGTATGCATCCCTTTTCTCCACTTATACCATCATCATTCTAAACCAAACCACTAGCCGGGGCTTGGAGGCCCTGGGATACGTCACAGAACTGCTGTGGGAAACCAAAATTTACACATTTAGTTTCCTCATGAGAGCCCTCATTTGCATTTAGAGGTATTCTAAATAGTAAAAACTATGAAATGAACTTATACAAATATAATCAACACTCAGAAAGGTATTCTACATAATTGAAAATCAAAAGTGACAGGATTTCAAAGCATACACACACACACACACACACACACACACACACACACACACGTATATGTTGAGGTGTAGCCACAACCCCAGCCCAGGAATTCAGGGCTACATATTTTAATGGAAATATGTAACCTTGGTTGCATCTGCTACACATAAAATACTTCTAAGAAATGATACTCCTCATATATTCTCAATCCCACTGTGAAATCCCAAAAGTAAAAAAAGAATTAATTATAATAGTGCTGGTTAATGTTAATATTCTTAATTGCCTACTTTGATGCTAACTTGTGAAACCCTTAAGTAAAACCTCGTTATGACAAATGACCTTGTGGTAAAAATAAAAATTAACCCTAACTTTGCTACCAGCCTCTTTTATCAGATGGCGATCATAATAAATTCCCACCTATAGAACATGAACAGAGGCTCAAACATATCAAATGATGAAGTGAAAAAATAGAAAACTTTTTTTTACTAAAACTGGTTCTATTAACAAAAATATTGACCTGAAATATGTGTGTTATTATACAAACATGTACTTACAAAATGCATGTCTCAACAGAGCAAAATGTCAGCAGAAGACAAATGCCTTAAAAACCTGACCATTTCAACTACAGTTTATCTCCCAGTTTAAGACAAAAACAACTGATAATTAAATTTCCATGAAGCTTTAGTAACACACACTGGACAAAATACACATCAAAGTATTTCAGAATGAATATACCCTTTGCACAGCAAAAAGGGAAATGCCAATGGATGAGTAATTGTACTTACTGGGAAATAGTGAACTAAAAAGCAAAGTAAATGAGGACTTACAAAAATGGTTTCCATAAAAATGATTGATTTAAAATATGAAAGTCATTGATATATAAGCAATGAATCATTACAAATCACCTAATTGTAATAAAATATAAGGTACAAGAAAAACACATAAATTATATGTACAGAATGTAGAGAATAGACTTATACTATAAACTTGCAATTAACTCTTTTGGGGGGACAAACAAAAGAAAACAGTGGCAGATAAAGTTGAGAACACAGCTTTTAAAATCATACACGTATGCACAGCTTTAAAAATGATACATGTGTACTCAAATTAAACCAGGTGTTCCGCTTTCTCCCTTTAACATCCTCCCATTCAGTCTAGCCCCCAACCAAAGTTTCCCTTCATACTCACTCCCCCTACAAGGTCCCAATACTGAAGCCAGCTACTGGCCCTAAAACCTCCACCACACAAACTCACCTGCCTCCAGGAGCACCCAGGAACAGCACCCAAGTGCCTCTGCCCCACTGCCCTGCAACCTCTGCCACACCCACTCAGCTCCTGCCAAGAGCACCCAGGAAGAGCACACTAACTCCTATGCCCCACTTCCCCACCTCAACAGGCCTTAGCACTAGTGCTTCCTCTAGGCACTCCCTCTCAGCAGGCACCCACTACCCCACCTAGCTGCCAGTCCCTCTGCACCTCTCCAGCCAGGGTTGTGCCCCCAGAGTCCTCACAATGTTTGTCTGCTCCAGTCATCACCTTGCAGCCACAGGCACTGAGTGCCCCCTCCCCACACACTACCCCACCTAGCCTCTGGTCCCAGGACACCTCTCCTGCAATGGTCCAAACCCCACAGGCCTCAGAAAGAGGCCCCTCTCAAGGAACCACCTCAGAGGGGCCAGCACAGCATGCCCCCTCTACACACACAACACCACCCAGCTCTAACTCATCCAGCTCTAGTCCCCAATGCCTCTCCAGCCAGGGCTGCGCCACCCCCCCAGGCTTCCCTTCAAGCAACTGCCTCCCAGAGACAGGCACAGTGTGCCCCATCATCACACATTACCCACCGAACTCCTTCACCACCCAGCTCCGGTCCTCTAAAACCTCTCCTCCCAGGGACATATGCCACATGCCACTGGGGACACTGGAGTCCTCCCTACCTGAGACTGTCCTCATAAGTCCACAAAGACCAACAGGAGGTGGTGGTGAGGGCCATGCTGCCCCTGAGGGAGGCCCAATATCCTCACCCATGAATGAGAAAGGACGGCAAGGACACCTTCCCAGAGGGTGACATAGTCTAGGGGCAAGACTGGAGCAGCCAAGGCAGCCATCAGTAGAAAGGATCTCTGTGATTTGAAGGCCCCAGATTCTCTACAATCTGCAGTACACTTTTAGGGTGCCCAGACATCCACTGTGCAGACGCAGTTTGGGATAAGTCCCTGCATGAATCAGTGAATGTGTGCAAACTGCATGCACATGTGTGTCGAGGGCGGGGCTATGTGCAAGGATGTTCCCAGGCCCTACCTCACAGTTATAGAAACAGTTCAGCCCTCCCAAGGTACTACCTCACCCAGCTCTGGTCCCCTAAGACCTCTCCAGCCAGGGTTGTGCCCCTACAAGCCTCAGGACGACTGCCCCCTCCAGCTAACCCCTAGCAAGAACGGGCACAGTGCACCTCTCCCCACAAAAGTTCCTAGCCCATCAAGCTCCACCCCATTCAGCTCTGGTCTCCCAATAACTCTCCAGCCAGGACTGCACCCCCACAGGCCTCAGCACAAGCACCCACTGTAGGCATTGCATTGCAGTGACAGGCACAGCAAGTACCCTCCCCATGTACTACCCCATCCAGTTCCTGGTGCCCTAACACCTCTCCAGTGAGGGCCTTGTTCCCACAGGCCTCAGCAAGAGCGCCCACTCCAGGCATCTCCTCACAGGTACAAACACAGTGTGCCCCCTCCCCACCAACTACCTCACCCAGCTCCGTTCCCCTGAAGCCTCTTCAGCCAGGGCGGTGCCCCCAAAGGCCTCAGCATGAGCTTCCTCTCCAGGCACCACTTTACAGAAACAGTGTGCCCCCTCCTCACACACTACCACACCTAGCACCTACCCCATCCAGTCTGGTCCCCCAACACCTCTCCAGCCAGGGCCATACGCCACACATTGCTGAGGACACTGGAAGTCTCCCTACCTAGGCTCTGCTCCCAGGTTCAGCAGGAAGGATCTCAGGTACTTGAGGAACATGCTTCTCCACTGTCTACTGGCCACTTCTGGATGCCTGGAAACTCAGAGCACAGAAACAGTTTGCAATATGCCCGCCCATGCTTGTGTGCTTCATGCACTCACCTGTGTGTTGAGGGTGGGGCTTTGCCCAGGAATGTTACCAAGTAATGCCTAGTGGCAACAGGCACAGTGCGCCTCCTCCCCAGACACTACGCCAGCCAGCTCAGGTCCCTTAAGATCTCCAGCCAGGACCCTTCCCCCACAAGCCTCAGCATGGTCACCCCTTCAGTCACTGCCTCCCATGGACAGCACAGGGCATCCCCTCCCCTGCATTATCCCACCCAGCTCCTACCCCACGGAGCTCCTACCTCACCCACCTCCTACCCCTCCCATCTCCTACCCCACCCTGCTCCTGGTTCCCTAAGAACTATCCAGCAAGGTTCCTATCCCAAACAGGACTCAGCAGGGTCGGCGCATCCATGAACCTCCTTACAGGGAGAGAGAGACACTTTGCCTCTTCCCCATGCATTACTTACCCAGCTCTGATCCCATGACGCCGCTCCAGCCAGTGCTGCCCCCCACAAACTGCTGGAAACACTGGTGCTATCCCTACCTGAGGCTCTCCACTGGGATCCACAATGTCCAACAGGAGCACAGTGGTGAGTGCCAGGCTGCCTTTGTGGGAAGCCTCACATCCTCACCAGAAACTGCAAAGTGGAAAGCCGGAAGGGACTTCATCCTAGAGGGCGACAAAGCTTCCTGGCCAGGAGCAGAGTAGGCCAGGCAGCCTTCAGAAGGTAGGTCCTCAGCTAAGTGAAGACACGTGCTTCTCCATCAACTGCCTGAAACTTCTAGGCCTCAGGAAGTAGTTTGCAGTGCTTACGTGCGTGCTTGCGTCCGTGCGTGCGCCCGTGCGTGCTTGCGCCCGTGCGTGCATGCATCCCTGTGTGCGTGCGTCCGGGCGTGCGTACATCCGGGCGTGCGTGCGTCCTTGAGTGCCTACATTGGTGCTACTTACCCAGTGGGCTAGGGTGGTGTAGCCCTGTGGGTGGCCACCCCCTTCCCTGTGCAGGTTCTCCACACTATAAAATGAAGTTTTTATGGGCCCCTTCTGATGTGGAGCCCCCTGATTGTGGTGTCCTGGCCCCTAGGTCCCCCTCTATGGGGAACAGAGTGGTGGGGTCCAAGCTGGGCTTGCAGGACACCCCTCCTCCCCTCAGGACCACCTGAGCCATCTCAGCACAGATGTCAGAGTCTGCTGGTCTCACCGGCCTTGCTGGGCAGAGGAAAGGTATGCCCGGATTGGGTGCAGGGGAGGCCGCCCTTTGGACCTGGGCTCTGGCCAGGTTCCTGCCCTCTCATGGCCAGCTCCCAGCTCTGGTTGGAGTCAGAGCTGTTTCTGACCTCTGTGGTCAGGGGGCCCATGCCCAGTGGGCTATGTTAAGAAGAGCCACAAAGTCACCTCGGCCCCCACAGCCCCAACCCCGCCTCAAGCCTGATGCCAGGCTGGACCCTGCCCAGCCCTGTCCTCAGCTCCCTCACCATCTGCCTGCAGCCCTGCCTGCCACCTGCTGCCCCTTAGCTGTGCTTGCCGTTCTCTGGCCACTTGCTGCCTCTTCTGTCCAGACCCGCTCCCTTCATTCTCATCCCTGGTCACAGGCTCTGCATCCTGCTGACCTCACTGGTCTCTTCCTGCTGGCAACACCTCATGGTCTCCCTGCCAGGGCCTGGTCTCCTGATCACCATCAGCCCCTAGGAGAATTGTAGTGAACTTTTGGGGGAAGCATGACCCCACAGTGTTGTGTTCGTTCCCCCAGGGGAGGCCCTGGTGGATGTGGAGGCCCATGGCCACCTGTCCCTCGCTGAGGTGGGCACAGAGGAATTCCTACAGAAACGCACCTCCCAGATCACTGAGATGGTGTCGGCCAAGATCACACAGGGTGAGGGGGCCAGGATGGGCATCCAGGGTGCCCAGGGGAGGATGGGACACTGTGTCCTCGCATGGGGCCTAGCTAGGACTCTGTGCCTGGGAGCCCTGGAGACTGGCTGGGTGGTAGGCAGTAGGGGGACAGCCTTCCAGGGACATCACAACCCTTGTGTTCGCCCAGCCAAGCTGCAGGTGCCTGAGGGTGACAATGATGAGGAGTCCAAGACTCCGTCCGCCTCCCCCCGGCATGGCCGGTCGCGGCCCTCCTCCAGCGTCCAGGAGTCATCCTCAGAGTCAGAGGATTGGGACTCCCAAGGAGAGGTGAGTGGGCTGGGACCCTTGGGAACAGGGCTTGGGGCCTGAGCTGCTGAAGAGACGATGGGGGGCTGCAAGGGCCTGGTGCTACAAAGGGAGGGGCATCACCCCCAGAGACACCAAGGGACACCAGAGGTTGGAGCAGAGGGCAGGGTCTCTGCACATGGGTTCCTGCAGAGCACTACCTCTGATGTCACTCTCACTGCCATCTGTGGAGAGTGCACCTTTACCTCCAGAGCCTACCACCTCTTGGGCTGCAGGGGGCAGTGGGCAGCAAGGCACTGTGAGCAACCACAGTCTAGGCGCCCATCCACGTGGGCAGGAGCCAGCCCTCTCACTGCCATCTGTGCAGAGTGACCCTGGGGGCTCCTGCCCTGTGGCCTTGGACTGGGTACCTCCTTGGCCCCTGGATTCAGCACCCTCCCCTCTGTGCTCTTGGGGGTTTTAGGGGGTTGGGAGAACCTCTCCCTCCTCAGAGGTGGGGGGCCATGGGGGGCCTTGGCAGGCCTCACCCCTCTGGCCCCAGGACTTAGGCCCATTTCTCTTTATCAGATCTCTGATATCTACGTGGCCACGGCCGACTACCTATCCCTGGGGGCCGAGCAGGATGCCATCACACTGCGGGAAGGCCAGTATGTGGAGGTCTTGGACTCAGCCCACCCGCTGCTCTGGCTTGTGCGCACCAAGCCCACCAAGTCCAGCCCCTCCAGGCAAGGCTGGGTGTCACCAGCCTACCTGGACAAGAGGCTCAAGGTATGGTAGTCCGGAGCTGGGGGAGGGTGCCAAGGCCCTGGGATCCTGGCCCTTCGCCAGAGAACCCTGGAAGTAAGGGACAGGAGCCCGGTGGCCACAGAGGAGGTGTAACAAACTGGTGCCCTGGGACAAACTCCTGTTTCTCAACAGCTGTCTCCTGAGTGGGGGCCCAGTGAGGCCCCCAAATTCCCCGAGGCCGTGTCTGAGGATGAGTACAAGACCAGGCTGAGGTATGTGTTGGGGAGGGTTGAGGGTGGAGCCACAGCTGGCTGCTGGGCCTCAAGGGCCAGCTGGCGTTCTGCCCTGCTTCTTCATGGGGGACCTGTGCTTGCTGAAGCTGTGTGAGCCTCCTTAGGTCACAGTCCTGCCCCTGGTTTCTGCAGCTGTGCCCTCCCAGAGCCTTATGCGTGAGGGCTTCCTGGGGAACAGGTGGTGCCCTTGCTCCACCACCTACCCACTTTCTGAAGCTGGGTGACAGGCTCCTGATCACAGGAACCCCCTTTAACTGCAGTGCAAGGGAGTAAGCTCTCCATGTGTACCTAGTCCCCATGTGGAGACTAGGGACAGTGGGAGCAGGGCAGCTGCTGGGCACCCCCTGATGCCACTCTTCCACCAGCTCTGTCATCCAGGAGCTGCTGAGCTCAGAGCAGACCTTCGTGGGTGAGCTTCAGTTCCTCCAAAGCCACTACATACAGCAACTTTACTGTGCTCCCCGAGCACCAGCAGCCGTGGCCAGCCAGAAGGCAGTCATTTTTCGCAATGTGCAGGACATCAGTCACTTCCACAGCAGGTAGGCAAGGCCACACACATGAATGTGGGGTGCACCCACAGCTGTGGGTCAGGCCTCGTGGAGGGTGACACTCATCAGCTAGGTTAGGAACTTGATTTACCCATGGGCACATCCCACTTGTGTGATGCGCCAGTGACAGACGCTCGCTATATGGATTGAAGGCTGCAGAATACCTGCCACCCATGAGCACTCACACAGGCCCATGTGCATGCACATGAATGTACACGGGCACACGGGAAGTCCCATGTGCACACCACATATGCTCACGCACCCAGCCTCAAATGTGCATACACATGTGCTTGATATGTTGATATGCGTGTGCACATAGTGTACATGTGTGCACACATACATATGTGAATCCTGTACAAAAATGTGCATACATGATGGATACACATAGATATGTGCACTCACATGCATGCTGATCTCCATGCACGTGCACTCTTGCACACTCACACAAGCATTTGAGTGCATGTGTGTGCCATGTGCACATCCACAGACACATTCAGGCAAACACATGCACACATATTATACACACATGCCACACATGCATGGTCACATCTGCACACTTGTGTATACATGCACAGTCACATGCATGCACACATGGACCCACACACGTGAACTTGTACATGCATGTACCCACATATACATGCTTACATACTACACATCTGCACACTCGTGAGCAAGTGTACATAACCATGCGCTTCTGTACGTGCCCACGTGTCTGCACAGCCAGCTTAGTATACTCAATCTCACAGGCCCAGAACCCACTCCTGGGCAAGAACCATAGCCCAGGACTGGGCTGTGAGCTGTTCCTGACCCTGTGCCTGACCCTGTCCCTGACACTGTCCCTCTCTGTGGCAGCTTCTTGCAGGACCTGCAGCGCTGTGACACAGATGACGATGTGGCCATGTGCTTCATCAAGAACCAGGAAGCCTTTGAGAAGTACCTGGAGTTCCTGGTGCGCCGTGTGCAGGCAGAGTCCGTGGTTGTCAGCATGCCCATCCAGGAGTTCTACAAGGTGCCCGTGCCTGGCTCCATGGCGTTGGCCACCGAGCCCCTCCCTGGCTGCTCCCAGGCCTAGTGCTGGCCTTGACTCCCACCAGAAAACTCACTGACCTGAAAGTCCCCTGAGGCTTAGCCCTTGTCCTGTGCTCTTGGCCTTAGTTCATATTCCCTGATCTCTTCCCGCACAGTCCCCAGGGCCCCTTGAGCCTTGTAGCTGTGTGCTCCTGGGCTGGCTACTTCACTGCCCAAGTTCTGTGCATGCCTCCAGCTAGATGGTAACACAGCCATTGTCCAGGTTCAGGGCCAGGTGTGAGAGTGCCCCTGGGATGTCCTCTACTGTCAGGACGCCCTAACTGGGGCTGTGTTTCTTGCACGAAACCCGCCCTCTGATGCCTACAGAAATGCGCTGAGGAGATGCTGTCCGCTGGGGACCCCTCGCAGCCACCCCCACCCCCACTGCAGCACTACCTGGAGCAGCCAGTGGAGCGGGTGCAGAAGTACCAGGATCTGCTCAAGGTGGGAAGCCATGTCCTGCCCCAGCCCTGAATGTCCAGGCCAGGCCTTGGAGCTGAAGCAGTCTGGGTCCTGACCCTTGGTCTGCCTCAGGAGCTGATCCGCAACAAGGCCCTGAACCGGCAGAACTGCGCCCTTCTGGAGCAGGCCTACGCAGTCATGTCAGCGCTGCCCCAGCGTGCTGAGAACAAGCTGCACGTGTCCCTCATGGAGAACTACCCTGGCACCCTGGAGGACCTGGGGGAGCCCATCCACCAGGTGGGGGGACTTGTGTCTGCTGCCATGTGGTCGGGTGTGGCTTTTGTGGGTGATGGGCTCATAGATGACCCTGGGGTCTGCGCCCAGGGATGGGGCCAGGCAACCACAGTCCAACCACATCTACTCACACCCCAGGGCCACTTCATTGTGTGGGAGGGCGCACCAGGGGCCCTCATGCCTTGGAAGGGCCACAATCGCCATGTCTTCCTGTTTCGGAACCACCTGGTGATCTACAAGCCCCGACGAGACTCGCGTACCTACATCTTCAGCTATGTGTTCCGGAATATGATGAAGGTCTGTGGTGCCAGGGGCTGGAGGTGTCATGACACAGGGAGGTTTCCCTGTTCCTGGGCTCCATGGTGGCCACTGGAGCAGAACTTGCCATTGTTCTGGGGTGACCTGGGCATAGCCCTACTGGACCCTGTCTGTCTGGGGATGCTTAGCTGTGTCCTCCCACTAATGTTGCACCCCTCAACAGCTAAGCAGCATCGACCTGAACGACCAATTGGAAGGGGACGACCGTGCCTTCGAGGTGTGGCATGAGCGGGAGGACTCTGTGTGCAAGTACCTGCTGCAGGCGCGCACAGTCATCATCAAGCACTCCAGGGTGAAGAAGATCAGCGGCATCCAGCAGCGCCTGGCCCTGCCTGTGTGGCGTGAGTGTCCCTGGTGCTGTGCTGGGGTGGGGACCTGAACATCACTTAGATGCCCACCGGGCTGCACCCATGCCATGCACGTGGGCTGCACCCATGCCATGCACGTGGGCATGTGTTGCTTTCTGCACTGGTGGCTTGGTTCTCCCCTTGGTCAGATCTAGCTGAGGGACCGGTGGCTTTGGCCTCCCAGGGAGCCCCAGAGCAGGTGTTGAGCTGACCCTGACCCAAATGGGGGACACAAAGGGATGTAGTGGGGACATGGCATAGCTCCAGACTTGGGGTATCTGACCAGGTCATGTTTGGGTGTGATGGTTTTGCACCCTGGTCTGTCCCTGCCTCGTGCAGCCACACCCAGCTTAGTCAGTAACCAGGCCCTTGGATGTGGGGCTACTGCTGTTGTTGGGGGCAATTTGCCAGGGTGCACCCAGGGGACATAGGCCTGAAATCCCACCCTCAGAGTCCTCAGACCACCACATGTGTCCTCAGGTCCTCTGGAATTTGAAGAGGAACTGGCTGACTGCACGGCTGAGCTGGGGGAAACTGTAAAGCTGGCTTGCTGCGTGACCGGCACACCCAAGCCTACTGTCAGCTGGTATAAAGGTACCTGCCAGGGCCTACAGACTGACCCTTCACAGGAACCCCCACCAGGGGTGGGCTGCATGGGGGCTGAGGACAGCATGGGGTCTGGTCAGTGGGCTGGGCATGGGGAACAAGAGACAGTCCAGGCCTGTTCAAGGGCAAACATCCTGGGGATGGACAGTGAACAGGTAAGTCAGGTGGTGCCATGGCCACCCTGGGGAATGAGCAGGGTGAAGAGTCAGCACAGGGCCAAGACAGACATGCCTGAGGGCAGCCGAGAGAGCACCAGGACCACAGAGGGGGCCACAGGCAGGCACCTGGGTGCAGGAGAGGCCTGTGAGCTTAATGGGCCAGGAAGGGTGCTGATCACACTGTACCTTCAGGGTCACGGAGCACAGCCTTACGTGGCTCAGGGATGGGAGCTGCCAAGTTCAAGGGAGGTCAGGTGTCTCCCAGGCCCGTCTCACTTGACACTGCCACAGGCTTGGGGTCCCGAGACCATCCTCACTTCCTGCACCACCATAGGCTTGGGGTCCCAAGACCACTCTCACTTCTGACGTCCAGTTCACTGGTCCCCAAGATTGGAAGCCTACAAACACTTTGGGGTGTCCACCACTCTTGCTAGGCCAGAGTCAACCTGTGTACCTGCTGAGGGCTGTGGCCAGGTCCCCTTAAACCTGTACAGTGACTGGCTGCCTGCATAAGCTTGTTCAAGCTTCTCTGGCTGGGCAGCTCAGGCTCTGGGTGTGGTGGGGGGGTGGGAACCCACAGATTGACCATATAATTTCAGGAATCACTGTTAAGACCTGGGTGCTTAGGGTTTTTAGATGCTGATGCCAAAGTAGTACTTTCATATAAAGGTGCCTCAGCAGCTTCTACACTGGGGTCCTGATTTGTGCTGCCTGGTGACCCCCACTCCTACCCAAATCCTACCGAGGCCCAGAGAGATAGGGCCTGGCTGTGGTGGTGGAGAAACAGAGGTGCTGACTGCACAGTGAGTCAGAAGACAGCAACTGCAGCCCAGCCCTGGTCCAGGCTCAGCCTCCTGGAAGGGGATTAGGGGAGATTAGGTACCTGAATCAGAGCACTGGGAGCTGGAGGGTTGCAGGGAACATGGATCCAACTACTCCATCCTGGGCAGCCCAGCCAAGAAACTAGGGGCTCTGCAGGGTACAAGGTGACGACCTCTGTGTAGTGGGGTGCTTGTGTCTGCCCAGGTGGAAAGCATCAGTGCTTCCTCCTGTCATTCTTAGGCAAGACCCTGTGCAGGCAGGAAGTCTCCTCTCTTGTACAGGGTTCTGGCTGGGGCTCAGCCTCAGGCTGACTGAGGCTTCTGACCCCTTCCCAGCCCAGAGCTAGCAGAGCTATGACAGATCTGTGGAGTGACCAGGCCACTCAGCCCCAGACTAGCTCGAGACCCCAGGCTGTTCCAGGGGACATTGCTGACCTTGCCAGCCCCAGCTGGCCAGGATCCTTCAGCTGTCCTTTCCAGCCATGTCACTGTCCCACTCTCAAATCTCCCTGTTCCTACTTGGGCCAGAGACTTTTATGAGGAGGGCAGGCAGCAGATGAGCACTGTGAGCCAGGGTGTGGGGTCTGGAGCAGCTGAGTGGGCTAGGAGTGCTTGTTGGCTAATAGGAGCCTGGCCAGCTGGGGGGTTCCTTTCCTTTTCTTCTGCTGCTGAAGAATGGGGTCAAGGGGATGTGTGGAACCCCACAGAAAAGGTGAGGGATAAAGGATGTGGGCACACCTGGAGGAGGCTCAGAGCAAAGCGGTTGTGTAGAGAACTGCCACCTGTGGTAATGGCATCCACAGTGGGAGCAGACAGAAAACTGGTGCCCACTGGGGGCCTCTAAGGCCCAGCCTGCCTGGCCTCCCCCTCCTACTGCCAGGGAAACATAGCCAAATTGGAGTTTTAGACCCTGGTAGCAGCAGTGTGTGGCAGGGGATGGCACTCATGGGCAGCATGGCCCAGGTGCACTGGGTAGGTCTGTGGGGAGAGCTATCAGAAGGCAGAAGGCAAGTGCCAAGTTGCTGGAGAAGCAGGGCTGCCTGGCTGCTGGAGGAACCTTAACTGGGGAGACTGGAACTGAAGGGGGAGGAAGAGGACATGCTTTTACAATTAAAGAGCTCTGCACTGCTGGGCCATGGTGCCATCTGGCCAGGCTTGGTGGGTGGGGTAATGTGCAGGACAAGAAGAGACCCCTGGGGAGGAAGCACCCCGCCTTAAACTGGGTTCTGCAGGTGGCACTGAGGAAGGGAGGGGTGTAGGTGGGGCATAGCGAGGGGCTCATCCCAACACCACTGGGACAGTCTTTCCACTCCTTCACAGGTCCTCAACATTGCCACCACCATGGATCACTCCTTCAGCGGTGCACAGCGCTTCCTGACCCGGCCCAAGGCTTTCGTCGTGTCTGTGGGCAAGGATGCCACACTGAGCTGCCAGATCGTGGGCAACCCCACGCCACATGTAAGCTGGGAGAAGGACCGGCAGCCGGTGGAGGCAGGCGCACGCTTCCGTCTGGCCCAGGACGGCGACATATACCGCCTCACTATCCTGGACCTAGCGCTTGGCGATAGCGGGCAGTATGTGTGCCCCGCGCACAACGCGATTGGCGAAGCCTTTGCGGCCGTGGGCCTGCAAGTGGACGCTGAGGCCGCGTGTGCTGAGCAGGCACCACACTTTCTGCTACGGCCTACATCCATCCGCGTGCACGAGGGCGCTGAGGCCACATTTAGCTCCCGAGTGCGCGGCTCGCCACGACCGGCTGTGAGCTGGTCCAAGGACTGGCTGCACCTGGGTGCACCAGACGCAAGCTGCGCATCCGGGCAGCGCGACCGCGGGATGGTGGCACCTACGAGGTACGGGCAGAGAACCCGCTGGGTGCAGCCAGTGCTGCTGCCTCGCTGGTGGTAGATTCAGACACGGAAGCTGCCAGCCCACCTGGGGCCTCCACGGCAGCGCTCCTGGCTCACCTGCAGCAGCGACGTGAAGCCATGCGAGAAGAGGGCGTCCCCGCCTCACCACCCGGCGCTGGCACCCGCACCTGCATGGTGACAGAGGGCAAACACGCGCGTCTCAGCTGCTACGTGATGGGTGAGCCCAAGCCTAAGATAGTGTGGAAGAAGGATGGGCAGCTGGTGACAGAGGGATGGCGACACGTGGTGTATGAGGATGCGCAAGAGAACTTCATGTTGAAGATTCTGTTCTGCAAGCAGTCGGACCGCGGCCTCTACACCTGCACGGTGTCCAACCTCATGGGCCAGACCTACAGCTCCGTGTTGGTGGTGGTGCGAGGTGAGGACCATGGTGCCAGGCGGGCGGTCCCAGGGAGAAGCTGCCTGCGCGAAGGCAAGAGTCCTCCCTGGTCCCTGTGCCCACCTCCTTTGGCCCTAGCCTCCACTGCCATAGGTAACCCAATGGCGCAAGTCGGTCGTGGAATATAGACCAGAGTTGGAAGTCTGGGTGGCTCTCGCCTTTCACAGGTTTTGTTTCTGGTTTGCATAATGCAGGGGCTAAGATCCTCCGTCTTTGCTGATTGTAGGGACCCGCTTTCCACCACAGCAGCGCAACCCGCCAAGTCCCTGCCCCTCTCCCACTGCACTTATCCCTACCCTGCCGAGACCCCTCCAAACCTCACCATTTCCGGAACCTTAATACTTAGCCCCCTGTCTTTCCCTTATCACGTTTTCCTTGCCAAACCCCACTTCCCCACCTTTATCCGACATTGCCTCTTCCCCATTTCTGGTCCCCATCCCCTGGGGCCCCCTGCCAACGGCCACCCTATATCCTACACCCTTTTTACCCCTTCCCACCTCCTCCACCTTCTTCTGTCTCCGAATTCTGCCCCCCACACACACACTTCTCAACTCCCAGATCCCAACTCCTGCACTCTGGAGCCTCCTGTCCTCCGGTATCCTCTGGCCCCTCTCACCAGCCGGTCTCCACAGAGCCTGCCATGCCCTTCAAGAGGCGGCTGCAGGACCTGGAGGTGAGGGAGAAGGAGTCTGCCACGTTCCAGTGTGAGGTGCCGCAGCCCACCACAGAAACTGCGTGGTTCACGAGCGCCAAGTACGGCATCGAGGAGGAGGGCACCGAGCGCAGGCTGACAGTGCACAATGTCTCGGCTGACGACGACCCCGTGTACATCTGCGAGACCACGGAGGGCAGCCGCACCGTGGCGGAGCTCGCTGTCCAAGGCAGGCGGTGGAGGGCGGGGAGGGCAGATTGTGCGGTAGGCGCGCACAAAAGGGGCGAGGATGGGGCCGGCACGGGATAGAGCGGACAGGGGTGGCGTGTGGGGGGGAACCACCTGATGGGACAGAGCTGGACTGGAGTGAAGGGGTGGGAAAGTTGGGGAGTTGGGGAGGGGGTGGGAGGATTGGCCTGGCGGGGGTGGGCAGGGGCAAGTCAGGGACAGGATGGGGAAATGTGATGGCGAGCCAGTATGCTGGCCGCAGGTAGAGCTAGGGGCAAGGCTGACTAGCCTGGGCTCTTCCCATCCCAGGGAACCTGACGCGGAAACTGCCCCGGAAGACAGCGGTGCGCGAGGGGGACACTGCCATTTTTTGCGTGGAGCTGGCAGTGCCTAAGGGCCCTGTGCGCTGGCTGAGGAACCAGGAGGAGGTGGTGACTGGTGGCCGAGTGGCCATCACAGTGGAAGGCACGTGCCACATGCTGACCATCTTTCAGTGCAGCTTGGAAGACATGGGTGAGGTGGTCTTCATGGCTGGAGACTCCCGCACTTCCACCCAGTTCTGTGTGTCTGGTAATGCCCTGAGTGATACTGCAATGATGTCTTCCCTAGGACCCCTGCCTCAGTCCTTGGGCACATGGCCATCAGCGGCCCCTGATTCTTGATCAGGGCTATGGGGAGGCTGGGGGGAGGTGTGAGTCATGCTCCTCCTTCCAGGTGAGGCCTCTTCGGTATCAGCCAGAGACTACAGGTCTGGGGTAGGGTCCTGAGGCCACAGCTTCCCTGATGGCTGGTGGTCCAGTCTTTTGGAGGGCTGAGGTTCTGTGATTCCTTTTCTGGGCCCCTGCCGCAGTCCGGCTGCAGCAAAATAAGGGAGGGGGGGTGACGAATAACTTGTGTACCTTGATACAGCAGGAGTAGGAGCCATTTATTGTAGGACAACAGAGCTATTTATACATTTTGCACAGCTTATCTTAGATACATCAGCCAACCAATAAGGAATCTCCACACTTAATGGCTTGCTTTTGTTACTTCTCAAACCACTCCCTCTGGCATTTTGCCAGGCACCATCCAGACTTGTTTACAAACTCTAACATTCCCCTGGCAAAATACCAGGTGTTATTTTGACTTGTTTACAGACTCTAACAGGCCCCCATTAGTGACCTTGGCCCATCTTTTGCTAGCCCCCAGGAGACCACCTCTCCACCCCCCCGTGGACCCTGTGGTGAAGGACAGAACGGAGAGTTCTGTGACCCTTGGCTGGTATCCACCACCCCCCGGGGACCGCCCTGTGACCATTGATGGCTACCTGGTGGAGAATAGGCGGCTGGGTACCTACATCTGGAGCCGGTGCCACAAGAATGAGTGGGTGGCCACACCTGAGCTCACCGTCACAAGTGTGACTGAGGAGGGTGACTTCCAGTTCAGGGTGTCAGCTGTCAACAGCCTTGGCCAGAGTCCACACCTGGAGTTCCCGGGGACCATCCACCTGGGTAAGTGAAGCTGCCTAGAAAGGAGTGACCCCTGGTACCAGGGGCTGCCCCAGCCAGAGCAGAGCACAGCCTCCAGCAAGGCCTTGAAGAGACTCTTTGTAAGGGTGGGGACATTGGGGCCTTCTTAGTGGGAAGGGAGGGGACCCAAGACAGGACTCAGGTCCCCTGTCTCCAGTAGCCCCAGGGGATGCAGCTTCAGTGCTGCCCAGCTTCAGAGGTTTGTGGGAACCTGGGGTATTGCCAGGTGGTTCTGGCTCTTTCCCTGTCTGTTGTGACTTGTGCTTATGGCTCCCTGTCTGTTGTGACTTGAGCCTAAATACCCGTCCTTTGGAGGAAGAGGAAGGGGAGGCAGGGACCTCACCTGCCCTGGTCCCCTCCTAACTTGCCTGCACCACAGCCCCCCAGCTGGCCGTGAGGTCGCCCCTGAATGCAGTGGCAGCAGTGGAGCGTGGAGAAGTCACCTTCTCTGTGGACCTTACTGTGGCCTCTGCTGGTGAATGGTTCCTGGACGGGGTGGCTCTGAAGGCCAGCCGCATGTATGTGATCCGCTGTGATCGCACCTGGCATACACTCACCATCCGAGAGGTGCCTGCCAGCCTGCACGGGGCACAGGTCAAGTTTGTGGCAGATGGCATTGAAAGCAGCATTCGGATGGAGGTCCGAGGTAGGCCTGGGTCCAGGAGCCTGTTTCCTTGAGGCGGTGTCAGCATGGGGTCCTGGGAGAGCTGCCCCTGTGGAGTTAGCCTGCAGCAGCAAGAGGAAGCAGGGCAGGGGGTGGGGCTATGAGGCAGCAGGCCAGGCAGGGTGTGTGTGGACAGCAGGTTCAGCTGGACCCTGCCTCTCTGCCTGCCTCCTTCTTCCACCCTCCTCTTCATCCACCCACCCCATCCTCTCCTCATTCTGACCTTGTTTTTCCTTCCCCCCATCTCTCTCCCTTACTGCCTTCCATTGCCCTGGTCCCTTCTGTCCACCCATCCCTGGCCCCCAGCAGCTCCTGGGCTGACTGCCCACAAGCCACCACCGGTAGCCACTCGCAAGGTGCTGGCCTGGCTGCATGAGGAGGCTCAGCTGCTGGCTGAGCTGTCGGACCAGGCTGCAGCTGTGACGTGGCTGAAAGATGGCTGTGTGTTACCTCCTGGGCCCAAGTACGAAGAACAGGCTTCAGCTGGGTGGCGGGCACTGCTGGTGTGCGACGTGGGGAAGGATGACGCTGGCCTCTATGAGTGTGTCAGCCGCGGGAGCCGTGTTGCCTACCAACTGTCTGTGCAAGGTGAGGGTCTTGGGAAGGCAAGCCAGGGCCCACGTCCTTCCTGGCCCTTCTGTGGTGCAGGACATGCATCCCCTGTCCCCAGGCTGCAAGGGGTTCTGGGCAGCTGGGCAGCAGGGCAGCATGGGGAGGGTGGGAGGGCAGGCCCAACTCTGTAGGAGGGATAACTGTGGGTATCCACTTGGGTGAGCAGTGAGTACCATGGTTGGGACTCAGCAAGCTGGCCAGGGTGCCTCTTATCTGGGTCAGAATCAGTGTCCTGTGTGGTCTGTGAGCCTGGGCCCTCCAGCCTGCAGCCTCTGTGCCAGGTGCGTGGTCAGGAGCTCTGTGGTCCCTGACCACCTCTGCCATACTCTGCAGGCCTCACGCCCTTCCTACGCAAAGACACAGTGGGCGGCTGTGTGGATGCTGAGGTGGGGGGCCCGGCGAAGTTTGAGTGTGAGACTGCGGATGCCCACATCCCCGTGTGCTGGTTTAAAGATGGCAAGGAGCTGGGTGGCTCCTGCCAGCGCTTCTCTCAGGAGGACGTGGGGACCTGGCATCAGCTGGTAGTGGCCTCGGTCAGCAGGCAGGATGATGGCACCTACTCCTGCCATGTGGGTGAGGACTCTGTGGACTTCCACCTACGGGTCTCTGGTAAGTGCCTTATGTATACCTGTGCCCATACCTGTGGGTGGAGAGCAGATCCTGCTGTACACAGCACAATGTGACTGACCTCCTCGACCCTTCTTTATTGAGCCAGTGGTTGGGGGCAGCTTCTTCCCTGTTTGGGAAAATAAAATAAAATGCCAAACTAATGCTTAGAAGGTTAAAGGATCCAAACATGGAAAAGAAAGTACCAGGAAGGAAATTTAGGAACAAAGGATGAACTCTATCCCAGCTTTGGGAAAGTGTTTCCTCTGCCTGAACCTCCACTGCCCATTGTGCCTGCCCTGCAGGGGGCCACTCTGCAGTCCTGAAAGCCTCTTGCTTACTCTGTGCTTGTGGGCTGGGCTCTGGCTGGGAAGCTCACAGGATTTTGAAGTCCTCCTTTTCCATTTAAACCAAGGACTGAGGGGACCCACAGATATGTGAAGTGTCCTCTGAAGTTGAGATTTAAGTCTGGTGGGTCTGACCATGGCCATGACCTTCCTGGAAGCTCCCAGGGTTCAGAGATATAGGCTGGGAAGTTCAGGGACAAATGCACAAGGGATTCTTAGGCGTCTGTGAGGCTGTTGGGGCAGCCCACCCCAGGAGGGCTTGCTATAGTGTGGCCATGATGGGCTCTAGTTCCCAGCCTGGGCTACCCCAGGCCGGGTGCAGCTTGTGGACCCAGGGACAGGGAGGCCCTGCAAATGCCAGTCTCACACCAGCTCTAGAGGCAAACATTGGACACTTCACACTAGAAGTCACAACCAGGTGTCACTGCCAGGGGCTGGTTGGCTATATGCAGAGCTGAAGGCAGGTACTGTCAGGTTTCCCTGCTGGAGCAAACTCAATCTGTGGGAAGTGTGCTATGGAGGTGGGCAGGAGTTTGGGCACAAGGGAGACATTCTCTGGGCTTATAAAGGACATCTTGGCAATTTTTGCAAGGTCTGTCCTGTGACTCTCCTGTGCACACCAGGGTCTCATGGGGAGGGGCATCCCCTCCCACTTTGCTTAGGAAAATGTATCCCGAGGGATCCACATGGCAGGCTCTGATAGCTCGGGGTCCAGAGCCTGTTAATCAGAAACCAGAGGTTTGGGTGGGGCTCACAACCAACATCACTCCATGTGTGTCCTCAGAGCCCAAGGCTGTGTTTGCCAAGGGACAGCTGGCACACAGTGAGGTGAAGGCCCAGGCGGGGACGAGTGTCACTCTGAGCTGCGAGGTGGCCCAGGCCCAGACAGAGGTGACATGGTACAAGGATGGGAAGAGGCTGAGCCAGAGCTCCCAGGTGCACATGGAGGCCTCTGGCTGCAGGGCGGCAGCTGGTGGTGCACCAGGCAGGCAAGGCGGACGATGGGGAGTACAGCTGTGAGGCAGGGGGCCAGAAGGTCTCCTTCCGCCTGGACATCACAGGTGGGTTCTGCTAGGGCTGGGTGAATGGAGGGAGGGTGGTAACTCTAAGACTCCTGTGGCAGCCTAGGCTCTGTGAGGTCTATGTCCTTCCTGACTTGGGCCTCAGCATCTGTGGCCCAGCTCTGGGTGGAGTTGGGCACTAGGGATTGTTTGTGGCTGGGGAGCATGTCCTGAAGGGGCAGGGGCTCCCTCTACCTGGCCATGCCTACTTGCTGGGCCCAGAGCTCCAGAAGCCCTTGCTGGGGCCCTTTGGAATCCTGCATGTCCATCTCTCCTTCCCCCATCTCCTCCTTCTTCCAACTGTGACATGTCCCTGAGCCTGTGAAGGGGCCACAAGGGGCTCAGAGCCTCTCCCTTGATAGCCCATCTGGTGCTGGGCTCTCTCCCAATGACCTGCCTGGTGCTGGATTTTTCCTGATTGGCTCAGGATGATTGATCTCTGATGATTGGTCCACACTAGCACTTGGCTTCCTACTGATTGGTCCACAGTGGCACTTGGCTGTCTGCTGATTGGCTGGCACTGAGCTCTCTGCGAATTTGCCCCATCTGGTACTGAGCTGTCTGCTGACTGGCCCACACTGTTACTGAGCTCTGTGCTGATTGGCTGGCACTTGGCTCTCTGCTGATTGACTTGCACAGGCTAGAGGTCTTTTCTGACTGGCCATCACTGGCTGTTTGGTCTCCTGCATTCCGTTGGTAGCTGTTGCCAACAAAGATGTGGGTTTCTGGTTTGGTGCTCAGGTGGACTTCCCTGCTGTGTTTACCTCCACCCGCTTTTGTGCCCCCTGCATGGTGGGAGATTGGGAAGCCACTGATGGGCTGGGGTCCCAGGGAGGTGAAGGGTCATGGTCTATTCCCAATGGCTGGGAGGTTGGTGGCATTAGGACGTAGGCCTGGCTGTGGTGGCCTTGTGGGCTGTGACAGTGCAGTTACCTGCAGGATCAGGGTGGATCAGGAAGTGCTTAGGGCTCTGATGAGGATAGGCTGCCAGTTCTCTACCCACCAGCCTTGGAGTTTGCAGCTTGGGTCATGTGTAGGACAGAACTTAGGCATGGCCATGCAATGTTCTGCTCATGATGGACACTCTGCTCAGCCATACCCGGGGTGGGCTTGGGCTGTGAGACAGGGCTGGGTCTGTTCTGGAGTCCCTGACCTGCGTGTCCTTTCCCTCTGTCCCCAGAGCCCAAGGCTGTGTTTGCCAAGGGGCAGCCAGCATACAGTGAGGTGAAGGCTCAGGAGGGGACGAGTGCCACTCTGAGCTGTGAGGTGGCCCAGTCCCAGACAGAGGTGACGTGGTACAAGGATGGGAAGAAGCTGAGCCAGAGCTCCCAGGTGTGCGTGGAGGCCTCTGGCTGCAGGCGGCAGCTGGTGGTGCAGCAGGCGGGCAAGGCGGACGACGGGGAGTACAGCTGTGAAGCTGAGGGCCAGAGGGTCTCCTTCCGCCTGGACGTCACAGGTGAGTTGATGAAAGGACTTTGGTCACAACATGGGACGGGCGTGGAGGGGCCTGTATGAACTCGTCCTCTCATGCCGAGTAACTGGTCACCCTGAACCTCAGAGGCCCAGAACACCAGTTGGAGCGAAGCCACTGTGGTCACCTGGGCCTGTGGTGGCAGGTCCCCCTGGCCTAACACAGGTGCTCCCCATTGGGCTGTGGTTGGATTGGCTCACTGCACAGGGACTTCTTTCCCCCTGTGGCGTGGCTGGCCGTTTCTGTGTCTGCAGCCCTGTCTCCCTCTGGTCACTGCTGCCCAGCAGCTCTCATCCTGGGTGTGGTTCTCTGTGGAGAGCCCTGGTTTCTTTCTGCCTTGGCTGGACTGGCTCCAGGCTCAGGAAGAGCCACAAAGCTAATAAATGTCCACCTTCTGCAGGTCAGAATGTTACTGTGTATGGTTCTGTTGGTCAGAGAAGCTTAATGCCAGCCTAATCCCAAGGACACAGAGTAGACTGTTGGGATGGGAGAAGCATATCCCATTGTAGAGGCTGTGGACTCAGGGAGGCTGGACCCATTGGAGACGTTTTGACAGTCCATTCCAAGGACTTACATGTTAATTTTTTACCACTGTGAATTTTTTTTTTTTTTTCGGGGAAGGGGGAGGGTGGATACTTGCTGTCTTATGGTTGCAAGATGGCTTTTACAGCTCCAGCCATCACATTTAACATTAAAAGCAGAAAGAATATGGAATGAGTATGTATCAAGTTTTGTGTGTGTGTGTGCGCGCGTGCGCGCGTGCGTGATCACGTGCACACCAGTGCTGTGTAATAAATTGTCACAAACATAGTGGATTAAAATGGCACGAATTTAGTGGTGCACAATTCTGTCAGTTCTGGGCATGTTGTGGCTGGGTCCTGTGTTTTGTGTCTCTGGCTGGCTCATTCTGCTGGTTCCTCTTCCAAGTTGTGGGAGGAACTTGGTTTCTTCGGTGGTGGTCTGGTCCATGGCCCTGTTTCTTTGCCAGAGGTCAGCCTGGCTGCTGCAGAACTGAGCTCCTGTCCCTTCCTTCCCGTCTGGCCAGGAAGAGCTTGTGGTGATGTGAGATGCGTGTTTGGTCTCTGCCGGTTCCTGGTGTCTGCTCCTGAGGTCCTGGAGTCTCTGAGGGGCTGAGTCTTGCCCGCTGCTGAGCCCACTGCTGACTGGCAGCCCAGGGCTGGTCCCTGAAAGACCAAGGCAGGGTCAGCCTCCAGGGAAGAGAGAGGGGCTGCGGGCTGAGTGGACTCTGGGTTGCCAAGGCTTCTTGCTGTCTGCCTGTCTGTCTGCCGGACAGCCTCCCCACTGGGTGAGAAATGGTGTTCCTTGTGCTTCGGTGTGCATTTCCTTACTGACTAATGACACTGAGCATCTTTATTTTATTTTAGGGTCCTTTTTAGTCACACACGACAGTGAGTCCATTTTGACATGAATGTGAAAGGGTGGTATCCCTCTTGCTCTTCAGTCCCAGCTCCTCTCTTTCCCCTCCCACTTCTGCTCTTGATCTTTCTGCCGTTGACCTACGGTTGTTTCTAAGTCAGTTTCTTGTGGGTGACAGGAAGGTGAGACTCTCGTGGTATGTCCACACACGCACACAGGAAGGTTCTTCAGGTTCGGCCACTGTCTTTCCTTGCCCCAGTTCTCCTCCCTCCCCTTCGCCCCTTGTCTACTCCACTGGGCTTCTATTCTGTTGTTTCTTAATCTCCCTCTCTTCACTTATTGTGGGTTAACTTCCACCCACATATCAGAGAAAAGGTCTGACTTTTGGTTTTGGGGACTGGCTTCTTTCACTTAGCATAACTTGTCTAGATCCATCCATTTACTCGCGAATGTCAAGTTTTTCTTTTTTTAAAATGTTTTTTAGTTGTAGATGGACACAATGCCTTTATTTATTTATCTTTATGTGATGCTGAGGATCCAACCCAGGGCCTCACTCATGCTTGGTGATCGCTCTATCACTGAGCCACAACCCCAGCCCAAGTTGTTCTTCTTTATGGCTGGGTATTATTCCATTATGTATATATGCCACATTTTCTTTCATTTGCTAATTGGCTATTTTCTTTGGAGAAAAAAAATCTTCTTGAATGCTCTCTTTGCCTGTTTTTTTGTTTGTTAATTTGTTTTGAAGTGGTGCTGGGAATGGAACCCAGGGCTCTGTGTTCACTAGGCAACCTCTACCACTGAGATGCACCCTGGTCTCTCTGCCTGCTTTTAAGCCAGGCTGTTGCCTTTACTGTTGCTTTGTGGGGTTTTAAATGGTCTACACGGGCCTCCCCGGGCATGTGACTCAGCTGGTTCCCACCTACTTCCAGACTGCTGGGTAATGCAGAAGAGCCTCTAGGCTGGGTGGAGCTGTTCCTGGTCCTGTGTGTGAAGGGTGGAAACCCGCCCGCCCAGGCCTGCTGCCCGCTTGCGCCCTGGCTCCTGCTGCCGCCTGTGCCCTGGCGCCTGCTGCCTGCTCAGATGGGCCATGTGGAACCTCTCGCAGTGTTTTTATAATTTCATCCTTTGTACTTTTCAAATCTATTAGTTCCTTAGAAAGTACTTTCTTTGTGCGGATGCCCTCTAGGTGAGTCCCTCTGGGCCTTCACGTCTCTGGAATGCTCTCAAGGGCAGCTGCTGAGGCAGGTGGGGGCCGCCCAGGCTGGGCCCCTGGAGTGGTCTCCTTCAGGTCCTCCTGTGGACAGGAGCAGGACTGAGGAGGAGGGGCTCCCGGAGGTGGACTGAGGTGGGCTTCACAGCTGCCGAGGCGGGTGGGGGCTGCCCAGGGGCGATCTCGCATGGCTGCTTTCCCTGCTTCTTGGCGCGTCTTGTGGGTCTGAAATGCCACGGGGTATGGGGAGACTCTCGAGGTCCGTGACCCCGAGTGTGTTGGCCGCGCTTTGCTGTGAAGCCGTGTGCCCTCCCGTGTGGCTGGGCTATGACCGGAGGCCCAGGTGCTTGGTCTTTAGGGGCCCTTGGTGCAGTTCACCCTCCCCAGGCGTGAATGGCAGGCATGTGGAGGTACCTTTCAGCCGGGCCCCCTCCGGCCTTCTGCTCCCTGTTCCCCACTGCCTCGGCCACCTACAGTCCAGTGAACCCCCCTGGGGGCAAGGCTGCTTCCCTGGGGGACCTTGACTATGAGAGCCCTGCAAGTGGAGTTTCCAGGGCTCTGCATTCAGGCAGCAGAACAGCCACAGGTCTCTGCAGTGCCCCCACCGGCCCTGCCTGGCCCGACTGTTGCCTCCAAGCCCCTCAGAGCCCGGGAAGGGGATGGCTGTCCCCGGCCTCAGCTGTCTGCCTGGAGTCACACTCCCCAGACTTCTGCAGTCCTTTGGGTAATTCCCAGAGTTCTGAAAAGGTCAATTCCACTTGTTTTCCTCTAGTACTTTCATTGCTTTGGAGGAAGAGAGAGTTTTCAGAAGTCACTGTTTGCTGATACCGTAGAGGAATGTTTGAATGTCCAGCTGGCCTTACGTTCCTTAGATTGTGCAATCTGGTGGCCATGCACACATTTACACACATGCATACACACACACTTCAACACACACACACAGCTACGTGTACACTTACATGTGCTCCCTGACACATAGACCAACACACCCATATGTGCATGCACACACACTCACATAACACACGCGTGCCTTATCCTCATACTAGGCACATAACACAGACACATGCCACACCCATACACTAGTACACAGCACATGTGAATATATGCACACATAGCATGTGCACATTTACATAACACATTTAAACACATATACACACTCGAACATACACGCACAGATCTACACCCTCATCCACACACTGCACAGTAACACACACACTCATGGATGAGGTCATGCAGGCACTTAGACACACGTGCATCCACACATTTAAAGACACACTGGTGAATAGTCATGCACACATGCGTGCGCGCGCACACACACACACACACACACAGTGGTTGGGAGTTCCAGAGGGACCAGGTTCCCCTTGAGGTCCACTGTGACTCTGTAAGGCGAACCTTGAACGTGAGGGAGGACCTGGGGAAGCCCTACACTAGAGGCTGTGTGTGTTTTGGCTGTCAACCAGCAGGACGTGGCCAGTTCCAGCCTGAGACAGGCTGGTCCAGGAGGGCATCTCGTGTTGGGTCTGGAGGTGTTTGTTGGAGGTGGTTGTGAAGTCACAGGAAGAGGTGACACTAGCCAGGTGCTATGCCCTGAGGGAAGGCGAGCAGGTGCTCAGCTGGGTCTCCACCTGGGCTCCAATTGTTAGGCCAAGACGCAAGAAAAGACTACTGACTCCAATTAAAATCAAATTAAAGCAAGCTTATTATTTCGACCGGCCGGGCTGCCTCTCTCTCCCAAAATGGCGGGAACAAGACAGCACCCCAGCTTTCCTGCAGCCCAGCTTTATGGCCCAGAAAGTTACACAAAGGGGGGTTACAGATAACAGAACTCTGACAAGCATCACACTAATGGTAGTTTACATTTTTTGCTGGCCCCAACATCAGAATTTATGAGGACCATTAGAGCCTCAGAGAGGGTCATTGTCAGGCCAGGGAAGGCCAATATTTATGAGGTGTCACTAAAGTTTCAGAGAGGGCTGTTATCTGGTCAGAGAGCCAGGCATGGGTGAGTTCAAGGCACGGGCAGGCATTCCAAGCAGATTCAGAATTTGCAGTAATTTATAGTAAAGCCGAAATTATCTTTTCATGGCTTTGTGGCAAGATTGCTCCCAATTTTAAGAAAAGATCAGGTTGGGTCTATCACAATGGCCAGGAAGACAACTGCAGGGAGTGGGCCTGGGTCCAGTATGTGCAGGGGTCGCCCTCCTGCTGGCCAGAGAGGCCAGTGCTCTGAGCCAGCTGCGCCTGTGGGCATTATGCCCTGACTTTGAGGACAGCTTTGCTATCCTTAGGAGGGGTTTGTCCCCAGGCTCCTGAGTGTGGGAGTGGTGGGTGTGGCTAGGCACTAGGGTGTCCCTCAGGAGGGTTAGCACTGCCTCCCAGGGTGATTTTGTTTCCAGATGGGTTGTTCCTGAAGGGAGAGCCTGACCCCAGAACCTCTTTGCCTTCCTTACTTCCACACTTCGTCCATAATGTGACATAGCAAGGTGCCCTCACCAGGAGTAGCCCAGTCTTGGAACTTCAACCTCCAAAGCTGTGATAATAAGCTAAATAGAGCTCCTTTCTCCACACAGTGAAGCCTCAGGCATTTTGTTACAGAACAGAAAACACACCAACTCAGGTTTGGAACTGGAAGTACATTTGAAAGGCATGTGACCTTTCTTCTGGGGAAACCCTGGAGCAACTGGAGAGTCCAAGAAAGGGAGTGGCCTTGTGATTCCTGGGGGTAGGCAAGGAGGGTGGCAACTTAGACTATAAACAGGGAGAAAGGCAGGAGGCTCTGCAGTGCTTCAACTTGGAGAGACCAGGTCTGAGGACAGGCAGTTATCAGGAGATGGAGAGGAACCCAGGCTGCAGAGAGCTTCAGGGGTGGGGCAGAGTGGACTGGGCTCCAGCACATGCAGAGATCAGGGGGAGAAGCTCCCCGAGGTGGACTGCAGGCTGGGAGGGGTGCAGGGCAGGGGGAACCTGGGAGGGCTGTGGACAGGGGCAGGTCTGAGAAGGAGGGGCTCCCCAAGGTGAACTGCAGACAGGGTGGGGTGCAGGGCAGGGTGCACCTTGGAGGGCTGTGGATATGGGCAGGTCTGAGGAGGAGGGGCTCCCTGAGGTGGACTGAAGGCTGGGAGGGGTGTAGGACAGGGAGCACCTGGGTGGGCTGTGGACAGGGGCAGGTTGAGGTGTAGACACTCTCCCCAGTGGAGTCCAGGCTGCTCAAGGACACAGTGCAGTTTCCACCTGGCAGTGGTCAGGCCAAGAGCTGATCTCTCTGGCTGGAGCAGTATATGGAGTTTTCCTGAGGTGTGGTTCCCAGTCCTTACTGGGGACGGCCCAAACCATCCTGTCTTGTCCTCATTAGGTTCTAAGTGAAAAACAAAGTGCAGCGTGGTTAGCGACCAATGATGAGAGGGCTGCAAGCAGAGAGCAGGGCTGAGGGTCCCCTGGTGTCCACTGTGAGCTCGTGGTGCACAGCTCCAATGAAGTGCGGGAACTGGGGCCGGCCCCATCTGCCTGCTGAGCCTCAAAGTTCCCCCATCCTTGCAAGTCCAAGGCCCTGCTGCGGCTCAAGGCTGCACGGAAGCCTTCGGCTGGCCAGGTCACAGAGAAACAGAGGCTTCCTGTGTTTCTTGGCCATGACAGAGAACTGGGACTGTCCATGAGCCAGCCTGGGCTGCCTGGGACCCACAGAGGCAGCTGCTGCCTGGCTGGGACCTTGTGGGTGCTGGGTGGTGGGCGATGGTGGGTGGTGGGAGATATGGGATGTCGTTGTGGGAAGAGGGTGATGTGAGCCACTCCTGGGGAGCTAGGGGGTCTCACTCAGGGAGGAAGATGAATAGGCAGGATTCGGAGAGTGTTGTGGGGCCAAGGAGTTCTGCCAAGGGCGAGAGGAGGGCAGCAATGCCACAGGTAATGGGCAGGCCACGGAGGTCGAAGGGAGAGCCACCTGGGTGTGGGTATGTGGGCTGTGGCAGAGATCAGTGGCTGTGGGGGGACAGGTGTCTTGACTGCTCTCCTGTGGGCCTGGCTCTGAGCATGAGGGACAGAGTAGGGGGAAGAGCCAGTGGGTGGAGGCTGACCGTTGCCCCAAAAGCCCTGTCCATAGCTGTGTCCTGAGTCTAAGAGGATGGTGGGGTCTCCAGCCCTCTTGCTGTGGTCCTGTCTGTCCTGGCCACCAGGTCCCCAGGGGTGGTGGATGAGGGATAGGAAAACAGGGCTTTCCTGCACCTTTTCTGAAGACAGGCTTGGGTATTGTTTCCGTCCAGTCTTTGACACCAAAACGGTCCCTGAGGCCAGGGCACATTTTCGTGAAGGAGGTTGTTGGCTTGTGGCTCTGGAGGTTCCAGAGGTAGTACCATGTGAGAGAAGCCTGTAAGCAGGAGGGGTCACGTCCCCAGACAGGAGCCAGAGAAGTGTGGTGGGGCTCACCTCTCTGTGACACCCTCCTCCAGAGCCAAGAATCCCGCCAGGTTCCCCCAGGTCTTCCTGGGCTCCATCCATCCCTGGGGTTCCCACCAGGCCAGCTCTTGGTGGGCCCTCCATCTGCTAACCCACAGGACACATGTGACCTTGGGGATACCCTCAAATCTCAGCAGACATAACAGCAGAATCATACATAAGGTGGATGTGGATGTATTTCTTAAAAGAAAAGACTTTAAAATCCAGTCCAGGGCATTGAGAGTTTCTGCACACTTGCGTTAAGATCTCAGAGAGGTGTCCCTAAGGCAAAAGTCTCTATTAGATGACAAAGTGTGAGGTGGCAGGGGTACAATCAGCCAGTCTGTGTGTCTGGTCCCACCAGTGTGATGGACTTCTGTAGTGTGGAAACCCTCTTTTCATGAACAACAAGAGATGCTGGTGGAACTGTTACACAGGAGGGGACATCAGCACCTGACCTTGAAAGGATAGGGGGTTTCCAGGTAGTGGACATGAGGAGGGGACAGTTACATTCATTCTCTGTGGGCCTGTTGGTCTGGGAATCTGGGTCTTCCTTACACATGTGTTTGTCAGCTTCTCCACATTGAGAGGGAATTCCCAGCAGCAAGGAGAAGAAGAGACATGATGACATTGTGTTCCAAGTTGTAAGGGTCACCGGTCAGCCGTGAGCCCCAAACCCAGCTCAACTGCATTCAAAAATGAGGTAAACGAAGAATTTTCAGAAAGCATGTTCAGAGAGCATACCGTCCACAAGATGGCCAAAGAGTCACGAATGTGTGCATTGTATAAGGAAGAAGATCCAACTTAGGCTAATGAATGGATCCTACAGGCACCAGAATTTGAGGACAAGAAGGTGAGCCCTCATGTATTTATATCAATTAAATTCTCCTACTCTCTGTCCCCAGAGCCCAAAGCTATGTTTGCCAAGGGGCAGCCGGCACAAAGCGAGGTGAAGGCCGAGGTGGGGGCGAGTGTCACTCTGAGCTGCGAGTGGCCCAGGCCCAGACAGAGGTGACATGGTACAAGGATAGGAAGAAGCTGAGCCAGAGCTCCAGGTGCACGTGGAAGCCTCTGGCTGCAGGCAGCAGCTGGTGGTGCAGCAGGCGGGCAAGGCGGACGCTGGGGAGTACAGCTGCGAGGCGGGGGGCCAGAGGGTCTCCTTTCACCTGGATGACACAGGTGGGTGATGCTGGGGTTGGGTGAATGGAGGGAGGGTGGTAACTCTAGGGCACCTGTGGCAGCCTAGGCTCTGTGAGGCCTGTGTACTTCCTGACCTTGGACCTCAGCATCTATGGCCAAGCTTTGGGTGGAGTTGCGCACTGGGGGTTGTTTGTGGCTGGGGAGCATGTCCTGCAGAGGCAGGGGCTCCCTCTACCTGCCTGTGCCTACTTGCTGGGCCCAGAGCTCCAAAAGCCCTTGCTTGGGCCCTTTGGAATCCTGCATGTCCATCTGTCCTTCCCCCATCTCCTCCCTCTCCCCACTGTGACCTGTCCCTGAGCCTGTGAAGGGGCCACAAGGGGCTCAGAGATTTTCTCCTGATGCCTACCTGGTGCTGGGCTCTCTCCCAATGATCTGCCTGGTGCTGTTTTTTTTTTTTTCTAATTGGCTCAGGATGATGGATCTCTGATGATTGGTTCACTCTGGCACTTGGCTGTCTGCTGATTGGTCCATAGTTGCACTTGGCTATCTGCTGATTGGCTGGCACGGAGCTCTGTGCTAAATTGCCCCATCTGGTACTGAGTTGTCTGCTGACTGGCCCACACTGTTACTGAGCTCTGGGCTGATTGGCTGGCACTTGACTCTCTGCTGATTGGCTTGCACAGCCTCTGAGGTCTCTGCTGATTGGCCAGCACTGGCAGTTTGGTCTCCTGCACTCCTTTGGTAGCTGTGGCCAACAAAGATGTGGGTTTCTGGTTTGGTGCCGGCAAGGCAGACACCGGGGAGTACAGCTGTAAGGCCGGGGGCTGCTGTGTCTGCCTCCCCCTGCTTTTGTGCCCCCTGAGTAGTGGTAGAGCTGGGAAGCCACTGATGGGCTGGGGTCCCAGGGAGGTGAAGGGTCATGGTCTATTCCCAATGGCTGGGAGGGTGGTGGCATCAGGAGGTAGGCCTGGCTGTGGTGGCCTTGTGGGCTGTGACAGTGCAGTTACCTGCAGGATCAGGGTAGATCAGGAAATGCTTAGGGATCTGATGAGGACAGGCTGCCAGCTCTCTACCCACCAGCCTTGGAGTTTGCAGCTTGGGTCATTTGTAGGATAGAACTTAGGCATGGCCATGCAATGTTCTGCTCATGATGGACACTCTGCTCAGCCATCCCTGGGGTGGGCTCAGGCTGTGAGACAGGGCTGGGTGTGTTCTGGAGTCCCTGACTTGTGTGTCCTTTCCCTCTGTCCCCAGAGTCCAAGGCTGTGTTTGCCAAGGGGCAGCTGGCACACAGAGAGGTGAAGGCCCAGGCGGGGACGAGTGCCACTCTGAGCTGCGAGGTGGCCCAGGCCCAGACAGAGGTGACGTGGTACAAGGACGGGAAGAAGCTGAGCCAGAGCTCCCAGGTGCGCGTGGAGGCCTCTGGCTGTAGGCGGCAGCTGGTGGTGCAGCAGGTGGGCAAGGCGGACACTGGGGAGTATAGCTGCAAGGCTGGGGGCCAGAGGGTCTCCTTCCGCCTGGAAGTCACAGGTGGGTTTCTTGAGGCTTTTCCTTGTGTTGCTTGGGATAAGTGTTCAGGAAGTTAGAGTGTGTGCTACTGCTGGCCCCTATTCTCACAAGGCTTCCCTACCACTATGGCCTGCCACTGGAAATTCACCCTGAAGACCTGGAATTTGTTGACTGTTGTTTTGTCTTTTTACTTGCTTACACTTTACAACAACTCTATGTAGAAGGATTATGATTATACCTATTTTAAGATAAGGCTCAGGTAAGCTCTATACCTGGCTAAGATTTGTCTAGTAAGGATTTGCACCATCAGGGGTGTGTGTGTGCTTGAAGAACTCCGGCTTCCCTATTTATGTAGCAGGACTGCTGTGATATAGAGCCCTGCCTTTTGCTTGTATGAAAACAAGATCTCTTTCTGAGGGATCTTTTCTCTGGGTATCAAATTATAGTTCAGCAGTTACTTTTTTTTTTAAAGAGACACTTATATATATATTTTTTATTTTGAAGACTTTTAAATTTTTAAATTTTGTTCTAATTAGGTATACATGACAATAGAATGCATTTGACACATCATACATAAATGGAGTAAAACTTCTCATTCTTTTGGTTGTATGTAATCATGTAGGAACAAAGGGTATTCTATTGTCATTTCTACCTGCATACCACCCGCTCTCCCTTCATTCCCTTCTGTCTAGTCCAAATTATCTCACCCCTCCCAACCTTATTGTGAACTAGCATCTGCATATCAGGGAAGACATTTGGCCTTTGGTTCTTCGTGATTGGCTAATTTTGCTTAGCATATTTGTCTCTAGTTTCATCCATTTACTGACAAATGACATCATTTCATTCTTCTTTAAGGCTGAGTACTATTCCATTTTGTATAAATACCATAGTTTTTTATCCATTTATATGTTGAGGGGCACCTAGGTTGATTCCATAGTTTAGCTACTATGAATTGAGCTTACTATTTACTTTTTTCCTATTTAAAGAGGCCATTCCATTGTTTTGAGGTGGTGGGTCTGTTATGAGGTGGCTCCACCCTCATGAATGGATGAACACTATCTCCTGGAGGAGGGCAAGTCATGGCTTCCATATTGTACTTTGAAATATTTTCACATTTTAAGATAAGGTTTATTATGGTTCCTTTGAGAGTCAGGTATTTTTTTTCCTTCTGTTACTTTTGACTTTTTCATTTCAATTTTGATTTTCTGCAGCATGACCTTGATGAAACTTATGTGGTTTCCTTTGTATTCATCCCAATGGGGGTTGCTGAGCATCTTGAATCTGTGGGCTTATATCTTTGATCAGCTGTGGGTGTACTTGGCCTTTGCTGTCCTGTTCCATGTGTGTCCCCTTTCAGGACTCCTGTTTGGCTCTGTTAGACATTTGCATGTTTTTTACATGTATATCCTCTCTTTGCCTCATAATCCTTTCTTCTTTCTTTGCTTTAACCTGGATATTTTCTTTTGACCTGTTTTTTAATTTACTAATATCATGTCCTGCTATATCTAATTGTTTGTCAGTCTCACCAAAAGTGAGTTTACTTTGAGTTATTGCATTTTATGCTTCATAAGTTCCACTTCATCAATTTTTTTTATGGATTCTAAGGTTTGAGATTCTGTAGTGGAAGTCACCCCATAATTCCTGGGTCTTGTACATGTTAAGCCCACATTCTACCAGTGAACTCTATCTCCAGTAAGTTGCCAGATTTGATTCATTTTCTTATCTTAATTTTTTCAGTACTACTAAGCATGGTTATATGCCTGTCCAATAGCTGTAACAACTGAGATCACCTTTCCTCTAGCATGACATTTGGGTGTGTGTGTGTGGGGGGGGAGGTTTGATAATATTTATGCCAGTTCCTGGCATGTCAAATAATTTTCAAATTAACTGGCATTATATGAGAAAAGATGTTGAATATGGATGACTTTGTCTTGCTTCAGAGAGAGAATTCCTCTTTGCTCTTCTAGGCAGGTGGAGGATCACTGACCCATTTGGGCACATTCCAGAATCCTCTGACTCGAGGCTGAGTTGCAGTTTGATCAGGGTCTTTTAGCTCTGGTTTACCCTGATCCTGGGCATAGTCCTCCATGGATTTCTCCAAAGATTAGGGTACTGTTATGGCCCTTTCCTAGGTTACCAGCAGCTGTAACCATTGTTTCTTTAGGAAAGCAAGACTCTGAAATGTTCACACTAACTGTCAGAGGCTTTCTGCTTCTCTTCTGCTGTAATTCCGATGTGTTGTATCTCGGATGTCTGTGTGTGGGCTCGGTACCTAGTGCACTGGTGTTTTGAGGTGGTGGGTCTGTTATGAGATGGCTCCACCCTCATGAACGGATGAACGCTGTCTCGTGGAGGAGGTCAGGTCATGGCTTTCAGTTTTGTGACCAGATCATTACTTACCTGCAGGTGTTGGGCAAGATGTTTGGGATGCATTGGTTCTTGTGAGAAAGGGTTGTTTTAAGAATCCTGGTGCCTCAATGACACCTCACATACTCTTGCTATTGGGATGCCATGAGGCCTCCTTAGAGCTACAGCAGTGCCACACCATAGCCTCGGACCTGCAGGTCTTAGCTACATAATCTTTTCTTTTCTAACATCTGGCCTCAGCCATATATTTTAGCAATACAAAACGAACCATGACAGCTCTGTAGCCTCCTGGCCCCACGCAGCTTCAAACTCCTCAAAGTCTGGATTGGAAATGACTCAAAAGTGGGCTTCATTCTCTACTGCTCTTTTCCTTGGGGCTTGGCTCCTCAATCTCAAGATTTATTCTATTTGTGTGAGAAGTCCCTGCAACTTTGGCTCCCTTCTTTCTTAGAGCTGCACTGCACCTGGCCCTTTGCATGGATTTTCACTGTTCTGTCATAGAAGCAAAGACAAACAGGGGCCCAGTGTGAGCACACCTCTGAGAATACCTCCCTCAGGACTTTGCCTCCTCACACCCAGACTCCTTGGACTGCTCTGAAGCACACTGCTAGGCGCACATGTCCACCGTCCTGCTCATGCCATGTCTGTTGCTGCAGGATGATCCTTGGCACTCACCAGGGCTGAGGGTCCCCAAATATCACCCTGACCATGGTGTTCCCTGGCCCTGCATCTGTATCACCAGTCTCCTCCTCCAATTTAGGGCACTCACTGATCTCACAGAGTGTGGGACCTCCTGCTCAGTCTCCTCTTCCAGCATGGCATCCTGACTGATGTCATGGAGAGTGTGGGACCTCCTGCTTGGTCCCCTCCTCCAGCATGACGCCGTGACCAATCTCACGGAGGGTGGGACCTCCTGCTTGGTCCCCTCCTCCAGCATCGCATCCTGACTGATCTCACGGAGAGTGTGTCCTCCTGCTCAGTCCCCTCCTCCAGCATGGCGTCCTGACCAATCTCACAGATTGTGGGACCTCCTGCTCAGTCCTCTCCTCCTTGGCCTTTGGTTCTTCATGATTGGCTAATTTTGCTTAGCATATTTGTCTTTTTACTTGCATGGCGTCCTGACTGATCTCACGGAGAGTGTGTCCTCCTGCTCAGTCCCCTCCTCCAGCATGGCGCCCTGACTGATCTCATGGAGAGTGTGTCCTGGTGTTCATGCTTTATCTGCCTTTGTCTTCCCCTTCTGAAAGTGCTATGGGAGCATAGCCTTCTGTCTGACTGGGGCAGCATCTGCTGAGGTCTGCAGTTGTCTGTGGCTGAGTTCTCCACAAATGGTAGCCGTGGAGACCAGTGAGTCAGTGAACACCACATCCACCGTGTAGACTCTCTTCAGCATATTTACATGCTGAAATGGACAGGGATGGAAACTAGTGCTGTGAGGGGGCATATGATTCATTTGGAGTGGGACGTACACAGTTCAAGACCCTCAAGGTTGTGGGAGGTTGGAGACGGGAGCTGCCCGCACTGCTGAGAGTGCCACTTGGTGCCCTGTTTGAGAGGTCTCCTAAGGCCATGCACATCCTGTGCTGCCATGGACATCCACAGCAGCCTTCCTCATTGTATCCCCATCCTGGAAAAAGCCCCAACAAGCCCCAAGAGTAAGGGAATCCCTCAAGGCGCTATGCAGCACAACTCTGTCCCAGCACAGAGACCAATGCCTGTGTGGCCACGTGGCGGTTCTCACAGACTCTGTGCTGGAGGAAGGAGACCAACCCCAGCATGCTCAGTTGTGGGCCTGCTCTGAGAAAGGCTGTCAGTGAGGTGCCGCAAGGTCCCACGGGACCATCACATGTGCTGCCGCTACACGTGCACAACTGACTTGGTCCTTGAACAACCAGAGGCCAGGCCCTGGCAGCATGTTACAGGGGTAAGAGCAGCGGCTGCCCCCATTCTGCTGTGTGTGGGTGGCCCCTGGGTAGGTTAGTTGGTGTGTTCTGGTTGGGTGGAAATTGGAACACCTGAGGTCGTGGAGCCAATACCTTGATGTGGGCTCACACTGAAGTGAAAGTCACGATTGGTTTGTAGAGGAAAAGGTGTGTCAGCCTGGAGTGTGGTAATGAACAGCCTGGACCTGCCAATGCAGCCACTGTCACAAGGCAGACAGTGAAACAGGGACCAGGAGTTGATGGTCCAGCCTCTTCCCTCCAGCTTCAGATCTCGCTTGGCTCAGGACATGGCCAACATGAGAAGTTGACCTCTGAGACAGGAAATGCTCTGTGAACACAAGCCTGATGGGAGTGGACACATGATGTCTCTTCATTGAGGACCCAGTTCACGGAGCTTGAAGCTTTAGTCCTGTCAGATGGGTTGATATCAGTACTGTGTCCCTGATCTGTGCGTCCCTCCCCTCTGTCCCCAGAGCCCAAGGTGGTGTTTGCTAAAGAGCAGCTGGCACGCAGCGAGGTGAAGGCCGAGGCGGGGGCCAGTGCCACTCTGAGCTGCGAGGTGGCCATGGCCCAGACAGAGGTGACGTGGTACAAGGATGGGAAGAAGCTGAGCCAGAGCTCCCGGGTGTGCGTGGAGGCCTCTGGCTGTAGGCGGCAGCTGGTAGTGCAGCAGGCGGGCAAGGCAGATGCTGGGGCGTACAGCTGCAAGGCCGGAGGCCAGAGGGTCTCCTTCCGCCTGGACATCACAAGTGGGTGATGCTGGGGTTGGGTGAATGGAGGGAGAGTGGTAACTCTAGGGCACCTGTGGAAGCCTAAGCTATGTGAGGCCTGTGTCCTTTCTGACTTGGGCCTCAGCATCTGTGGCCCAGCTCTGGGTGGAGTTGGGCACTTGTAATTGCTTGATACTGGAGACCATGTCCTGCAGGGGCAGGGGCTCCCTCTACCTGGGCCCAGAGCTCCAGAAGCCCTTGCTTGGGCCCTTTGGAATCCTGCATGTCCATCTGTCCTTCCTCCATCTCCTCCTTCTCCCCACTGTGACCTGTCCTTGAGCCTGGGACGGGACCACATGGGGCTTACAGCCTCTCTCTTGATGGCTTACTTGGTGCTGGGCTCTCCCCCCGGCCTGGTGCTGGGGTCTCATTGGCACTGAGTTCTCTGCTGACTGGCCCATAGGGGTACTGAGCTCTATGCTGATTGGCTTGCACTGGCTCTGAGGTCTGTCCCAATTGGCCAGAACTGGCAATCTGGTCTCCTGCACTCCTTTGGTAGCTGTGGCCAACAAAGATGTGGGTTTCTGTTTTGGTGCTGGCAAGGCAGACACCGGGGAGTACAGCTGCGAGGCCGGGGGCTGCTGTGTCTGCCTCCCCCTGCTTTTGTGCCCCCTGCATGGTGGAAGAGCTGGGAAGCCACTGATGGGCTGGGGTCCCAGGGAGGAGAAGGGTTATGGACTATTCCCAATGGCTGGGAGGGTGGTGGCATCAGGAGGTAGGCCTGGCTGTGGTGGCCTTGTGGGCTGTGACAGTGCAGTTACCTGCAGGATCAGGGTAGATCAGGAAATGCTTAGGGATCTGATGAGGACAGGCTCCCCAGCTGTCTACCCACCAGCCTTGGAGTTTGCAGCTTGGGTCATTTGTAGGATAGAACTTAGGCATGTCCATGCAATGTTCTGCTCATAATGGACACTCTGCTCAGCCATCCCTGAGGTGGGCTCAGACTGTGAGACAGGGCTGGGTGTGTTCTGGAGTCCCTGACTTGTGTGTCCTTCCCCTCTATCCCCAGAGCCCAAGGCTGTGTTTGCCAAGGGGCAGCTGGCACACAGTGAGGTGAAAGCTGAGGTGGGGGCCTGTGCCACTCTGAGCTGTGAAGTGGCCCAGGCCCAGACAGAGGTGACGTGGTACAAGGATGGGAAGAAGCTGAGCCAGAGCTCCCAGGTGCGCGTGGAGGCCTCTGGCTGTAGGCGGAAGCTGGTGGTACAGCAGGTGGGAAAGGCGGACACTGGGGAGTACAGCTGTGAGGCCAGGGGCCAGAGAGTCTCCTTCCATCTGGATGACACAGGTTAGTCCTCTGAGTTCCATGTTAACCTGCATGAAGGTGACAATGAGTAGGGCATTTGACCTTGGCAAATCTTTTGCCTGGGTCTGTGGCTTTCTTTTGTCTAGTTTCTCAATGTTGCCTGTTCCCAGTGCTTGCTGGGAGCCCTAGTGGGCCAGATGGGAGAGGGCCCAGGGCTGTGCACATGGTGTCTCATGGAGTGACCCTTGGCCATGCCTCCTAGCACCCAGCACCTTCCTGGTGCTCCTTGGTATCTGGGACTCTGGATCTGCCTGTGCTTGGGTTCCTGAGTTCCAAGGTGTCTGTCACCTGAGAGTGTGAGCTCTTCCTCTCAGGATGTGTGTCACCTGGCTCTGGTCAGAGGGAGACTTGAATATCGCGGAACTTTAATGAGGTGGAAGTTTCGCTGTAGGTCATGCTCTAAGGTGCTACAGGAGTGAGCTGTTCATGGTCAATTTCTTGGTTTGGACCCTTCCTCCTATGGGCCTGGAGCTGTTTTATTTTGTTTCCTATGTGCAGTGACATCAAGGGACCTCATTGTTGCTTGTTTCCAGAGGAACCAAGTATTGGCACTGAGGCTGATGGTGCTTATGCCAGATGCTGTCCACAGTTTTCATTGCCATACTAGGTCAGAGCTGCCCTGCAGAAATGTAGGAACAAGAAGGAGCAAGCAGCTTCTGCCACAGTAGCAGGCTCTGCAGTGCATTAGTGGCCAAGCAGCTGCCCACCTTCTGTGGTTGGAGTGTGCGGGCCTTGGTGGAGAAGCCTGAGAAGCTCAGTGATCTTCCTCTCTCTAGGGTCCCAGGGTGGGTGGGCTGCAGGGCCAGCTAACCTGTAGGTGGCGCCAGCTCTGATTCCTGTGGCTTCCAGGCGTGTGCTCTCTGATGACAGATTGACAGGCTTGGTCATTTGGCTTATTCCTAGTAAACAGTGAAAATGGACATAGAAAGTACAGAAATTTGCAGTCGTCCTATGGCGTCTAGATAAATGGAATTAGTGACCAGAGCTAAGCCTGATAATTTTCTGTTAAAATATATGAGATACTAATGGAAACAATTATTCCACACATGTGAGATTGCCATCACCAGTGGAGCAAGGAGACGCCTCTGTGAGTCATTTTAAGCTGAGCACGGGGCAGCAGGGCCAGAACCTGACAAGGAAAGTGGGGGTCAGTGCACAGACCAGCCACCAGACTCTGAAGGATAGACATGGAGCACTGGCCAGCCCCTCAGCAGCAGGCAGGAGGGCAGCCTGGAAGCACCAGCTCCAGCACAGCTTTCCCAGCTAAGGTGCTGGACCAAGTCCAACATTATAAATCTAGAGATCAGTGGACGCACTTAGCCTGGTTGAATGGAGCTTTCTTCAGCTGAGGATGGGTGCAGAACACCAGGGCACCTGTCGGGGGCACCTGGAAGGCCACCGTCACTGTCACTACCTTTGTCCAGCACCTTTGTCAAGGAGCAAGGGGAAAGAAAAGTGGACAGCATAGGTGTAAGAGTGTAGAAATGAGTTCACAGGTGATGATCATCAGTTGAGCAGCCAACAGAACTGCGGGTTTGGAGGTGCGGCTGGGCACGGTCATCACATAGACGACAATGGGCAGAAAACACATCTTTACCTACATGCACAGGTGACAGCAGAAGTGAAACTTCAGAAAATTCACAACGCATCAAACCGGTCACATTCCTAGTTCTACCTCTAATAAGGATCTTAAGGTTTGGGAGCATAATTGTTTTTTTTTTTTTGACAGTCAACAGGGCTAAATAAATGAATAAAAATTAATTTAAATAATCAAAGACATTTACTAATAATCAAAATCCAAACAAGTGTCATTTGGGGGCAGGGCCAGTGGGAGACAAAGGACAAGTGCAGCAACCACACACTGGAGGGGACAGAAAGGCACTGAGAGGCTGTGAGGTGGACAGGACACTTCCATACAGGCCAGGGGTCAAGACAGAGCCACTGCTTGGTACTCAGAACCAGGCCTGCCATTGCCAGCCCTCTCCTGTTTCTTTCTGCCTTGCGTTTGTGTGAGAGGTAGAGAAAGATGATGTTTTCATAGTGACTGGACCATTTGAATGAGTGGAAAGATGGAATGACACTGGGTGTGGTCCACATGTTCCAGGGGGTCAGGGCTTCATGAGCTGAAGCCACAGACACCTTGTGTGTCACACAGTTGATGGAGACGTGGGGGGCAGGTGCCTACCCAACTCTATCCCTAACCCTGGGGCAAGAGAGAGTTATTTGAATGCAACATAATTGAATCCATGGCTCCTAGGAAGATACCTGTGAGACAGAACAGGGCAAGGAGACCATGAGAAATCACAAAATAAATAAGAGCCAACTCTCTACCACCCCCACACATGAGCACCTCCAATGAAGACAGAAGGGCTACATGATAAGTGGGCAGAAGATTTGAGCAGACACCTAAAGCACCAGTAACTGTCACAGGTGCTCGGCTTTGTGCAGCCTCAGTGGGCACAGGAGCCACGGTGGCCTAGGCTCCCTGAGGAGCAGCCCACAGTTCAGAGCAGGCAGCAGTTGGGCCCTCCCAGGACCTGCCAAGAGACACACACCCAGCATGGTCCTGGAGAGACTCTTCCTGGTCACTGAGGGGCAGGTGCAGCATCAGGCTCTGCAGTTCCTCCCTGGAGGAGCCTGTGCTGGGGCCTGTCACAGTGTTCCCACCCGGAACAGCCCCATGGAGCAGGGGCAGGCTGTGTCACACACTGTGGTCCCTTGTGCTAAGGGTGCTGGGCTTCTCCAGGGCACAAGCTAGTGTGGCCTGCAGAAGGTTCTGTCCTCAACTGTCCAGCCAGAGGTCCTTCCCCAGGTGGCTTCCTGCCATAGACAGAGTCCCTGACCTGTGTGTCCCTCCCCTCTGTCCCCAGAGCCCAAGGTGGTGTTTGCTAAAGAGCAGCTGGCACGCAGCGAGGTGAAGGCCGAGGCGGGGGCCAGTGCCACTCTGAGCTGCGAGGTGGCCATGGCCCAGACAGAGGTGACGTGGTACAAGGATGGGAAGAAGCTGAGCCAGAGCTCCCGGGTGCGCGTGGAGGCCTCTGGCTGTAGGCGGCAGCTGGTAGTGCAGCAGGCGGGCAAGGCAGATGCTGGGGCATACAGCTGCGAGGCCGGAGGTCAGAGGGTCTCCTTCCGCCTGGACATCACAAGTGGGTGATGCTGGGGTTGGGTGAATGGAGGGAGAGTGGTAACTCTAGGGCACCTGTGGCAGCCTAAGCTCTGTGAGGCCTGTGTCCTTCCTGACTTGGGCCTCAGCATCTGTGGCCCAGCTCTGGGTGGAGTTGGGCACTTGTAATTGCTTGATACTGGAGACCATGTCCTGCAGGGGCAGGGGTTCCCTCTACCTGCCCAAGCCTACTTGCTGGGCCCAGAGCTCCAGAAGCCCTTGCTTGGGCCCTTTGGAATCCTGCATGTCCATCTGTCCTTCCCCCATCTCCTTCCTCTCCCCACTGTAACCTGTCCCTGAGCCTGGGTAGGGGCCACATGGGGCTCAAGCCTCTCTCCTGATAGCCCACCTGGTGCTGGACTCTCTCCCAGTGACTTGCCTAGTGCTGTTTTTCTTTTTCTGATTGGCTCAGGATGACAGTTCTCTGATGATTGGTCCACACTGGCACCTGGCTGTGTGCAGATTGGTTCACACTGGTGTTTGCCAAAGAGCAGCTGGCACGCAGCAAGGTGAAGACCGAGGCGGGGGCTAGTGCCACTCTGAGCTTCAAGGTGGCCCAGGCTCAGACTGAGGTGACATGGTACAAGGATGGCAAGAAGCTGAGCCAGAGCTCCCAGGTACGCCTGGAGGCCTCTGGCTGCAGGCGACAGCTGGTGGTGCAGCAGGCGGGCAAGGCGGACGCTGGGGAGTACAGCTGTAAGGCCGGGGGCCAGAGGGTCTCCTTCCGCCTGGACGTCACAGGTGGGTGACATCCTGCCAGGGCTGCTCAGGACGGATGCTTGCCTGACCAATTGGGGCAATCAGTATTTACCTGCAGGGCTCTCTGGCCTTGTGCATGTTGGGGCCCTTGAGGGACCACTTCCTGGAGCTTCCAGGTGCTGGAAAGTCCTTGGGTCAGAGCACCTAGTCATTTCCGCACATTTCTGGGTCTCCTGCCCAGGTTCCTGTACCTGTCCACCATAACCCTATCATAATTCCTGTGATTGAGGCTGGGGCACAGGAGGTGCAGGAAGCTGTTAGTGCCCAGAATTGGTGGAAAGAGCTCCTCCCCAGCTGGAGTCTCCGTCTAGGCTAAGGCCCCCTGCATGCTGGGATTCCAGCCTGGCTGTCAGAAGTCTTGGCCCCAATATCCTCTGCAGATCCTGGCTCTTGTCTTGATCCTGGGGGTCCTGACAGTCCAGTTCTTCTGAGGTGGGCACTGTGGGATGGCACCCTGCCCGCTGCACCTCAGTCTCATTTGCAGCCCCCTTCCCTTTCCTCCATAGCCCCACCCACCCATGTGGTCCTCTCCGCACTCTGTGGGCTTGGCATCTATTGAACACACAGTACTTCTGTCAAAAAGGCTGGCAGGAGTGTCCCTCCAGGCTGACACCCTCCCAAAGAATTCCAGCAGTGTTGATGCAGAGCATCCCACACCAGACTTCTCATTGTAGCAGTCTCTGTCATTGACTGTGCTCTTGACCACTCACCCACCAGCCACTGACTCTGCAACCAATGCTCTATCCGAGTGCTCCAAGGGCAGGATGGGAGGGCCTTTTTGGCCTCCCTGGCCCTCTCTGCTCTTGTGCTCTCTCTAGTGCCCAAAGTCAGTCTCTGCTCTTGGGGTTTGACACCCACACAGTTTCCTTGGGCTGCCTTTGAGGATGCCACCCTCCCCGCAGTTGGGGGAGGCCTGATCTGGACTGCTAGCTGCCCTTTATCCCTGTAGTATCCATTTGTGGGTGGATTTCTCTCTGAAGGGCAGGACCTTGGGTAAAGAGCTGGTGGCCCCCAACCTGGTAGCAACTTCTTCTGGCCATCCTGTATGACCCTGAGGACCCTAAATGGTGGCCCTTAGGTGCTTGCCTGACAGAGGCAGTGGTTAGGGCTAGTGTGGAGAGTCCTACACCTTCATGTCAACTGACCTCCCCCAGAGCCAGCACCTGAGTCCCAAGACCTGGAGAGATCTGGCCGCAGGGAGCCTCTGGTGATCAGGAAACATGAGGACATCGTCCTGACAGCCACGCTGGCCACACTCTCTGTGGCAGCAGTGACTTGGCTCAAGGATGGTATGGAGATTCGGCGCAGCAAGCGGCACCAGGCTACCAGCCTGGGGGACAGGCACACCCTGACAGTCAGAGGAGCCCAGGTGCTTGACAGTGCAGTCTACAGTTGCCGGGTAGGCACGGAGAGTCAGGACTTCCCAGTGCAGATGGAAGGTGAGCTCCTCCAGGACCACTGGGCCTGCTGCACCCACCTGGTGCAGCCACCCATAGCAGAGCCCTGTGGAGCTTGGGGTACGCAAGGTAGCTGATGGACATCCCCTTGTGCTTGCAGAGGTGGTTGCCAAGTTCTCTAGGCCTCTGGAGTCCATCACAGGGGATCTGGGTGGCACAGTGACCCTGGCCTGTGAGCTGAGCCCACCACAGGCAGAGGTGGTGTGGTACTGTGGGAGCACGCAGCTGCGGGCGGGCAAGCACTTCCAGATGGCCGCCAGAGGGCACCCTCCGCTTGCTCACAGTGTCGGGCCTGTGGGAGGAAGACGCAGGAGAGTATGTGTGTGAGAGCCGTGATGACCGCACCAGCGCCCAGCTCAGTGTCCGTGGTATGTTAGGTGGGTTGGGGGGTGTAAGCTGGGGATGGTAAGGGGATAGGGCAGTGGGCCACCTTCCAGCAGCTTCCCTGAGAAGGTGTGCAAGGGGTGGAGATCTTCACAGAGACACTCCTACCTCCTCAAGCAGACCTTCCCCTGCAGTGCCCCGCGTGGTCAAGTTCACATCTGGGCTGAGTGCAGTGGTTGCAGAGGAGGGCTGCGAGGCCACCTTCCAGTGTGTGGTATCCCCCAGCGATGCAGTGGTCACGTGGCACCGAGATGGCAGCCAGCTGCAGCCCAGTGAGAAGTTCCTCATATCCCAGAGTGGTGCCAGCCGCAGCCTGACCATCTCTAGTGTGGCAATGGAGGATGCAGGCCAGGTCACAGTGGAGTCTGAGGGCGCCGCCTCTTCAGCTGCCCTTGGGGTCAGAGGTGAGCTTGGGAAATGGACCTGTGGGGCAAGCAGCTCCCTGCCACAGACTCCCCTGTAGGCTGGTTCCAAGGAGCTGTATTGTTCCTGCAGCCAGCTAGTCTGGCTGACCTCAAGGGACCCAGAACCTGTCCTCCAGGAGATGGAGGTGACTTGGGTAACATGAGGAGCTGGGCGCCTTCTCCCTAGAAGGAAAGATACCATCCTGCAGATGCGTCTGGTGGGGAAGGGCCAACTGAGGTTGAGGCACTCAAGGGAGACTTCCTGCAGGAGTCGGGGCCCAGGTGATCTGGTGATGGGAAGGTGAAGGGAGTGAGGCTGGCAGCTGGTAGAGGCAGAGGCAGGAGACGGGGAAAGCTTTGAGAGCCAGAACTTCACCTGAAATAAAGTGGGAGCCATGGCAGGTTCCTAAGTGAGGGAGTGATGGAGACAAATGCACTGGGGCACTCACAGAGCAGCCTGGGGTGGGGAAGCCCTCTGGAGTCTGCTTTTCATTCCTTTACACAAGCACATGTTCTTGGTTGTAGTAAAGTGCAGGGATTCCAGTGGCTCTGATGGGCACCACCCATTTGCTGGAGACCAGATACTGCTGGCCTTGGGCCACACTTGGTAGTTCCAGGCACTAGGGCATGGCACGGTTGTTCCAAGCTGGGAGGCTGGGCAACGTAGGGACCTGGTGGGGGCAGTGCGGCCATCTGGGTTATGGGCGGGCTGGCCCTGGGTGTCTAGGATGACCTTGGCTCTTGCACCAACCCAGAGGCGCCTGTGCTGTTCAAGAAGAAGCTGGAGCTGCAGACCGTGGAGGAGCGGACCTCTGTGACGCTGGAAGTGGAGCTGACGCGTCCGTGGCCCGAGGTGAAGTGGACCCGGAACGCCGCAGTCTTGGTGCTGGGGGAGAATGTGGAGATCCAGGCGGAGGGCACACGCCATCGCCTGGTGCTGCGCAGCGTGGGCTTTACCGACCGCAGCTTTTTTGGCTGTGAGACACCAGAGGACAAGACCCAGGCCAAGCTCACTGTGGAAAGTGAGTGGCGCTGTGCTGGCTGGGGCCTGGGGAGTCGGAAGGGGCGGGGCACCACCTTCTCCCAAAGGGCAGGTCCTGGGGTGTGGGCCAATGGCTGCTGGCCTCTGCTCACCTCTGGCACCTCCTGGGGAAGCTGGCTGTGCCTACCCTGGGGTCCCAATGCTGGCTGGTGGAAGGGCAGGGCTCTGGGTACAGCGGACCACTGGCGCCTCTCCTGCATCTCCACAGTGCGCCAGGTCCGGTTGGTTCGGGGCTTGCAGGCAGTGGAGGCAAGAGAACAGGGCACAGCTACTATGGAGGTGGAGCTGTCGCATGCCAAAGTGGAGGGTACCTGGACACGCGACGGACTGCGGCTGCAGCCAGGGCCTAGGTGCCATGTGGCTGTGCACGGGGCCACGCACATTCTCACACTCTCGGAGCTGCAGCCACAGGACAGTGGGCTAGTGGCCTTCAAGGCAGAGGGCGTGCACATGTCTGCCCGGCTGGTAGTCACTGGTGAGTGGGTGGAGGTAGCAGGACCTACTCCAGAGAGGCCTGCCTCCTTCCCCAAGGTGGCCTGGGAGGCAATGGGGACATTGAGGACCAGGATGTGTGACTTGAGACAGCCAGAACTCCCTATCACCCGCCTGGGAAGCACCTTCTAGACCATTGATCACCTTCCTCCTGTCTTCCCAGAGCTGCCTGTGAGCTTCAGCCACCCACTGCCGGACATGGTGGCTACCCAGAAAGAGAAGGTGACCCTGGAGTGTGAGCTGTCCCGTCCCAACGTTGATGTGCGCTGGCTGAAGGTGCTTCTCTCCCACTCCTTTATGTCCTCCCTGCCTCTCACCAGTGGCAGCTGCCCTCCACCAGTGCCTGACCAGGCCTCTTGGTTCCACAGGATGGTGTGGAGCTATGGTCAGGCAAGACCATGGGCATAGTGGCCCAGGGTACCTGCAGAAGCCTCATCACTTACCGGTGTGAGATGGGGGACCAGGGCATCTATGTGTGTGACACTGGTGAAGCTCAGAGCTCTTCTTCTCTGAAGGTGCAAGGTGAGGCTTGGACAGGTGGAAAGGGCAGGGCCTAGGATTGTGAATGCCTCCTTGCGCACCTGCAGCCTGCAGCCAGGTGCTTGGCTGCCTGTGCCCTTAGCTCTCAGCAAACTGGAGCCCTGGGTGGGAGCACCAGGATGGCCACTGTACCTGCAGGCATGGCTGGGTCTTGCTCCCTCCTCAGGCCGAAGTGTCCAGATTGTGTGGCCCCTGGAGGACGTGGAGGTGATGGAGAAGGAAGGTGCCAGTTTCTCCTGTGAAGTCTCCCATGACGAGGTGCCTGGCCAGTAGTTCCGAGAGGGGATTAAGCTGCGGCCCAGTGACACTGTGCGTATTCACCAGGAAGGTGCGTGTGGGGCAGGCTGGCTGCAGGTGGGGTAGACCCACCCCCAGGCTGCTCCCTTCATTCCAGGGCTGGGGGCTTTTGTCCCTAGGAAGGACATACACACTCATCTACCAGAGGGTCCTGGCAGAAGATGCAGGGGAGATCAAATTTGTAGCAGAAAACGCAGAATCGCGAGCCCACCTCCGAGTGAAAGGTGAGTGGAGTGTGGAGAGGGGGGGACTAGGGTGTAGGGGTGTACGGGGTATGTGATAGTCCCGCTATCCCAAACCAGACCGCTTGCTGGGACTGGGACAGCAGTGGTCAGGAGGAGGAATGGGAGTGTCACATCTTTTACAAGAAAATGTGGTCGCAGAGGGACGAGCAACCTGGGGGGTGTGAGGACTCAGGGTCTCAGTGAACTCTCCCTCCTTGGGTTGCAGCCATCACTGGAGAGGAGGGTGTGCACTCCAGCAGGTGGCGATGTGGCCTGCCAGGGCAGGAGAGGTGGGAGGGTCTGAGGTTGTGGGTGGGGGTGAGTGCAGGATGGGGGCATGTGGGATGGGGCTTGGGCACTGGGACTGTGGTGTGTGGAGCTGGACATGCACATTCAGGGTACACATGAGCTGTGATGTGTGAGGCGTGGTGGGGGGCACGACCATGGTGCCAGTGGTCTGTGGTACACAGCTGGTCCTAGACCAGCCTGGATGGGGACAGTCTGGCCCCTGCTGCCTCAGGTGTAAGTGCACAGGCTGTTGGGGGCAGCATCCAGTCCTTCAGCAGCCCTGCTGGGAGAGCCTGTTGCCAAAGTGCTCATGGTTGGGCCCTGAACCCACTGGCCACACACTGCAGAGTTGCCAGTGACCCTCCTCCACCCGCTGAGGGACAAGATTGCCATGGAGAAGCACCGCGGAGTGCTCGAGTGCCAGGTGTCCAGGGCCAGTGCACAGGTGCGGTGGTTAAAGGTGGCAAGGAGCTGCAGCCTGGACCCAAGTATGAGATGGTCAGCGATGGCCTCTACCGCAAGCTGGTCATCAACGACATGCAGCCAGAGGACGAGGATTCTTACACATGCGATGCTGGCGATGTCAAAACCAGTGCCCAGTTCTTTGTAGAAGGTGTGTTCCAGGCCAGCGGCAGCTCTCAGGTTCTTGGGGGTGGCTGTGGTTCCCAAGATCTGTGCTGGAAGTCCTGGAGGTGGCCCAACTGGGGACATCCAGGCAGCTGGATGTGGACACAGGAAGATGTGGGTGCAGAGGAAGGAGCAACCTGGGGGGTGTGAAGACTCGGGGTGTCAGCGCACTGTGGGGAAGGTTTGTGTTCAGGAAGGACCTCAGAGCCTGTGGGGGTGGACAGGTCCAGCCTCCAGGTCTACCGTGACTACCTCCTCTCCCACAGAGCAGTCCATCACCATCATACGGGGCCTGCAGGATGTGACCGTGATGGAGCCTGCTCCTGCCTGGTTCGAGTGTGAGACTTCCATTCCCTCCATGAGGCCACCCAAGTGGCTTCTGGGCAAGACTGTGCTGCAGGCAGGGACGAATGTGGGCCTGGTGCAGGAGGGAACGGTGCACCAGCTGACCCTGCGGAGGACCTGCTCCAGTATGACTGGGCCTGTGCACTTCACCATTGGCAAGTCCCGCTCCTCTGCCTGCCTGGTTGTCTCAGGTAAGCTGAGGTGGGCATGGCTCAGGGCCTCCAGTGGGCCTGGCTCAGATGGTGGGTAGTTATGGCCTGGTCTCACAAGGTGGGGGTGTGTGGGGATACACAGGACAAGGTGGGCAGGAGGTATGTAAGGGCTGGGCACACCATGGTGCTTGTGGTACCTGGGCCCGGGATGGTGGGTGGACACAGCTCAGTGGTTTGTTGGGGGAAGGATCAGGGCATGGGAGATTTTGGCTGGAGCTGGTGCAGGGTTGGGAACCAGTGGTCAGAGGCCTGCAGAGCAGGGTGCAAGCGCTGGGGCAGGGCAGGACAGGATGTGTGGGGCCAGGGCATACATGGGTAGGTGTGTGGGGTGCGGGGTATCTTGGGGACAGGGAGGGGCATGTGGAGGAGAGTGGGGCAGGAGAGGAGGGGCAGGTCATGATGTGCAGGGCAGAACGTGGACTCAGTGTTGTGGGTAGAAGACTATAGAAGAATATAGCTCAGACCCAGGGCACCCAGTCCTGTGGCCCCACAGCCTTGCCTTATTCCTGCTGTAGACATCCCGGTGGTGCTAACCCGGCCACTGGAGCCCAAGGCCGGGCGTGAGCTGCAGTCGGTGGTCCTGTCCTGTGACTTCAGGCTGGCCCCTAAGGCCGTGCAGTGGTATAAGGAGGACACACCGCTGGCCCCGTCGGACAAATACAAGATGACGCTGGAGGGCCAGATGGCAGAGCTGCGCATTCTCTGGCTCACCCCTGCTGATGCTGGCACCTACCGGTGCCAGGCAGGCAATGCTCAGAGCAGTGCTGAGGTCACTGTGGAAGGTAGGACATGAGGTGGGCAGGCCATGGGAGGGCCTGGGGTGGGCTGTGGCCGTGGGCAGCACTAAGGCCCGGTGTGTGCCTTCTAGCTTGGGACGTGGCAGTGACGCAGCCGCTGCAGGATGCTGAGGCCACCGAGGAGGAGCGGATGTGCTTCTCAGGCGAGCTGTCCCGCGAGGATGAGGAGGTGGAGTGGTGGCTCAACGGCATACCCCTGTACAATGACAGCTTCCACGAGATCAGCCACGAGGGCCACCACCACACACTGGTGCTGAAGAGCGTGCGGCGGGCTGATGCAGGCACCGTGCGCGCCAGCTCCCCCAAGGTGTCCACTACTGCCTGCCTGGTTGTCCGAGATGAGCTGTGCTTGTGGGGTCTACGGGTCCCCTCCGTTTATGGACAGGTATCAGGCTTCCCTCACCAGCCCCATCTTCCCTGCAGCCAAGCCAGTGGTGTTCCTGAAAGCACTGGACGATGTGTCCGTGGAGGAGTGTGGCATGCTGGCCCTGCAGTGCGAAGTGTCAGACCCCAAGGCCCGTGTGGTTTGGCGCAAAGATGGCGTGGAACTTGGTCCCAGCAACAAGTACGACTTCCTGCACATGGCGGGCACACGGGGCCTCGTGGTGCACGACCTGAGCCACGAGGATGCTGGCCTGTACACCTGCCATGTGGGCAGTGAGGAGACCCGGGCCCGGGTCAGCGTGCATGGTGCGTTGCCAAGGGCTGGCCGAGGTGGGGTGTGGGAAGGGTCGGCACATGGTGGTCTTCCTGCATCTCAAGAGGCCCATGCTGCTCTCCAAGACCCTGGGGCTGCTTTGCAGAGCTGGGGGAAGTAAGGAGCTCCCACAGTGGCTGGTTCTTGTGGAGGTCCTGTGAGGTCCCAGAGTGGACAGGCAGGGGGATGGGAGACTCTCTGGATATGCCTGGGGGCTGAGGTCGGCAGAGACATTGCTTTGTGCTGCAGGAGCAGATTTCTGAGCAGAAACCAAGAATTCAGGGTCCGGGCAGGGCCTCCCTGGCCAAGGGTAAAGCCTGGTCATGCAGTGAGGGCAGCTTCACACAGATGACATGCACTTCCCCTCTTAAGGAGCCAGACCCAACCCTGGACCCTGAACTCTTGGGTCTTTTGAGTGCATCCTTTTCAGCCAGGGTTGGGTTCCAACTGCAGGGCCAGCACCCCTATCCAGGTTCAGCGTCTGGTCATCCTGAGCTCAGTCCCTAACATATTCTGTTTCCAGGGTATGTGGTTGGCAGGCCCACTAGTTACTGACCTTGTGGCTGCTGGCCCAGGTTGGCCTTGGTGGTTTCTGATGAGACAGGAAAGGAGAGGGGGGTGGAGTGTTTGTCACAGAGTGGGGCTCATGCTGTCTGAAGGCTCTTCTCCTGGGGCTCCTGTCCTTTTTCCCTTGGGGTTTGTGAGTGGTGGGAAATGTGGGTGGTCCTTGCTTCCCCTTCTTTGGAGCTCATAGCCACTGGCTACACAGGCACCAGGACATGGCCAGCCCCAGGCCAAGGGTGCATTTGATCGTGCCCTGCATAGGTCCTGGGCCTGGGGGCAGGGGGCCAGCCCACCTGCTGGGGCCAGCCCTGCCTGGGGTCTTGCATGGGCAGTGCTGCCAGTGTCTGACTCTGGCCTGAGGAGTCTCTGTGGCTTGCAGACCTGCACGTGGGCATCACCAAAAGGCTGAAGATGGTGGAGGTGCTGGAGGGGGACAGCTGCAGCTTCGAGTGTCCTGTCCCACGAGAGCGCAGGCGACCTGGCCATGTGGACTGTTGGTGGGAAGACAGTGGGCAGCTCTGGCCACTTCCGGGCAGCACGCCAGGGCCGCAAATACACCCTGACCATCCAAGAAGCTGCGCTCAACGATGCTGGGGAAGTGGTCTTCTCTGTGCGGGGTCTCACCTCTAAGGCCTCACTTGTCGTAAAAGGTGAGTGTGATGAACCCAGCTGGGGACTTGTCACCAGAGGCCCCCAGGCTGCTGAGCCTGAGACCCTCTCCAGGTGGTCAGGAGTGGTTGAGGGACTGACCCCAGCCCTCAGTGAACTTTCCTTTAAAGGATGTGGGGGCATGGAGGCACCTGCTGGACCTGGGAGAGATTCTGGCCCTCTGAGGGGGTCACTCTGAGCTAGTGTCCCTGGGCCAGGCCCAGGGTTTGGGTCTTAATCTGACTGCTCTCCTGGCTGGGGTTCCTAATGCACATGGCTCACCCTACCATCCCGCGACTCTTGAGCAGGGGCCACAGGGTCTATGCTTGGCTGGGAGGTTCCCAGCGGTCTGGACCTGTGCTCTTGGTGTACATGCCTGGTGCACACTGCAGGCTCAGTGTTGGGTCTCAGGAATGGCCTGAGCACTGCTGTGCTGGGTGCCTTCCCCTGGTGGCCAGGGCTCCTGGCAAGTCAGTGTTGGAGGCTCCTGGGGCCTGGGGTCCAGGCTCTGTCGTGTTGGTCTTGAAATGGACGCTCCCAATGCCCACCCCTGTCCCTGCCCCTGGCTGAGCATGTCTGTGCTTCCTGGGTAGACACTTTTGTTCCCTTCAGAGAGGCCAGTGGACATCACAAAGCCCCTAGAAGACCAGCAGGCCACGTTGGGGGAGGACGTGGTGCTCACTTGTGTACTGTCGAGGGCAGGCACCCCTGTGCACTGGCTGAAGGATGGGAAGGCCATCCACGAGAGTCAGAAGTACAAGCTGCTCTGCGAAGGCACGCAGGCTGTGCTGGTCATCCATGGAGCCTCTCTCAAGGACTCTGGCACATACACGTGTGAGATGGACACTTCCAAGAGCACAGCCAGACTCCGTGTGGATGGTGAGTGCCCACACGGCCCCACAGCAGCTCTCCCTTGGCATGCCCAGGACCCCTGCCTCAGAGCAGGGGAGGTCTCTCTCAGGGCTCTGCTTCCATGGCCAGCAGGAGGGACAAGGCTGGCCTGGGATGTATGCAAGCTTTACACTCACCTCTTCTGTCTTCTCTCCCAGAAAAGGCCAACAGGTTTACAGAGGAGCTGGTTGACCTGCAGGTGGAGGAGAAGGGCACGGCCGTGTTCGAGTGCAAGACGGAGCTCCCGGCACCCACCGTGACATGGTGCAAGGGCCTCAAGGAGCTGCGGGCCTCCTGGAAGCACATGTTGAGCCAGGAGGGCTTGGCCCTGCGGCTCACCATCCGCACCCTGGAGAAGACGGACAGTGACACCTACACCTGTGACATTGGGCAGGCCCAGTCCCAGGCCTGGCTCCTGGTGCAAGGTGAGAGGCTGCTGCAGCCACAGTGCTCACGTGTGCCCTGGCTTTCAGCACCTCGGGGGCTCAGGTGGGCCTTATTGAAACTGACCCTAGAGGCTGTGCTTGGCCTGCCCAGCCTCTCCATCTCTGGGTTGCTCCCTGTGCCTTTCTGTGGGTGAGTCGATGGCTTCTTTCCCTGGAGCTATCCTTGCCTGCTGCATGTTCCTTCTGGGCTCAGGCACACTCTGCTCTGGGCCTGCATACCTTTTTCCCTCTCCCCGCCCACCAGAGGGGCAACCTGACCCAGATGCTGACAGCAGGGAGCCCAGGTGTTCCCAGGGTGGAGCTGTTAGTGTGCCTGTGACAGATGTCTAAACAGGTGGAGGGAGATTCTCCAAAGAATAATGATGTTACTCGGAAGAGTGGAGTGTTGCAGGGCTATGGTAAACTAAGTGTGTGCCAGGGAAGCTAAGGCCAGGGGAAGGCTTTAGGGCACAGAAGGGAGATAGTCAGGTCCAGAGTTGGTGGCCTTGGAGACCCCATGCAGGTGCTGGCTTCTGCGTAGGTGGAGGCCACTGCTGCGCAGGTGTTCTGTCAGAGGTCTGGTCTGCAGTGCGGTGGTCTGAAAGAACAGAGCGACTTCTGCTCCTGAGCTGCTGGGTGTGAGGTGTAGGACTGGGAGGTGTTGAGAATGTGCTCCACCTGCCATGAGATGGGCAGGTGGAGCCTTCCCTGGGGAAACTTCCAGCTCTGGTTTTGCCAGGGTCTCAAGGAACGTTCCTCCTGGATCATGGCCTTTCACAGTGGTTGTGAGGGCTTGTTTGCATCTGGTGTACTGGATGAGAGCCACCATTTTTCTTGCTTTGCAAGGTAAATTGGAACTAAAAGGGTCTGTGGTGGCCCGGGGTTGCAGGACGTACCACCAGCATCAGGACAAGTGCGTCCCAGCCTTCCTGACCATCCTTCACCTGGCCCTGGCATCCTGGGCTGGCATCCAGGGCCAAGTTTGCTAGAAGTTCTTTCTGGGTCTATCTTCTGGGGATGGCAGAATGGTGTCCAGAGCCCTGCAGACCTGAGCTGGGAGATGGGACTGGGACTCAAAAGTCACCCTGAGACAGACTGTTCTGCACTGTTCAGCTCCCACGTGCATCCTGTTGTCAACCCTGACTGGCTAACCAGTCACTTGCTTCCTGCTGGGAGCCCTCCTTGGGTCTGGAGAGAGCCAGACTTCCCTGGGCAGCAGGCCCTGATGGCTGTCTGTGCCCTGCAGGGCAGAGGGTGCTCATCACGGAGGAACTGCAGGACATGGAAATGCACGAGGGCTCCACAGCCACATTCTGCTGCCGTGTTGCCCCTGCTGACCACGGGCCTGTGCGCTGGTTCCTGGATGAGACACCCTTGCATGCCAATGAACTCAATGAAATCGTGGTCCAGCCTGGGGGGTACCATGTGCTCACCCTGCGGCAACTGGCGCTCAAGGACTCGGGTACTATCTACTTTGAGGCGGGTGACCAGAGGACCTCGGCCACCCTGCGGGTCACTGGTAGGTTTTGTACCTCAAGGCCAGGGCCATTTGGGGTGGGGATGTCATACTGTTCATGCTGCTCAGGGTACAGTTTGAGGAGGGTGGGAAACAGCTCAGGTGGCAGCTGAGTCATGTCTGAGCTTGGGTGCAGACTCATGGTGACGTGAGACTAGATGTCATCAGCATGGGGATCCTAGGAAGGCAGGTGTGTGCACTGGTGCTATTTGGGATGAACGCCCCTCGGTAATGCTCAGAATCCTGGTCAGCATGTCTGAAGTTGGCCTGCTCCCTGCCAGGGCGAGAGCCACGCAGAGCCCACCCTGTCCCCTCAGCGTTCCCGTCTGTGGCTGCAGCCCGAGGCAGCGGCAGACATGGACAAGATGATGACCATCTGCAGCAGGGGCCTCTCTTGCAGTAACACCACAGCCTCAGGGACCCTTGGCTCCTTTCTCTTCCTCCAGAGAAGCCGAGCATCTTTTCCCGGGAGCTCTCAGATGCCACAGTCACAGAAGGCGAGGACTTTACCCTCACGTGTGAGACCACTGCTCCTGACACCCCCGTGCACTGGACCAAGGATGGGAAGATGCTGTGACCATCTGCTAGGTGCCAGCTGAGCTACGAGGGCTGCTGTGCCCAGCTGGTCATCACAGGTGCCACCAAGCAGGATGGTGGGCGATATAAGTGTGAGGCTGGTGGGGCCTGGAGCAGCTCCATTGTCAGGGTCCAAGGTGAGCTCAGTGCCTGTGGCTCCCAGTCTACCTGGCAGGCAAGGGCTGGGGTGCATGGGTGTCCATGTCGGTGGGTGGCCTGAACTGCATGGCTGCCCTCCTGCTGCTGACCTGCCTCGCTCCTGGCTCCCTGGCTTTCTGGCCCCTTGGCTGGCCTCAGATTGCTTGGGCTGCCCCAACCTGGGCGGATGGGAACCAGGACCTCACCTCCCAGCCTGGAGGCTTAGGGTCTTAAGGTTGCAGGTTACAGGGCTGGTGCCTTCTGAAGCTGCCCACCTGCATGTTCTATGTGTGTCTGGAATTAGGGTCCACTTCTAATTATCTGCCTCCCACACTGTGTTTGGAAGTCCTGGGTCAGGCTCCGGCACCCATTTCTTGGGGCATGCTGATCTGCCGAAGGTCTGCCGTGTGCCTGCCCTGCTGGCCTGCCTCCTGTGACCCTTCAGGAGTGAGGCAGCAGGGCTGGGACCACCCCCACCCTGGCTGAGAACCTCGTGGCTGGGGGTTCCTGCTCAGGGAGGTGAGCAGAGCATGTCTCTCTGCAGCTCGGCCAGTTAGGTTCCAGGAGGCGCTGAGGGACTTGGAGCTGCCGGAGGGTGGTGCCGCCACGCTGCACTGTGTGCTCTCCTCGGTGGTGACGCCCGTGGAGTGGCACCATGGGGAAGACGTCCTAAGGTCCAGCAGCAAGTACAGCCTGCGCCAGGAGGGTGCTGTGCTGGAGCTGGTCATCCGGGACCTGCAGCCCCAGGACGGGGGCAAGTATTCCTGCTCCTTCAGGGACCAGACAACCTCAGCAACACTCTCTGTGAAAGGTGAGCACCTCTGCCTGCCTGCCTGCCCACATAGCTGGACTGGCTGCTTGCCACTGCAGAACAAAGTGATGTTCTCTGTGTCTTTGGTCTCCTCAGCCCTGTCTGCCCAGTTCATAGGAAAACTGAGAAATAAGGAGGCCACGGAAGGGGCCACAGCCATGCTGCGCTGCGAGCTGAGCAAGGCGGCCCTTGTGGAGTGGAGGAAGGGGACAGAGCCCCTCAGAGATGGGGACAGACTGAGCCTGAAGCAGGAGGGGGCTGTGTGTGAGCAGCAGATCCAGGGCCTGGCAGAAGAGGATGCTGGGGAGTATTCATGTGTGTGTGGGCAGGAGAGGACCTCGGCCACTCTGACCGTCAGGGGTAAGGACCACTGTGGCTGTGCAGGCGTGTCTTGGTACCAAGTATGGACCCCACTCTCCATCAGCTTGTCCCTTTCCCTCCCATCTGTGCCACCCTCCTCTTGTGGACCACAGGGTCCTTCCTGATTCCTGGGCTGTCATGAACCAGGAGACTCCAGTGGCCATGGCCAGTGTCCCTGATGTCACTGTGGTCTCCCCTGTTACCCTGCTGGCTAGTCTTGTCCTTTGTCTGGTCACGTGCTGTCTCCCAACATCACAGTGAACCTGAGGCCCTGTGTCTTCTGACCCTCCCCAGCTCTGCCTGCCCACTTCGTAGGAAGACTGAGGAGTAGGGAGGCCACGGAAGGGGCCATGGCCATGCTGCGTTGCGAGCTGAGCAAGGCGGCCCCCGTGGAGTGGAGGAAGGGGACAGAGACCCTCACAGACGGGGACAGACTGAGCCTGAGGCAGGAGGGGGTTGTGTGTGAGCAGCAGATCCAGGGCCTGGTTGAGGAGGACGGCGGGGAGTACTCGTGTGTGTGTGGGCAGGAGAGGACCACGGCCACGCTGACCGTCAGGGGTAAGGACCATGTGTGTCCTCAGGCACTGGCTGCTGTGTGTCTGAAGACAATCTCAGGTTCTTTGTGTGCTGTGTCTGCTGTATCCTCCACTGCTGTGTGCTCTTAGGCTTCTCTCACACTTGCACTGTGGGGCCTGCTCAGACCCAGAGCAGCAGAGAGTGGGCTTTTCCCGGCCCCATGTGTCACAGCCTGGGATGGAGAATGTAGGTGAGGCCAAAGCATTAAGATGGCGCAGGAGGCCTTCAAGGAGTGCACACTGGAGAAGGGGTGGGCGGGAGACAGAGGAGGAGCAAGTGGAAGGTACTCTGAAGGGTGTCCCTGCAGCCAGGGCAGCTGCCTCCATTGGGGCCATCTGATGGGCAGGTGAGGGCCCCAGTGTCTGTTCAGTGTGGTGGGAAGAATCTCCCCCAGGTGTGAGGGGCCTCTCACCCAGGATGCTGCTGTCTCTGATCCCATGTCAAGAGTCAGGGAGGGACTCCTGGGGCAGTAAAGTGTATTGTGGGGCAGGGCATGGCCATCTGTTCACCTCCACCTATAGTGGAAGCCCCACTATGTGCATGGATGTTGGTGACCTCTGTGGAGAGGCCCCAGTGCCATGACATGTTGGAGCATGGACGGAACGTGTTCCTGCACAGAGGTAGACCCCCGTGTGACAGAAGCATGTGCACACCAAAGCCCACCGCGTTGCTGCAGGATGCTGGAGGGAGGCCACCAGGAAGATGCTCCCTCCCTCGACTCAGGGAGTGCTGCCTGTGGCTGGGAAGTGGGACCCTGCTGACCACCTGAGAGCTGCTTCCAGAACTGGGCATGGCCCAGGAAGGACCAGAGGTGCACAGCCCTCCTGGGCCCTTCCAGAGAGTGCTTCACTTTCTAGGATGCTCTGAGGCCCTGTTGCCCTGAAGCCCCTGGGGCAGATGGACCTGGGCTGGTGGCTGGAGGGCCCCAGGAGCCAAGCTGTCCTCCCTTCTCTGTGGGGGCTACCCATGTGCTGCCGTGGATGGGCCATTGTTCATTTGTGGGTTATCTCGTCAACTCTGCTGTGGAGGCGAGCTTGCTGGCACTGTGAACAATGGGCATGGGCCCTGTGGCTGTATGTTCCAGGGTGACAGTTCCAGGAGGAGAGTGGGGGCTTCTCTCCCTGGCCAGGGTGCTCCTTCTCTTAGTTTGCTCTGGAAGATGGAGTCGGGTGTGGTTATGGGAGAGTTTCAGCCAGACTGTCGATGTCCCCAGCCATCTATCAAGATCAGAGAACAGCTGTTACAGAGAGCTTCAGAGAGGTTGTGGCCAGGCTAGGCCCTTCAGTCTGGTGCTGTACAGAATCTGAGCTGGGCCAGGCCACAGAGGACACTGTGGAGGGGCACGGCCCTTCCAACCCATGTTCCTGCCCATCCGTCTGGGCCCTGTGACCTTCTGTGGGCCTGTCCTCATGCTGAGGCCCTCTTCCACGTCTCACTGGCCTCCACATGAATGGACAGCCAGTCTGCTGTCCAACCCCCTGGGCCGCCTGTGTCTGGTGCTTCCATTCCTGTTTCCAGGTTGTCTCCCTTGCTGAGTGCCATGTCTTACCCCACGTGTTCTACAGAGACCCTGGTGTTCTTTGTGGCCTCCTCAGGCCAGTCCCGTTCATGCCAGGCATGAGATCCATGGATGTTGGAACAGACCCTGGCTGGGAAGCGTGGGGGCAAGACCACTGGAAGCCTCAGCCCACAGCTAGTGCTGAGCAGCCCAGCACCGGACATGTCCAGTTGGGCTCACGTCCTCTCTGTACTGTCTGTGTCCTGTCTCTTCTGTGCACTCAAAGAGCATAATTGCATCCATGTCTTTCTGGCCCCCAGCCCTGCCTGCCAGGTTCACAGAGGGTCTGAGGAATGAGGAGGCTGTGGAAGGGGCCACGGCCACTCTGCGGTGTAAGCTGAGCAAAGAAACAGCAGTGGTGTGGAGGAAAGGAACAGAGACCCTCAGGGAAGGCCACAGACACAGCCTGCGACAAGAGGGAGCTATGTGTGAGCTGCAGATCCGGGGCCTGGCTCTGGAAGATGCTGGGGAGTACTCCTGCATGTGTGGGCAGGAGAGGACCTCGGCCACGCTGACCATCAAGGGTAAAGAATGTGTCCTCATGGGTTGTGGCTTGGCATTTTCGTGTCGTCCACTGCCACTTTCTGCTCCATTTGTAGTACTGCTCCTGCATGGTCTGTGGCCCTGTCCTCTGCCTGGGGTCCTCCTGCTCTTGTTCATGTGCTGTGTTGTCCTCCCCACTGGCCACTTCCCTCCACATCTGTACATTAGTTCACTATCCACACCACGTGGCTATGTGTGTGGTTCTTTGTGGATCACATGTGCCTTTGGAGTCCTCCAGACTGCCCCATGTTCTCAGTGATTGCTTGGCTCTCCTCAGCCTTGCCTGCCAGATTCATAGGAGACCTGAGAAGCCAAGAGGCCACAGAAAGGTCCATGGTCACTCTGCTATGTAAGCTGAGCAAGGTGGCCCCTGTGGAGTGGAGGAAGGGGTCTGAGACCCTCAGGGATGGGGACCTGTACAGGCTGAGGCAGGAGGGGGCCACGTGTGAGCTGCAGATCCAGGGCCTGACTGTGGCAGAGGCTGGGGAGTACTCGTGTGTGTGTGGGCAGGAGAGGACCTCGGCAGTGCTGACCGTCAGGGGTAAAGACCTCCCATGACTGTGGGCTTGTTTGGGTTTCTGCCTTTGCTCTGTGTCCAGCCATGGCCATGCTGCCCCTGTTGTCCAGAGGGAGGGTGCCCTTTCCCTCTGTCTCATGCTGTTTCTCTGTCCTGCTTGGATTTCTGTCATAGCACTGCCCAGTGTACTAGTGCCTTGCCAGTCTCCCCAGGGACCTCATATGGCCAGCTGTCATGGAGGGACAGAGTTCCCACCTTGTTTTCCTAATCACCTTTTGTCGTTCCTCCTCAATCTCTGCATGCCACGTATAGCCCAAGATTTTCTTTTGGGGGCCCTGGGGGTTCTGATGCCCAGGGAGGTTCCCCAGCCTGGGCTCTGCACCTTGCCCCTGATTGCCAGTGTGTCCACGTGAGGCAGTCAGCACCTGCTGCCCCTCAGCATCTCAGGGGCATGAGGGACAATCCTGCCTGGGGATTACTGGGACAGCCTGGCCTGCAATGGGGAATCATGGCCTTTCCTGTGGACTCAGCCATGCCCTAGGGTCTGGCCTGGGGAGACACAAAGCCCTGCCCTGTGATCTGAGCCTCCTGTCCCTGGGGTCTGGGAGGAACAGGGCCTTGTCCACAGTCTGGGAAGGATATTGCCTTGTCCTGTGGTCTTGGGGAGAATCACCCTTTCCTGGGGTCTGGTGGGAGTGGGAAAAGGTCTTGTGCTGGCCAAATGACTATATGACTGGACTTGGCCCTGCTCTGGTGGTCCAAGGGGGACACATCCCTCTGGCAAGGCTAGAGGTTCTGAGGGGGGAGGCTGCCATTAGAAAAGCCTGTGGCAGATCTCTGCTCTGCCCCCAGCTTCCTCACCTCCCTCCTTACATAGACCGGTCCTGTGGAGGTAGGCCAAGGGGCTGGGAGAAGCTGGGCTCCCCAGCTCTGGCCAGCTGTGTGCCTGATCTTGACCCTGCCTCCTCCCCATCTGCAGTTCCACAGGCTGTGTTCCGGGAGCCCCTGAAGTGCCTGCAGGCTGAGGAGGGCTCCACAGCCAGGTTGCAGTGTGAGCTGTCCCTTCCCAATACCACTGTGGTCTGGAGCAAGAATGGCCTGGAGCTGCAGGCTGATGGGCGCCTGGAGTTGCAGCAGCTAGGCTGCACCGCTGAGCTGGTGCTGCGGGACCTGCGCTGGGAAGACGCGGGCGAGTACAGTTGTGCTTGTGGCTCCCAGGCTACCAGCGCCACCCTCATGGTCACAGGTGACCTCACAAGACAGGGCGAAGCCTAGCGTGGGTGCAGAGTCCCCGCTGACCCTCAAGGCTGCAACCTGGGGGGGGTCCCAGCAGAGAGGACCCAGCTCAGTGGGGCGGGGCGGACCTGCCCTAATAACTTTGCTCGCTCCTCCCACCTCGTGGTTCTGCCTGCCCAGTTCCTCCCTGCGCCCCAAGACCAAAGGACAAGGCTGTGGACAAGGCCCTGTTCCTCCCAGATCCCAGGACAGGGAGCACCACCTAACCTCTCCTCTTTCTCTCTTCCTTACCCGTTGCGCGCCTCTTCCTGTGCAGTCCCCCAATTCCTCCTGGTGGCTGTGATCCCACCCCCTCCCCATAGTGCGGGGGTCCCCAGTGCAAAGCCGCTCCCGTGTCCTCTGCTTCTCTATATCCGCTCCAGGACCTGGCTTCCCTGGGTCTCTCCTTTTCTGGTAGCTTTGCTGGCCGGTATTGCCTCTGCCCCATGCAGTTCCCCAGTTGTTTCTTCCCAAGGGTATGCCTTGTGGGTCCGGCTCAGGATTTGCCCGGATGTGGTTCTCCACCTACAGGGTTCTGGGTCTTAAATGCTCAGGGTCTCGCTGTCATGTTCTCTTTCCTGCCCCGCAGCTGCACCCGTGCGGTTCCTCTGGGAGCTGCAGGCCTTAGAGGTGGATGAGGGAGCTACAGCGCACCTGCGCTGTGAGCTGAGCCAGGCGGGAGCGAGCATGGAGTGGCGCAAGGGCTCCCTGCAGCTCTTCCCCTGCGCCAAGTACCAGATGGTACAGGAGGGCTCCGCCGCTGAGCTGCTGGTGCGCGGGGCGGAGCAGGAAGATGGGGGAGACTACACCTGCGATGCGGGTCAGGCGCAGACCACAGCCTCTCTTTCCATCCGCTGTGAGCTGCCCACTGGCACCTGTGCTTCCCCAGCAGCCTCATACCTCAGGGGTGGGCAGGCACCTTGCTCAAGGCGAACATGAGGTGGGAACCTGCAGTCTTAAGCTTTCCTTTCTTGTCCCTCAGCCTCCAAGCCCAAGTTCAAGACGCGGCTGCAGAGCGTGGAGCAGGAGGCAGGCAGCATGGCTCGGCTCTGTTGCCAGCTGAGCGAGGCTGAGCCAGGGGCCCCTGTGCAGTGGCTAAAGGAGGGCGTGGAGCTGCCTGTGGGCCCCAAATATGAGATGCGGTGCCAAGGGGCCATGTGCGAGCTGTTGGTCCATGGGCTGGAGACCAAGGACACAGGAGAGTATGCCTGTGTGGTGGGTGGCCAGAAAACCTTGGCCTCTCTCAGGGTCAGAGGTGAGCCAACCAGGACCTCGTGACACACCCTCTTCCTGACAGCTCCCCTGGGGGCATACCTGGCTGTGACAAGTGCAGCTCACAGGGTGGTGGAGGTCCCTCAGGTTATAGGCTCTCTTTTTGCTACTTCACCCCCATTCTGATCCTCCAAGAGAAGGGCTTTATGGGGGTAGGCATGAAGCCTGCAGCACTGAAGGCTGTGCTCCCTCCTGCCCCCCAGCTGGCAGCAGACTGGCCTGAGCTGGCCTGGTGGCCCTTTCTGGCACCTACCTGCTCTTCCTGAAGGTCTTACTTTCCTGGTGACCTGGCCAGGACTGGGCCTGCAGCAATGTTGGAGCCAAACAGGGCATCTATCCACTATCCTGCAACCAGAGCTGTACCCTTGGCCTTGGGGAGATAGCTGCCCCAGCTATTTCTAGACTCATTGAGTGAAGCAGCTGGCAAATGCCACACAAGGCAGAGGAGTGTTAGGTGGCCAGGAAGGCTTTCTATAGGGGCACTGGGGCTGGCCCTGCCTGAAAAGGGACCCTTCTTACTACCCACTAGAGCCTGAGGTGACCATAGTGAGGGGCCTGGTTGATGCTGAAGTGCAGGCTGACGAGGATGTGGAGTTCAGCTGTGAGGTGTCACGGGCTGGGGCCACAGATGTGCAGTGGTGCCTCCAGGGCCTGCCACTGCAGAGCAACGAGGTGACAGAGGTGGCTGTTTGGGATGGCTGCATCCACACACTCCAGCTGAAGGGTGTGACACTTGAGGACACTGGCACCGTGTCCTTCCATGTGGGCAGCCATGCATCTTCTGCTCATCTCACTGTCAGAGGTAGCCAGCTCTGGGTGGGCCTGCCCTATCACTGCCCCTGAGAGGCTGTCCTGGCCCAACCTCTGTTCGGGACAGAAGTGGACAGCAAGGGTCCCTGCTTTGGGGATCCTTGGGTGTTGGTAGAGAGAGGGACTATGAACTGGCCATTTCTTAGTAGTCCCAGTCAGGACGGAATGATTCTGGGCTGAAGACTGAGTCATGCTGGTGAGCAGGCAGTGGTGGGCTTCCCAGAGCTTACCAGTTTTAAAGCTCCAGTTTCCCTCTCCTGATTTTCATGAGGGGTCATTGCAGACTGGCCGCCCCAGCCTTCAGCCATCTTGGCATTTCCCTTTGGTCAGAGCCCTGGCTAGAGGAAGGACTGATAACACACCCCCATGTACTGTCTTCAGGAATTGGGGTGGGGTCACCAGGGAGGATCCCCAGGATATGGAAGCTATGCTAAAGAAGGGAGCATCCTGGACACAGAGGCTGAGACCCATACCTACCCTGTGTCTAGTCCCAGAGGTGACCATCCTGGAGCCCCTGCAAGACATGCAGCTGAATGAAGGCCAGGATGCCCACTTCCGGTGCCAGCTGTCCAGAGCTGCAAGCCAGGAAGCCCGCTGGGCTTTGGGAGGGGTACCTCTGCAGGCCAGTGAGATGAATGACATCACCGTGGAGCAGGGCACGCTTCACTTGCTCACCCTGCACAAGGTGGGGCTCTGGGACCTGTTCCACTTGGACAGGGATGGTTCCAGCTCCATTCAGAAATACCCTCCACTAGGGGGTAGGGTTAGGGAGGTGATGAGCCCATCACTGGGGGCTGGCTAGATGGACCAGTCCTTCCTGTCAGGATGAGTTGGCCAGGGCTGAGCATCTTCCTCCCTGTGTCCTCAGGTGACCCCTGAAGATGCGGGAACCATCAGTTTCCAAGTGGGTTCATGCAGCTCAGAAGCCCAGCTGAAAGTCACAGGTGGGCAGCTCTCTCCCATACCTAGACCCTGGCCTGTGGATGCCTGTTTTCTGGGTACCACAGCATCTTGCCTAGTGGCAGCTGGTGTGTGTGTGAGTGAGTGTGTGTGTGTGTGTGTGTGTGTGTGTGTGTGTGTGTGTGTTGGTGTGGGGAAGAAACCCTAGACTTAGCAATTTTCCAGTCCTTGATCCCTCAAGTCATGGAGTGGGGTAGGCTGGTGAAGATCTTGAGGAATGCTGTGTATAGGGGGAACACAGGCCAGGATTGGTATTCTCTGCAGGAGAGCCTTGCTACCTTGGACCCTGAGGTGGAGACAGGGTCTTTTGGACATCATCTTCCAATGCCTGTCCTTCTGATATGGTCCATGTGGGCCCACACACATCCATGTTGAAACGCTCTTGCATACCACACAAGCTCAAAGGTGTGGATGCAACAGCTGATGCATGACACCTGTGTGGACTCAGACATGGTGCACATGGCCCCAGAATGCAAACAGGACTTTAGGAATCTTCAACTTGGATTGTACCTTGACTCCACAGGTCACTCTTGAGTGCATTCCCTTGCTGCCCTATTCCAGGTTCTCAGACTGGTCCCATCAGTCCACACCAATCATCCATTCATCCATCCACCCATTAACCACCTCTCCATCCACCCTCCCATCCATCCATCTCTATCCATACGTTTATTTATCAACCATCCATCCATCTACCATTCATTCATTTACTACCACCATCTGTCCACTGTCCACTCATGCACCCATTATCCATCTATCTATCCCTCCACTTTCCATTCATCTATTACCTATCTTCCATATCTAGCTATCCACATACCTTTCCACTCATCCTCTGTCCATCCATTTATCACACATTCATCCATCTACCACCAGTTCATTATCCTTCTGTCCATCCACTAACCCATTAACTATCCATCCATCCACCCATCAACCATCTACCAGCCACTATCAAACCACTTATCTACTCACCATTGAGCAAGCCCCTACCATGGTCAAGTCCCGGACCTTGAGGTCCAAAGGTAGCTTTGCCCTCAGGGATTCCCCGTCTGCTTGGAGGAGCTGGACATGGAGACAGTGTATGTTTGAATCTCATGCTCTCCTCCCCAAAAACCTAAAGAATAGATAGATATGGTCAGCTCTGTGGCCTGGGGGCTGGGAAAGGCTACTTAGTGCCTTAGGTTGAGTGATGAAGTGTCATGGGTTTCCTGAATGGGAGCAGTGCAGGAAGGGCCTTGTGTGTTCCTGGGGCGATGACTATGTGGGGGTGATATGGCTCTGTGTCCCTTGCCTGGGAAAGATGGCTCTTTATGCATCAGGACAGTGATCTCAGGGGGAGAGCCCTGGGCCTAGGTGTGTGAATGAATGTCCAGGTAGGGGTGTGATAGGCAGGCCTGGGAACTGTTGCTTGGGGCAAGACCCAGGAGCTGGCAGAGCAGGAGAAGGAGGTGCAGATGTACACTTGGGGAAGGCAGGTGCTGGTGGGGTGCATCGAAGGGGAGTGTGGAGAGGCTCCTGAGGGAGGGCTTGCTGGGGTGGGCATGGGGGCTGCCCCGCACATCACTGTCCTGATGGGCTCTGGTGTCTGCCAGTGACTCCCACCTGCCCCTTGTGGCCCACCTCCTGGGGTAAAGGCATCTAGGCCTTACCAAGCTGAACAGTGTCTCTGTCTTCACAAGGAGGCCCCAGGATGGCCTGTGTAAAGTGCTCAGAGAAGCACAGGGTGGGGGTGACATCCTCCCTGCCTGGCCCTAGGCAGCAGGTGGTGGAAGAAGTCTCTGTCTGGTCCTACTGGCTGGCCTGTGGGGATGGGAGGATTAGACGTGGATGCTGGTATCCTCTTCCTCCAACCACCCTGAGTGTCCATCAGGAGGTAGACAGGATGGAGACTATATGGAGGGCACAGAAGGGCAGCCATGATTCATCTGGAAGTCCCTGAGCTCGGACCTTCTGTGTGACAGGGACAGGAATTTTTGGATCCAGCATCAGGGCCCTGAACCCTGGGGCTGAGGGACTTAAGAGGAAAACTGGATGTGGTGCCCTCTTGGGATTGAAGGTGCCCCCAAGGACAGAGAGGTCCCCTTCTGAGGCCAGCCACCACCTCTGGGGAGAAGCAGGTGCTGGGGCCTCTGCTTCCTGCCCTAACCTGGGTCAGACGAGGCATCTGCACTAGAAGGAGCCCCAGTCATGGGGCTTGGGGCTTGTCTGCTCTCCTGATGATCAGGGTACCATGCATGGCATGGCCTCCTCTGGGTGAAACCTGTAGTGTTCTGATGGGGTGTGATCTGGGCTCACCGTGGTGGCCTCTGTGCCTCCCTCTGTGATGAGGGTGGATTTCTAGACCCCAGGGCTCAGGTCATCCTTTTGGTCTGGATGGTGCCAGCAGGCCCCAGGGTGGACCCACACCAGTGAGTCTCAGAACTAGGCCAGCACATCCCATTTCTGACATCTGTTCTAGAGAACGGTCACTATTCTCTTCCTGTCATACTTCCTCAACCTAGAACATTTGACCAGACACTCACAACAGACATAAGCAGTTCTCTAGTGGACACCCACTGGGTGTCTTGTGATTCAGTTCTGACACTATCTACCCAGATTTAGCACAGACCCTGCAAGCTAAGGGCTCAGTCCATAGGCTTCCCCGGCTTCAGATGTCAATGGCAAATCTCAGGTTGCTACCCAAACTTCTGAGTGGCTTCAAGTGAGGGCTCCCACTGTCCTCTCCTCATGCTTGACCAGTTTGCTAGGACAACTTACAGAAGTCAGGGACACACTCATCTTGGATAGCTTGTTGAAGAGGATCCCGCTCAGGGACAGCCAGGTGAAAGACAAGAATGGGAAAGGACACAGAGTCCATGTCCTCTCCACGCTGCCCTCCCAGCCTGTGTTCAGCATTGTGGAAGCTTATCTGGTCTTGTTAAGAGTTTGTCTTATGGAGATTTATGTCCAACCACCCTGCTTTCTCAGAGGATGGGGCTGAGCCTTGTAACCCTGTAATCACTTGATCTTCTTGGTGACCAGTCCTTTCCGGAAGCTGTCTCAGGGCTGGGCCTGAGTCACCCCATTAACATAATCTCAGGTGTGATTAAAAGAAAAAAAGAGCCTGTTATATATAATGAAGGGGCTTGCAGCATTTTCAGGAGATTCTGCTGGGTTAGGAGCTCTGGGCCAGGAACTGGGCATAAAGACAAAACCTGCTATCATAGGACACACCTGCACCAGTAGCCCCAGGTAGCCTCTAAGTGATGGACCCAGCCCTCCTTCTTGCCCTCTTATGCAGAGGCTGCACTGTGCCTGGTCCGTGGCCTGAAGAGTGTGGATGTCTTGGCAGGGGAAGTGGAACCTGTGAGGTGTCTCATGCGGGTGGGCCAGAGGCCCGCTGGTGGCTGGATGGCACCTTGCTACAGGACAGCCCCCAGAGTGCCATCACTGTGCGTGATGGGACCTTTCACTCCCTCACACTCTCGGGCCTGGGGGTGGCCGACTCAGGCACTGTCACCTTCCGTACAGGGCCCCTGGTCTCCACAGCCAAGTTATTGGTCAAAGGTATTGACCACTGGGGACTTCCCCATGCTGGTGCTTCTGCTCCTGCTGCCACATGCTTCCTGCAGGCTCCTGGGGAAAGGGGGAGGATGGGCACTGAGGGTGGGGACTGTCCCCAGAGCCAGAGGCTGGGCATCACTCTACATGTGCCACCTACCCTGGGCACCCCCAGGAGGCACAGTGGGCAGCTCTTACTTTTGAATGGGAGATCTAGCTGGAGGCTAGGTCCACTGCCACCTGCCAGGTAGGGCCAGTGCATTGCCGCCTGCTTGGCCACCAGTCACCTAGTTAGCTGCACATCCCCAGCCACAGGGGCCAGTCCCTTCGGGGGCCTTTTTGGGCTTCTGAGGGGAGGCCCATGCGCTTGGCCCTGGCCTACCTGTCCCTGCTCACATCTGCTCCTCTGCTGTGAGCTCAGCTGAGATCTGTGCCCTTCTGGGGAGGAGCTGGCCAGACAGGGAGAGTAGCAGCTGCTAGGGTCTCCCTAGCCTCTTCCCAACAGCTCTGCCTGGTGCCTACTGTGTGCTGTCATGTAAAATGTGTTGAGATTTCAACAAATGGAGATGGAATGGGGGCCCTGGGTGGGCAGCAAGGCCCCTGGAGAGGAGCAAGCAGGGCAGGGGTTCTGGGTTCTGGGGCAGGCCCTAGGACATCCAGAGGAGCCTTTCCAGTGGCGTATGTTTCTGGGGGCCAGCAGGTATGTGGGGCCAGAGGAGCTCTGCCTGGACAGAGGTGAAGCCTAGGCACTATGCTCATGGGTGAGGTGTGTCTGATGGAGGGCTCTGGGCTGCGGTGTGGGTTCCCTTCCTAGCCACATGCCAGGCAGCTCCTGCTAAACTCTCACCATGAAGCTCCATGCTTGCAGCCACTGAAGCTACTAACACTGAGTGGGGTGGGTGGGCCATGGTAGTGCTGTTCCTCAGGGCTGATGCGTGTCCGGCTTTTTGGCTGACAGATGCTACGGTGGAGGTGGTCAGTGCCATGCAGGACCTGGCAGTGGAGGAGGGTGGCTCTGCCGAACTCCTCTGCCAATACTCACGGCCGGTGCAGGCCACATGGAAGATGGACGAGTGGGAGGTACACGCAGATGGGCACCGTGTCATCATAGAGCAGGACTGGACTGTGGCCAGGCTGACCTTCAGGCTGGCTCTGCCCTGTGACAGTGGCATCTATTCTTGTGAGTCCGCAGGCACTCGCGTGGTGGCACTGCTACAAGTGCAAGGTGAGGCCACCTGGCGGGCATCCCAGGTCCAGCACGGCTTTGGCGTGGCTCTGACCATGCAGCAATGGTGGAGTGGCAGGCAGCAATAGCCAGCTCTGCACTTCAGGGGACCTACATAGTGGGAACAGGCCCGGGAGGTGGCAGGCAACCTGCCCTGGGCATTGCACTGCTGCCGGATCAGGGCATGCTGCTGCTGAGCTTGTGCTTCTGGGAGGAACCATGGCCAAGAGAACCTGAGAGGGATGGGGGGACAGGGGCTGAGGACCAGGGAGGCCTCCATCAGCAGGGCTATGGGGGAATGTACCTGAGCAGTAGCAGGGCCAGGAGTGCTATTGGGACACGAGGACAGGGTTGTGTCCATGCCTGTGACTGAGCTGGCTGGGTGGTGTGAGTCTGTGGTCTGTGAATACCTGTGAGTTTCCTGTGGTCAGGAGACCACTGTTGATGTGAGGGGTCCAAAGGGTGGGCAGGGTGTGGAGGGAACACTACAGGCCTGGGTGCCGCCCTCCTGAAGCTGCTGGCTCTCCCAAGGGACAGTGAGGTCAGCAGTCCCTGAGCCTTGCTCTCCCTACAGCCAAGAACACCGTGGTCCGGGGCCTGGAGAATGTGGATGTACCTGAGGGCGGGGAGGCCTTGTTTGAGTGCCAGCTGTCCAGGCCTGAGGTGGCTGCCCACACCTGGCTGTTGGACGATGAGCCCATGCACACCTCGGAGAATGCGGAGGTGGTATATTTCGAGAACGGCCTGCGACACCTACTGCTGCTCAAAAACCTGAGGCCACAGGACAGTTGTCGGGTGACTTTCCTGGCTGGGGACATGGTCACCTCTGCTTTTCTCACCGTCAGAGGTAATGGCAATGAGAGGGCGGAGGTGGGTGAGACCTCTCCCACAGGAGGTTGGGCCACTTTCTGGGCAGCCCAAGGTGGCTTCCAGGACTCTCCCACCAGAAGGGAAGTTGCTCCTTGTGGACCCCCACTCTACCTCCAAAAAGAGTTCTCTGGACTGCTCACTCAGGGGATGGGGCCTGGGACAGGAGCAGCTTGCAGGAGAGTCCTCCACCTGGGCTGGTGGCCTCTGGGAGAGTGCTGGGGTCCTGCACGGTTGCCTGATCAGGGCATGCTGCTGCTGAGCTTGTGCTTCTGGGGGACCCATGGCCAAGAGAACCAGAGAGGGAGTGGGGACAGGGGCCGAGGACCAGGGAGGCCTCCATCAGCAGGGCCATGGTAGGAGTGTACCTGCGCAGCAGCAGGGCCAGGCGTGCTGTTGGGACATGAGGACACCATGTGACTGAGCCGGCTGGGTGGTGTGAGTCTGCTGTCTGTGAACACCTGGGAGAGGGCGGGGCCTGGAGAGTTGGCTGGAGGCAGGACATCAGTCTTTGAGACAAGCCCTGTGGCTAGGGAATGGAGTGAGATGTGGGGAGCCCGAAGGGGGTCTCCAAGACTCTTCCAGGGGCTGGGCAGCGCTCCCAGGACTAGAGTGCAGCTTCCAGTGCAGGGCGTGTGTCTCCCAGACCCCTCCAGTGTGGGGCTCTGCAGGTAGGGAGAGCTGGTGGAGATGGGGTCTCTGTCCCCTCCCACTCAGTGGGGAAACCCAGTGGGCCGTGCTGGGCTTGCCCTCTCTGGACCCTCCTACACACCCGCATTCAATCCACCCCTGACTGCAGGCTGGTGCCTGGAAGTCCTGGAGGCCCCCAAGGATGTGGTGATGCGAGCTGGCACACAGGCTCGATTCACCTGCGTGCTCAGCGAGGCCCTGCTGGTGGGCGAAGCGACCTGGTACATCAACGGAACTGCGGTACAGCCTGATGACGACTGGACTATCACTGCTGATGGCAGCCACCACACCCTGCTGCTACACAATGCACAGCTACACCACGCTGGGGAGGTCACCTTTGCTGCCCAAGACACAGTGACCTCAGCTCGACTTTCAGTGTTGGGTGGGTGGTTTGTGTGTGTGAAGGTGTGTCCCTTCTCTGCAGATTGGGTTAAACTCCTGACACCAGGGTGGATGACCATCCTGGGCTGGGTCCTGCTATGAATCTGTCCCACCCCCAGAGTCTTAGGATGCTCCCACCATTCTTGGTGGCTTCTCCTGCAGGTGTGTAGGCCAGGTCACTAAAGTCTCAGGGCTGCTGTTGATCAGATGTGTCCTGGCTCAACCCTGAGTACCCCCTGAGGCCATGGTCCCCAGATCACCAACTACCTTCCCCTGCTTTGTACCTGGGAGAGGTCCAAGCTGGGCCCTGGAGGGTGGGCAGGAGGATCAAGGCTGCCAATCCATACGTGCTGGGGGCTCTCACTGGCCTCCCACTCAGAGTGGGCTCTGGGTATGGTCTCACGATGGTAGAGAAACGTATCAGCATCCCTTGCTACCAGGGCTCAGGGGAGGTGATCTGCCCAGTGCCTACACTGTGTCCAAACCAGACTCAGGGGTTGCTAGAGGGGACCCGCAAGTTCCAGTGAATACACTGACCTACTCTTCTTCCCTGCAGGCCTCCCTGATCCCCCAGAAGATGCCGAAGTGGTGGGTCGCAGTGGCCACTCCATGACGCTGTCCTGAGTGGCTCCCACAAGTGATGGTGGAGGGGGTCTGTGTGGCTATCGGGTAGAGATGAAGGAGGGGTCCAAGGGCCAGTGGCGTTTGTGCCACGAGCTCGTGCCTAGGCCTGAGTGTGTAGTGGATGGACTGACTCCTGGGGAGACCTACTGTTTCCGAGTGGCCGCTGGGCCCTGCAGGTGCTGGGGAGCCTGTGCACCTGCCCCAGGGAGTGCATCCAACCCAGTGGGCACTTTGAGGTCCTTTCCCGGGGGCGGCAGCAGACACTGGTGATCAAGGGCTTCAGGGAAGAAGACCATGGCAAGTACCGCTGTGGCCCTGCCCATGCCCTGGCCTCCATGGAGGCTGCTACCTTCCAGGGTGAGTACTAGGTTTTGGGCTGGGAAACCTTGAATGTGGAAGGGGGTAGCCTGTCCCACCCCATCACTTTCTCCCGGGAGGTTGTCAGTGCCCCACCTCGGAGCCTGATCCAGGTGCATTCCCTGTGCATGTGTCCCACCCCTGCAGTGTGGGCCTGTGAATCTAGGCCCAGGCTCACTGTGCAGAGCCATTTTCTGTTCTGCTCACCACATTGTCTATGCAGGAGGTGAACTGACATAGGGAGGGAAGACTGAAGCTCAGTGCTTCTAGACCTGGTAAAACCAGTTGCCAAGTGGGGAACAGAGGTCCAGTGATAGGCTTGGGGTCACAGCTCTGGTGATACCCTCCTGCTCTCCTCAGTGGTGCTGACCCCTGGCTCTGGGGACGAGGCTCCCACACAGCCCAGCCTGCCCCCTGAGGCAGCCCAGGAGGGTGACCTGCACCTGCTGTGGGAGGCCCTGGCCAAGAAGCGTCGCATGAGCCGTGAACCCACGCTGGACTCCATCAGTGAGCTTCCAGAGGAGGATGGCCGCATGCATCACCTACGGCAGGAGGTGGAGGAGGTGGCCCCTGACCTCTCTGAGGGCTACTCCACAGCTGATGAGCTGGCACGCACTGGAGAGGCTGACCTCTCGCACACCAGCTCTGACGACGAGTCCTGGGCAGGCACACCTTCCCTGGTTACTTACCTCAAGAAGGCTGGGCGGCCTGGGGTCCCACCCCTGGTCAGCAAGGTGAGCCTCTACTTGGCTTGCAAGGGGAGGCCCAGTGTTTTACCCTTGCCACTACCACCCACGTGCTTGTCCCTCCTTCCACCGATTTCTCCACCCGTCCATCATCCATCTACTGCTAAAGCCTTTTCCTATAAAGCTGGGGCCAGTCTCTCTGGTGTTCCTCATTACCCATCAGTCCCCAGTGGGGACTGTATAGAGTGATTTCAGGGAGTTGGGCTTGCTTTGTGATAGCAACAAGAGCCAGCAGGTACCTCATACTCCATGAGGCTGGCACAGTTGCCAGGGCCTGAGAGGCAGAATGGATAGCCGTGCGGAGATCAGTGCTGGGCCCTGGTCTTGTGTGTCTGGCCTTGGGACCCCTGTCTCACTGTGATACTGTGCTCTGTGCCCACAGGCCAGGGCCCCAGCACCCTCCTATGTGGAACCACAGAAGTAGCAGGAGCACCCAGCCCAGGTGCACGCACCACCAATAGGTCTGAGTGCTGAGGATCTGGGTGACCCCTCCATGGACAAGGCAGCAGTGAAAATTCAGGCTGCCTTTAAGGACTACGAGGTCAAGAAGGAGATGAAGCAGCAGGAAGGACCCGTATTCTCCCACACATTTGGGGACACTGAGGCCCAGGTGGGGGATGCCCTGAGGCGGGAGTGTGTGGTAGCCAGCAAGGCTGATGTATGAGCATGCTGGCTGAAAGACGGCGTAGAGCTCACTGACGGGCGGCACCACCACATCGACCAGCTCGCGCACGGATGGGACGTGCACCCTGCTGGTCACTGGCCTGGGCCATGCCGACACTGGTCGCTACACCTGTCAAGTGAGAACCAAGTTTGGCTGTGTGAGCCATAGCGCCTGTGTGGTGGTCAGTGGCACCGAGAGTGAGGCCGAGAGCTCCTCCGGGGGCGAACTGGACGACGCCTTCCACCGCGCTGCCCCGCATCTGCACCGGCTGTTCCGCACCAAAGGCCCAGCGGAGGTTTCTGATGAGGAGCTGTTTCTTAGCGCTGACGAGAGTCCCGGGGAGCCAGAGCAACCTGCAGACTGGCAGACCTACCGAGAGGATGAGAATTTTGTCTGCATCCGTTTCGAGGCCCTGGCCGAAGCTCACAGGGCAGTCACCTGCTTCCGAGAGATGTTCACCGCAATGGGCATCGGGGTGGAGATCAGCCTGGTGGAGCAGGGGCCCAGGGGGTTGGAGATGCGCATTGGCAAGGTGGCCCCTGCCCCTGCAGCACCTCCGGAGCCAGTGTCCACTCAGCTGACTTCTGATGCCGGTGAGTCCAACTGCTCCACAGAGTTGGTTCTGGAGCTGGAGTCCAAGGCGGTAGAAGAGGAGTGAGGCCAGCAGTGGCCAGCACCAGCTGAGAGGTTCAGGGGTTACCTGGGCTCCAGCACTCTGCAAGTGCAGCCTCCGAGGTGTAAAAAGTCCCGACTCATTGAAGAGAGCTGAATTTGAATCCCAGAGCTGAATTTGAATCCCAGCTCTGCCTCTTATTAGCTGTGTGAGCTTAGGGAAGCCACATAGTCTATCAGAGCCTCGGCTTTCATGTGGGCAAAATGGGAATGTGAATACTTACTTTCTGGAGAGTTTTATTTATTTTTTCCCAAGGAGTCTTGGAGATATAACCCGTATAGAACAGGCACCCACTTCCACAAGGCACTTCACTTCCATTTCAACCACTGAGTTACTTATCAGCCATGCCACTGTGCCTGCATCTCTGCAGGGACAGGAGGTAGCTGGGATCAGTTACCCTGGCACTCCCAGAAGTTGCTCTCCTACACTCCAGATCCCGAACAGCCCTCAGCCTTCCGCAGTTACTGCTCTTCCCATCCCTGTCTAGCTCTTCATCCCTCTTGCCTCCTGGTGGCCTGGGCAGCAGGAGATACTTTTAGAGAGCTGGGAAGAGGGCTAAGCCTAGCAGGCAAGCTTCAGGGTCTGTGTCACGTCAGGTCTGCAGGTGCTCCCACATGGCCTGTTGCCGGGCAGCTAACACATGTCAGACCACCCAGCTGGTGTGATTGGTGTGTTTGTGGCCACAGGCGTGAGTGGCATGCCCAGGCTAACATGCTACATGCCCTGTCTGCTGTTCTAGCCCCCATGTTCCTGACGGAGCTGCAGAACCAGGAGGTGCAGGATGGGTACCCCGTGAGCTTCGACTGCGTGGTGACGGGCCAACCTGTGCCCATTGTTCGCTGGTTCAAGGATGGGAAGTTGCTGGAGGAGGATGACCACTACATGATCAATGAGGACCAGCAGGGTGGCCACCAGCTCATCATCACTGCTGTGATGCCCACAGACATGGGCGTCTATCGCTGCCTGGTGGAGAACAGCATGGGCGTCTCTTCCACCAAGGCTGAGCTCCGAGTGGAGCGTGAGTGCACTCTGGGGATCTGTGTTACCCCGGTGGGGATTAGAGTCTCCTGAGCAGGGCTGGAAGAGTGATGCAGGGCTCTGGTCTTAGACCAGATAGGAGTAAGGGCCTCCAGGTCTTAAGCTGGTGGAGACTTCCCTTGATCCAAGCTCAAGGCCACAGTTCCCCTGGGAGCCCAATGGTGGAGGGTGGAGGTCTCTTGTATCTGCCGAAGGCGTCCAGGCTGGGGAGACCAGGAAGGTGTGGAAGAGGAACCAGGGGAGCCCAGCTGTTCAGCCACTGCCTTGGGGCTGCTCTGGAGCCCTGGCTATTGCTGCAGGAGACTCTTGGGCATGCGGGTGGCTGCTGCCACTGAGTGTTAGGACACTTGCTCTTTGTTTAGATTCCTGATGGTGCTCATGGGCCTGGGATCTCCTGGGTGTTGAGGGTTTCTGTTGTTCTAATGAGGTGACTCTTGCAGGGTCCCTGTAGCCTTGGTGGGCAGGCTGGCCAGGAAGACCAAGCTTTGACAGGAAGCCTGGAAAGGGCCCCACCCCATCCACTGGGGATGGCGTGTGACACAGCTGGAGTAGGGTGCCCAGGCTGTGAGCCTCAGGGAACTTCAGCCTGATGGAAACAGAGGTGCTGGCAGGGGCTGTGCTCACCACACCTTGCCTGACATGATCTCACAACTGGCTGCTCCTGAGGTGTCCTTAAGACACCTTCAGCCTAGGCAACAGGACCCTTGGTTGGCTTCTCTGAGCTGCCCTGGCAGGTTACTCCTGCCCCAGGGAGGCCATAGGTCCTGATTTATAGCCACTGGGCCCACCCCAGCGAGGAGCCTGGGCTTCTGACTGGCCTCTGAAGCAGGTTGTCTTGGGGCCTGACCTGTCCCCAGGCAAATAGGGTCAGAGCTGAGCTGGGCTAGTGGACATACAGCTGGCAGGTGCCCTGGCTGCAGAACTGCTGCCGGTGTGTGTGGGGTCGTGGTGGAGACTCCCCTGCACACAGGCATGCTTGGAGCCTTGGCATACTGTGCACTGGTGGCTGGTCTCCTTCCAGAGCTGAAAGAGCTCTTCACGTGTTCCTGATTCCGGGCTGCATCAGAGGCATGACCTCAGTCTTTCCCTTTCTTGGGGGCACTGTGTCTGGCCTGATGAAGGCTAGGGTCTCTGCTCTTTCTTGCCTGCTTGGGCTTTGCCACATGTATGCAAGTGCTGCCTGATGTAAGTCATAAAGACCCACATGTGTGCTTTCTTCTGGAAACTCTGTGGTAGCTCTGAAGTTGAGGTCTTTGGTTCCCTTGGAGGGAATTTGTGAGTGTGAGGTAAGGCTCCAAGTTCACTCTTGCTTAATACCATTTGTTAAAGACTATTTTCTTCCATTTTATTGTCTAAGAAATCTTGTAAAGTCCCCCAATTTTACCTAAATATCACTGAGAATGTGGCAAGAAGGGCCAGGGGTCTTGGGTCCTTGGCTAAGGCACAGCTGCCATTCAGCTCCCACTGGCCCCAGGCCCAGGGCCACACCTCCCAACCATCCTGCTGGGGTAGAGTCTCAGCATGGGCACTCTGGTGACTCTCGCTTGGCCCATGGTGGTGGAAGTCCAGCTTGTTGCCCCTTCTTGGCCACAAATCCAAGTCTCTTTCTCTTGGTTTTGAGGCTTGTGTCTCCAACCTCTCGTGCCCTGGTGGGATGGAACCAGAAGGTTCTCCCACTGTCCCTGTCTGCTGTTCCTGGAGACTCAGGTCATATGACATTTTGTGCTGGGCCTAAGAGGCTTGCAGTTAGTTATGGGTGTGGAAGAACGAGGCTGGGAACAGCAGGGGTGGGCAGGCCCAGGAGGGCTCGTCCCCCTGAAATCCCAAAGTCATGAGCCTCCTCCACTCACTTTTCCTCCCCAGTGACCAGCACAGACTACGACACTGCCGCAGACGCCACGGAGACCTCATCCTACTTCAGTGCCCAGGGATACCTGTCTAGGTGGGGCCACACAAACAGTGGCCCAGGGCCACCCGGGAAGTGGTGATCTGGGCTGGGTGGCTTAGATTGACTTTCCCAAGCCTGCAGCTTTCAGTCAGACCCTGGCCATTTCTGTCCCTCTGCCCCTCCACTCAGCAGACAGGGAACCTCAAACCCATCCGCCTCTGACCTTCAGCCTGTGGGCCCTCCTGTCTGGACCCTCAGCCTGCTCCACTTTATGGCTACCCCCTTATTTGTCTTTTTTGCCAGCCGGGAGCAAGAGGGAACCGAATCAGATGAGGGGCAGCTGCCCCAGGTGGTGGAGGAGCTGAGGGACCTCCAGGTGGCCCCTGGTACACGCCTGGCCAAATTTCAGCTCAAGGTGAAAGGTGAGGTGCAGGGGAGTGGGCACCGTAGCTGGAGGGATGCCAGGAGCTGTCTCCCGTTGGTCACACGTGGGAAGGGCCTGACCAGTGGAGGTCAGGAGGTCATGTGTGCCTGCTGCTGGGCAACAGGAGGCTGCCACCCCACCCCCACACCAGAGGCTCGCTGGCCTCTGAGCAACCTCTTTTCTGGGCCTTTGTCTGTCTCCCATCGAAAGAGTGTAGTGCCTATTGAGAATGGTCCTGTGCTGACCACTCTCCTCTATGGGGTAGGCTACCCAGTCCCCAGATTGTACTGCTTCAAAGACGGCCAGCCCCTGTCTACATCTGCCCACATTCGCATGGCTGACAAGAAGACACTGCACACCCTGGAGATCGTCTCTGTCACCCGGGAGGACGCGGGCCAGTATGCGGCCTATATCAGCAATGCTGTTGGTGCTGCCTACTCATCTGCCCGGCTGCTGGTCTGAGGTGTGTGCCCTGAAGGAGTGAGCAGTGCCACATGTACTGCATGCCAGGCCCCATCAGGCCAGGGCCCAGCCCATTGCCCTTATGCACAGTGGCACAGATGGCAGAATTGCCCCACAGGAGCGGTTGCCCAGTGGGGCTTGGATGCCCTGAGTGATGAGCAGGCTCTTGGGGGAAGCGGATGAACACTGGGCCCATCAGACCCATACAAAGTCCCAGTGGCAGCTCTGACAAGAAAACTCCTGTGTCCTTATTTTCCCAAAGGTTCTGAGCACTGAGAGCTGACTCCCAGTTTGACCCATACTGGTCCTGTGGAGAGACTGTTGCTGGATCCTCCTCCTGCCTCTCAGGGTGCAGCCCCAGCTGCCATCTCCCAGTGCCCATGTGGTTCCAGGCGGGGCCCCAGACTCCCAGTGGGCACAGGGAGGGTGGGGATCTCACACGGATGTACACTGGAGTGTGAGTTCTTTGGTCTCCAGGCCAAGGTTTCAGGCAGGGTAATGGACCTTTGACCATGGGTGAGGCCATGCCCAGGTCCCCCCACTGGGCAGTAGGACCAGGACCTTCCTACGTGTAGGGAAGCAAGGGAATATGTGTGTGCTGCATATCTGACTCCCTCTGCACTTTTCAGGTCCTGATGAACCAGAAGAGAAGTCAGCATCAGGTGAGATGGCCCTGTGGGCAGACAGAGGCTGGGTGGATTATGGGCGTGAGGCCAGAGTTGACCAGCCCTAGGCCTGGTAGTGGTGGGGGTGCAGGAAGAGGGCTCTCTGGGGCCACAGGCACAGGCCACAGAGAACTACCTGGGGTTCCCAGAACAAGGACATCAGGACGTGGGAGCTGAAGGAGGGGTGCTGGGTGTCCCCATGGCTGTCCTTGCTCTCCCAGATATGTGTGAGCAATTGGTGCCACCCCGCATCCTGGAGAGGTTCACCCCCAAGAAAGTGAAGAAGGGCTCCAGCATCACATTCTCGGTGAAGGTGGAAGGTGGGCATCCTCACTCCCCGGAGAAAGAGCACCCCCCAGGGTCCCCATGCCACCCTCCCACGGGTCGCCCATGCCACCCTCCCACAGGCCACCCATGCCACCCTGTGTGGCCTCCTGCTCCACCCCTCATATCACTCTTGCCAAGCACCCTCTTCCGGAGGCCCATAGCCAGTGGGGCTGTGTACCCACTGAGCCCTCTCCTGCCCACAGGATGCCCGGCCCCCACCATACACTGGCTCAAGGAGGAAGCCGAGAGAGGCATGCTGTGGATTGGCCCCAACACCCCAGGCTACACTATGGCCAGCTCCGCTCAGCAGCACAGCCTGGTCCTGCTAGATGTGGGCCGGCAACATCAGGGCACCTACAGGTGCATTGCCACCAACGCCGCTGGCCAGGCCCTCTGCTCTGCCAGCCTGCATGTCTCAGGCCGTGAGTAGGGAGCCTGGGTGTAGTGAGGGACCAGCTTGGGATGTATGGCCTTCACCCACCTGTGATCCTTCTCCTGCAGAGCCCAAGAGCAGTCTGGGCCCAGTGGTGCAGGCCAGTTTGGCCTGGAACCTCAGCCCTGCCTGCATGGTGCACAGATGGCCTGCAGGCCCTGCCCAGAGCCCTCTGTTCAGCCCCTCTGAGGGATGGTGCTTGGAGGGCAGGCCTGTCCCCCAATTCCATGGGTGACCAAGTGCTGAGAGTGGACAGGGAGGTGGGCTTAGGCACAGACCCTTGCCAGGGCTTCTTAGGGACAGTGCAGGCAGGGCCCCCAGGGTGGTCTAGATGTCCTGGGTAGGGGTCCCAGCCCAGGACTCAAGGTGTCAGAGTACAGGACTGGTCCTGACAGCTCCCCTGGATCTCTGGACAGTTCCCAAGGAGGAGGAGCAGGAGAAGATGAAGGAGGCTCTCATTTCTACCTTCCTACAGGGGTGAGTGGGTGCCCTGACTGACTTACCCAATGGGCTAGGGTGGTGTAGCACTGTGGGTGGCCACCCCCTTCCCTGTGCAGATTCTCCACACTATAAAATGAAGTTTTTATGGGCCCCTTCTGGTGTGGAGCCCCTGATTGTGGTGTCCTGGCCCCTAGGCCCCCCTCTATGGGGAACAGAGTGGTGGGGTCCAAGCTGGGCTTGCATGACACCCCTCCTCCCCTCAGGACCACCCAAGCCATCTCAGCACAGATGTCAGTGTCTGCTGGTCTCACCGGCCTTGCTGGGCAGAGGAAAGGTATGCCCGGGTTGGGTGCAGGGGAGCCCACCCTTTGTACCTGAGCAGCCTGGGCTCTGGGCAGGTCCCTGCCCTCTCATGGCCAGCTCCCAGCTCTGGTTGGAGTCAGAGCTGTTTCTGACCTCTGTGGTCAGGGGGCCCATGCCCAGTGGGCTATGTTAAGAAGAGCCACAAAGTCAACTCGGCCCCCACAGCCCCAACCCCGCCTCAAGCCTGATGCCAGGCTGGACCCTGCCCAGCCCTGTCCTCAGCTCCCTCACCATCTGCCTGCAGCCCTGCCTGCCACCTGCTGCCCCTTAGCTGTGCTTGCCGTTCTCTGGCCACTTGCTGCCTCTTCTGTCCAGACCCACTCCCTTCATTGTCATCCCTGGTCACAGGCTCTACATCCTGCTGACCTCACTGGTCTCTTCCTGCTGGCATCACCTCATGGTCTCCCTTCCAGGGCCTGGTCTCCTGCTCACCATCAGCGACTAGGAGAATCGCAGTGAACTTTTGGGGGAAGCATGACCCCACAGTGTTGTGTTTGTACCCCCAGGGGAGGCCCTGGTGGCTGAGGAGGCCCATGGCCACCTGTCACTCACTGAGGTGGGCACAGAGGAATTCCTACAGAAACTCACCTCCCAGATCACTGAGATGGTGTTGCCCAAGATCACACAGGGTGAGGGGGCCAGGATGGGCATCCAGGGTCCCCAGGGGAGGCTGGGACCATGTGTCCTCCAATGGGGCCTAGCTAGGACTCTGTGCCTGCGAGCACTGGAGACTGGTTGGGTGGTAGGCAGTAGGGGGACAGCCTCCCAGGGACATCACAACCCTTGTGTTCACCCAGCCAAGCTGCAGGTGACAGTGATGAGGAGTCCAAGACTCCGTCCGCCTCCCCCCGGCATGGCCGGTCGCGGCCCTCCTCCAGCGTCCAGGAGTCATCCTCAGAGTCAGAGGATTGGGACTCCCAAGGAGAGGTGGGTAGGCTGGGACCCTTGGGAACAGGGCTTGGGGCCTGACCTGCTGAAGAGACGATGGGGGCTGCAAGGGCCTGGTGCTACAAAGGGAGGGGCATCACCCCCAGAGACACCAAGGGACACCAGAGGTTGGAGCAGAGGGCAGGGTCTCTGCACATGGGTTCCTGCAGAGCACTACCTCTGATGTCACTCTCACTGCCATCTGTGGAGAGTGCACCTTTGCCTCCGGAGCCCACCACCTCTTGAGTTGCAGGGGGCAGTGGGCAGCAAGGCACTGTGAGCAACCACAGTCTAGGTGCCCATCCACGTGGGCAGGAGCCAGCCCTCTCACTGCCATCTGTGCAGAGTGACCCTGGGGGCTCCTGCCCTGTGGCCCTGGACTGGGTAACTCCTCGGCCCCTGAACTCAGCACCCTCCCCTCTGTGCTCTTGGGGGTTTTAGGGGGTTGGGAGAACCTCTCCCTCCTCAGAGGTGGGGGGCCATGGGGGGCCTTGGCAGGCCTCACCCCTCTGGCCCCAGGACTTAGGCCCATTTCTCTTTATCAGATCTCTGATATCTACGTGGCCACGGCCGACTACCTACCCCTGGGGGCCGAGCAGGATGCCATCACACTGCGGGAAGGCCAGTATGTGGAGGTCTTGGACTCAGCCCACCCGCTGCTCTGGCTTGTGCGCACCAAGCCCACCAAGTCCAGCCCCTCCAGGCAAGGCTGGGTGTCACCAGCCTACCTGGACAAGAGGCTCAAGGTATGGTAGTCCGGAGTTGGGGGAGGGTGCCAAGGCCCTGGGATCCTGGCCCTTCGCCAGAGAACCCTGGAAGTAAGGGACAGGAGCCCAGTGGCCACAGAGGAGGTGTAACAAACTGGTGCCCTGGGACAAACTCCTGTTTCTCAACAGCTGTCTCCTGAGTGGGGGCCCAGTGAGGCCCCCAAATTCCCCGAGGCCGTGTCTGAGGATGAGTACAAGACCAGGCTGAGGTATGTGTTGGGGAGGGTTGAGGGTGGAGCCACAGCTGGCTGCTGGGCCTCAAGGGCCAGCTGGCGTTCTGCCCTGCTTCTTCATGGGGGACCTGTGCTTGCTGAAGCTGTGTGAGCCTCCTTAGGTCACGGTTCTGCCCCTGGTTTCTGCAGCTGTGCCCTCCCAGAGCCTCGTGGGGGAGAGCTTCCTGGGGAAGAGGTGGTACCCTTGCTCCACCACCTACCCACTTTCTGAAGCTGGGTGACAGGCTCCTGAGCACAGGAACCCCGTTTAACTGCAGTGCAAGGGAGCAAACTCTCCATGTGTCCCTAGTCCCCATGTGGAGACTAGGGACAGTGGGAGCAGGGCAGCTGCTGGGCACCCCCTAATGCCACTCTTCCGCCAGCTCTGTCATCCAGGAGCTGCTGAGCTCAGAGCAGACCTTCGTGGGTGAGCTTCAGTTCCTCCAAAGCCACTACATACAGCAACTGGACCGTGCTCCCCGAGCACCAGCAGCCGTGGCCAGCCAGAAGGCAGTCATTTTTCGCAATGTGCAGGACATCAGTCACTTCCACAGCAGGTAGGCAAGGCCACACACATGCATGTGAGGTGCACACACAGCTGTGGTTCAGGCCTCGTGGAGGGTGACACTCAGTAGCTAGGGTAGGAACTCGATTTACCCATGGGCACATCCCACTTGTGTGATGCCCCAGTGACAGACGCTCGCCATATGGGTTGAAGGCTGCAGAATACCTGCCACCCATGAGCACTCACACAGGCCCATGTGCATGCACATGAATGTACACGGGCACACGGGAAGTCCCATGTGCACAACACATATGCTCACGCACCCAGCCTCAAATATGCATGCACATGTGCTTGATATGCGTGTGCACATAGTGTACATGTGTGCACACATACATATGTGAATCCTGTACAAAAATGTGCATACATGCTGGATACACAAAGATATGTGCACTCACATGCATGCTGATCTCCATGCACGTGCACTCTTGCACACTCACACAAGCATTTGAGTGCATGTGTGTACCATGTGCACATCCACAGACACATTCAGGCAAACACATGCACACATATTATACACGCATGCCACACATGCATGGTCACATCTGCACACTTGTGTATATATGCACAGTCACATGCATGCACACATGCACCCACACACGTGCACATGTACATGCATGTACCCACATATACATGCTCACATAATACACATCTGCACACTCGTGGACAAGTGTACATACCCATGCACTTCTGTATGTGCCCACGTATCTGCACACCCAGCTTTGTATACTCAATCTCACAGGCCCAGAACCCACTCCTGGGCAAGAACCATAGCCTCTCAAGGAGAGGGCCCAGGACTGGGCTGTGAGCTGTGCCTGACCCTGTCCCTGACACTGTCCCTCTCTGTGGCAGCTTCTTGCAGGACCTGCAGCGCTGTGACACAGATGACGATGTGGCCATGTGCTTCATCAAGAACCAGGAAGCCTTTGAGAAGTACCTGGAGTTCCTGGTGCGCCGTGTGCAGGCAGAGTCCGTGGTTGTCAGCATGCCCATCCAGGAGTTCTACAAGGTGCCCGTGCCTGGCTCCATGGCGTTGGCCACCGGGCCCCTCCCTGGCTGCTCCCAGGCCTAGTGCTGGCCTTGACTCCCACCAGAAAACTCACTCACCTGAAAGTCCCCTGAGGCTTAGCCCTTGTCCTGTGCTCATGGCCTTAGTTCATATTCCCTGATCTCTTCCCCCAGAGTCCCCAGGGCCCCTTGAGCCCTGTAGCTCTGTGCTCCTGGGCTGGTCACTTCACTGCCCAAGTTCTGTGCATTCCTCCAGATAGATGGTAACACAGCCATTGTACAGGTTCAGGGCCAGGTGTGAGAGTGCCCCTGGGATGTCCTCTACTGTCAGGATGCCCTAACTGGGGCTGTGCTTTCTTGCCCGAAACCCGCCCTGTGGTGCCTACAGAAATGCGCTGAGGAGATGCTGTCCGCTGGGGACCCCTTGCAGCCACCCCCACCTCCACTGCAGCACTACCTGGAGCAGCCAGTGGAGCGGGTGCAGAAGTACCAGGCTCTGCTCAAGGTGGGAAGCCCTGTCCTGCCCCAGCCTGAATGTCCAGGCCAGGCCTTGGAGCTGAAGCAGTCTGGGTCCTGACCCTTGGTCCGCCTCAGGAGCTGATCCGCAACAAGGCCCTGAACCGGCAGAACTGCGCCCTTCTGGAGCAGGCCTACGCAGTCATGTCAGCGCTGCCCCAGCGTGCTGAGAACAAGCTGCACATGTCCCTCATGGAGAACTACCCTGGCACCCTGGAGGACCTGGGGGAGCCCATCCACCAGGTGGGGGGGGACTTGCGTCTGCTGCCATGTGGTGGGGTGTGGCTTTTGTGGGTGCTGGGCTCATAGATGACCCTGGGGTCTGCGCCCAGGGATGGGGCCAGGCAACCACAGTCCAACCACATCTACTCACACCCCAGGGCCACTTCATTGTGTGGGAGGGCACACCAGGGGCCCTCATGCCTTGGAAGGGCCACAATCGCCATGTCTTCCTGTTTCAGAACCACCTGGTGATCTGCAAGCCCCGACGAGACTCGCGCAGCGACACCTTCAGCTAGTGTTCCGGAATATGATGAAGGTCTGTGGTGCCTGGGGCTTGGGGTGTCATGCAGGCCAGTGGAGGTTTCCCTGTTCCTGGGCTCCATGGTGGCCACTGGAGCAGAACTTGCCATTGTTCTGGGGTGACCTGGGCATAGCCCTACTGGACCCTGTCTGTCTGGGGATGCTTAGCTGTGTCCTCCCACTAAAGTTGCACCGCTCAACAGCTAAGCAGCATCGACCTGAACGACCAGGTGGAAGGGGACGACCGTGCAGTCGAGGTGTGGCATGAGCGGGAGGACTCTGTGCGCAAGTAACTGCTGCAGGCGCGCACAGTCATCATCAAGCACTCCTGGGTGAAGGAAATCAGCGGCATCCAGCAGCGCCTGGCCCTGCCTGTGTGGCGTGAGTGTCTCTGGTGCTGTGCTGGGGTGGGGACCTGAACAACACTTAATTGCCCAGCGGGCTGCACCCAGGCCGGGCATGTGGGCATGGGTTGCTTTCTGCACTGGTGGCTTGGTTCTCCCCTTGGTCAGATCTAGCTGAGGGACCGGTGGCTTCAGCCTCCCAGGGAGCCCCAGAACAGGTGTTGAGCTGACCCTGACCCAAATGGGGGACACAAAGGGATGTAGTGGGGACATGGCATAGCTCCAGACTTGGGGTATCTGACCAGGTCATGTTTGGGTGTGATGGTTTTGCACCCTGGTCTGTCCCTGCCTCGTGCAGCCACACCCAGCTTAGTCAGTAACCAGGCCCTTGGATGTGGGGCTACTGCTGTTGTTGGGGGCAATTTGCCAGGGTGCACCCAGGGGACATAGGCCTGACATCCCACCCTCAGAGTCCTCAGACCCCCACATGTGTCCTCAGGTCCTCCGGAATTTGAAGAGGAACTGGCTGACTGCACGGCTGAGCTGGGGGAAATTGTAAAGCTGGCTTGCCGCGTGATCGACACACCCAAGCCTACTGTCAGCTGGTACAAAGTTACCTGCCAGGGCCTACAGACTGACCCTTCACAGGATCCCCCACCAGGGGTGGGCTGCACGGGGGCTGAGTACTGCATGGGGTCTGGTCAGTGGGCTGGGCATGGGGAACAAGAGACAGTCCAGGCCTGTTCAAGGGCAAACATCCTGGAGATGGACAGTGAACAGGTAAGTCAGGTGGTGCCATGGCCACCCTGGGGAATGAGCAGGGTGAGGAGTCAGCACAGGGCCGAGACAAACATGCCTGAGGGCAGCCGAGAGAGCACCAGGACCACAGAGGGGGCCACAGGCAGGCACCTGGATGCAGGAGAGTCCTGTGAGCTTAATGGGCCAGGAAGGGTGCTGATCACACTGTACCTTCAGGGTCACAGAGCACAGGCCTTACATGGCTCAGGGATGGGAGCTGCCAATGTCAAGGGAGGTCAGGTGTCTCCCAGGCCCGTCTCACTTGACACTGCCACAGGCTTGGGGTCCCGAGACCATCCTCACTTCCTGCACCACCATAGGCTTGGGGTCCCGAGAACACTCTCACTTCTGACGTCCAATTCACTGGTCCCCAAGGTTGCCTTCAGGTTCAGTGATTCACCAGAAGGTCTTGGAGTTCAGAGCTATTATGCTCAGGGTTAGGGTTTACTCAGCATAAAGACAAGACTGCAGCCCCTGAGAAAAAAGAAGAGCACTTCAGGAGGGTCCCGTGTCACCACTTATGAGCTGCCAGCCTCCCGCTCCCAGTGCAGTGAGGAAGAGCACCTTCTCCTCCCAGTGACACCTGAGAACACAAACAGACCTATGCCAACCAGGAGGCTTAATGAGACTTGACGTCAGCATTTGTCACTGGAACTCTGTCAGACCTGCATGGCTGACCGCTCATGTGGCTGACCTCAGGCTCTAGTCCTCCTGAAGTCAAGATTAATGGCCTGAAGCCCACTATGAATCTCACGTTAGCATAGAAGACAGCATGGAGCTCCACTAGGAAGTTCATTGTTAGTGTAGATGCCAGTGTGGCCTGGGTCATCCATCAGGAATCTCCTCATTGGTGTAGATGCCAGTGTTGCCCAGGAATCTCGTTATTGCCATAGATACCAGCGTGGCACTAGTCATCCACTGGGAATCTCGTCAAAGGTGTAGACACCAGCATGGCCCAGGTCATCCACAGGAATTTTGTCATTGGCGTAGATGCCAGCATGGCCTGGGTCACCTACTAGGAATCTTGTTGGCGTAGATGCTGGCTTGGCCTAGAGCATCCGTCAGGAATCTCATTATTGGTAGAGGTGCCAGCATTGCCCTGGTCACCCACCAGGAATCTCGTCATTGGCATAGAAGCCTTTGTGGCCTGGCGCATCCTCCAGGAATCTGTTCATTGGTGTAGACACAGCATGGCCTGGGTCACCTACTAGGAATCTCGTCGTTGGCATAGACACTGGCATGGCCTGGATCACCTACTAGAAATCTCCTCAATGGCATAGACACAGAATGGCCTGAGAATCCCCCCAGGAATCTCATTGTTGGCATAGATGCTGGTGTGGCCCAGGTCACCTACTAAGAATCTCCTCATTGGCATAGATGCCAGCGTGGCCTGGGTCACCCACCAGGAATCTCCTAGTTGGTGTAGAGGCTAGCATGGGCCAGAGCCTCCTCCATGAATGCCATTGTAAAATAGAGTGTCCAGTCTGGTCCTGAGCCACAAACCCCTAGGCTAGCCCATCTGTTGTGGCCCAAGGTTCCAGAAAATCCGAGGCTCTTCCCTGGCAGACTGTTCTCAGGTCCCGAGGCACCTTGCTGGTGCCAGGGATCAACATTATTCCTTTGGGCAGCATGGAGCGTTGACTACATGGAAACCCCATGGTCTTGTGAGCAGCAGGGGGCATGGTTCAGATCTCTCATCTGTCACCTTGGCTGTAGTGCCAAGGGCCTGCTTAGGGACATGGCATCATGTTGGTGGTGGCCATGGTTGCATCCTGGATGCATTTTGAAGGCAGAGCCAGCCAGATTTGCTGATGGGTTGCATGGGGTGTGTGGAAGAGAGATGGCATCCAGGGAGCAGCACAAGGGTTGTGGACAGCAGAGGCCACTGGTCCTATTCACAGAGGTGGGGCAGACCCACAGGGAGGCAGGCTGGTACATTCTGAGCTGGGCAGGGAGGAAAGCAACCCAGATTTGTGAGGTTTTGAAGAATCCAGGTGCCCATTGGGCTCCAGGTGGTTATGGAGGGGATAGCTTGAGAATAAATCTAGAGCTTAGGAGAGATGTCTGGCTGGAGGTGAGAGATGGCAGGCAGGTCCTTGGCATACAGTGTGTCTGAAACTATGGGTCAGGTCTAGTGCACAGCCCTCAAAACAATCCCAGCAGCTCAGGAGACTGAGACAGGAGGATGCAAGTTCAAAGCAGCCTCAGAAACCTAGCAAGGCCCTAAGCAACTTAGTAAGACCCTGTCTCTAAATAAAATGTAGAAAGGGCTGGGGATGTGATTCAGGCCCTTGGGTTCAATCCCTGGTGTGTGTGTGTGTGAGAGAGAGAGAGAGAGAGAGAGAGAGAGAGAGACTGAGGTCAGTTTGAATGTGGAATGAGCGTGGAGAGATGAGGCAGGCTTCAAGGCTTGGGATCTGGGATTCACAGAGTCAGAGAGGTGAGGAACATAAGTGAAGGGGCAGCAAGCCAGAGAGATGGGAGGGATCCCAGGAAGCTACCGAGGAAGGGCAGCCAGGCAGAGAGGGCCCAGGAGTGCCCAGAGCTCTGGCCAGCCCCCAAAACAATGAATGAGTCCAGCTTCCCTTTCCTGGGTGATGAGGCTAGTGAGCTGCCGTGTCAGTGGGCTTCAGTTTAGCTAGACCATGCGAACCCAAGCCCATGAGTGGAGACCCTTGGATCCAGATTCTCATGGAGTCAGCTGCCTTGCATCAGGGAGTGGAGTGGAAAGCGGAGCCCACCCTGCCCTTGGGGGACATCCACTCATTCACGAAGCTCTCTTCCTTTTGATGAATGCGGCTGGGCAGCCCTTATATCTTGTTCCTCAGGGAGTCCAATTGGACTATCCCTGAGTGGAAGATCACAAGGCCTCACTGGGTTGGGCATCTGGTTTCCTCCAAAGCCCCACTGCATGATGAGAGCTGATTTTCAAAAGTGGTATCTGACAGCCATGTGTGGCAGGGGATAAGTCCCAGACCCAGGGGACACTTCACTCATCAAGGGCTCTAGCCTCGAAATGGTCCGTCTCAGGAATGTGCGACATGTCTTGGTCCATTTCCTGATGTGCCAACAAGACACCTGAGTCTGGGTTACTTATAAAGTGAAGAGATTGTTTTCAGATTGAAAGTCCAAAGGGCATGGTGCCATCTGGTGGGGTTCCCTTCGGTGGCCTCATGGCTTCTTGGGAGTCTTGCCAGGGGGAAGGAGCAGTTGCAGTGACAGGAAGAGAGGGGCTCAGGACCAGGCTGGCTTTTATAGCAGCTTGCTGACCTCTGGAGACCAGCACCCATCCCTTCCAGTCAGTGCCCTCAGTGACTGAATTCACTTCTGCTGGGCCCCACCTCTCAGGAGGGGAATGCTCCCTGGGCACCCCATTCAGAGCCACCCATCCATAGCTGCTGGGCTTGCACAACCTATGTATGTGCCTACCACCTGGGGCCATGGGGGCAGCAAGTGGATAGAGCTGGTGGTGATCACTCTAGCGGCCAGCTCCCTTTGGCCATTTCTGCTGGCCATACAAGGACATCAAGTTACGATTCATCTTCTCATTACCTTGGCTGCCTCTGTGTTACAGCAAGGCCTGGCACTTCCTCTGCCAGCCACGCAAAGGCTGGGAAGTTGGCGTGTGGCATCCATGCTCTACTGCCAGGTCTTTGAGTGGAGCTGTCCCAGCTTAGGTGGTTAACTGTCAAACCAAATGGCCATGCCACTTGGGTCAACAAGGGCACATTGCACTAGTGGCCTCAGGAAGACCAGCAGGATGCCTGGCTCCCCCTGAGCAGAAGGCTGGTGCTAAGGGTCCACCATGTGTGAACTCAGAGTCACAAGCAGTTTCAGGCCAGAGTTCAGATGCAGACATTATCACCATGGTACCCAGAGGTCCCTGTCCACAACTGGGTGGCCTGGTGCCTGTGTCCAGCAGAGCCATGGAAATCTGAATTCCTTCTCGAAGCCCCCTGCAGATTGGATGGGTAGAAGGGCCCTCCATCCCTCTGCATGCTGTGATGAGGGACCAGGTGTGGGTGGGAGGGAAGGGGTGTTAGGCAGTGGATTATGTAGCTGTAGGCTTGGTGGGATTGAGTGAGGTTGGGCCCATAGCCAGGGAGCTGGGCGTGATCAGCACATGGGAGGTCCGCAGGGAGTCACACTGGGGCAGTGGGGCGACCATGGACTTAGCTGTCCATGTGGATGTCTTCTGTCAGGTTCAGGTCTCTCCACCTGGCCCTGCCTCTAGCTAATGTCCAAGGTGGACATAGAGACACAGAGACAGAGGTCTGGGCCACACCAGAGAGAAAGAGAGAGAAACAGAGACAGACCCAGAGAGGTGCAGGCCAGCCCCAGCCTCTCATCCACCGGGGCAGGCTTACAAGGTCCCTGCCCGACAACAGCCCTCACTCCTCCTTTCTAGATGGGAAGCCAGTGGAAGTGGACCCTCACCACATCCTCATCGAAGACCCAGATGGTTCCTGCACCCTCATCCTGGACAACCTGACTGGGGTCGACTCTGGCCAGTACATGTGCTTTGAGACCAGCGCCGCTGGCAGTGCCAGCACCCTGGGAAAGATCCTGGTGCAAGGTGAGCCTGGCGGCCCGTGGGGCAGGGAGACACCCTGACCAAGCCCACCATGTGGCTCTGGTGGATGGGTGGAAGGGCCCTCCATCCCTCTGCTCGCTGTGATGAGGTACTGGGTGTGGGTGGGAGGGAAGGGCAGGCAGGCAGGCATGTGAGGGTGGAAGCCCTATGTGATCATGGGCTCACTTAGGGCTCAGGAAGAATGTGGGGGCTCGGACACCCCCAGCTCCATCAGAGTGGCTCTTTGTCTCTCTCCACCCTGCAGTCCTGCCACAGTTTGTGAACAAGGTCCGGGCCTCGCCCTTTGTGGAGGGAGAGGATGCCCAGCTCACCTGCACCATCGAAGGCGCCCCACACCCTCAGATCAGGTGGGCCAGCACATGGTGGGTGGGGCACCAGGGAAGGGGCTTCAGGCTCCTGTCTGCAACACAAGGGCTGTGCAGCTGTACTGGGCTGGGCACAGTGACTGTCTGATCACTGAAGAGTGGGCATTATGTGGCTGAGACCCACTGGGCATGGGGCCTCTGCCACAAGATAGCATGGCCAAGCTGGATGTGGGCATCCAGAGGGTGGGTTCACCAAGGACTGTAGCATCTGGGCCAGGGCAGCGGGTCTGCAGCACAGGGAATATCACACCCTGCCTCGTGGACTCTTGGGACGGTTCTAGGTGGTACAAAGATGGGGCCCTGCTGACCACGGGCAACAAGTACCAGATGCTGAGTGAGCCCAACAGCAGCCTGCTGGTGCTTGTGGTCAGAACAGCTGGCAAGGATGACCTGGGACACTATGAATGCGAGGTAAGTTGGGTGGGCAAGGAGCCTCATGGTCAGCTGTGTACTGGGGCTTGACAAGGGAAGGGCCTGGGCCCTTGGCACAGGCCCGGGGACACCAGGCCACTGTCACCCATCATCCCCAACCCACCACACCGTGTCTTGCCTTGCTCCTCTTCCACACGAGGCTGAGCCCTGCAACCTGCCATTGTTCCCACGCTCTCAAAGAAGCCCTTTGGTTTTTGCCTTTCTAGGGAACCCAGTGCTGACCTCAACTTTCATCCATTTATGTAAAATGTAGTGTTAGTTTCCACCTTTTCCTGGTGTCACATGGGTGGGACCCTACAGAGGGAAGAGCTGCCCTGTCCCTGTTCACTGTCCAGAGACCCAAGGCTGGGGCTCCTGAAGGCAAGGCCCAGTCTGAGCCTCTGGTCTTCAGGGCCTGTCCTGGCACACAGTGACATTGAGCAGGTGTGTGCCTGCTACAGGGCCCCCGAGAGCCCCAGGCTCCAGTCTCTGGCTCTTGTCTAGAGGCCAGCCTCCTGCATGTGGGCCCCACATGCAAGTTCCAGGAGGCAGGGAGACCCAGCCAGCTCTGCACTTCAGGGGCTCAGAGCCACACACAGCCAGCAGCCATCTGCACAGCGCAAGATGCCTGGGCGAGGCCCTGGCTGGGAGCCCTGTCCCCTTTGGGGGACACAGTCTCAGTGGGGACCTCAATCTAAAGACCACCAGAGTGGACGAGAGACAGCTATGTCCCTTGAGGATAGGGGTCCTGAGTGGTTTCTGTCCATCCTGCAGCTGGTGAACCTGCTTGGCTCCACTTATGGTGGTGGGGAGCTGTACATGCAGAGCCCTGTGCTGCCGGCCCGGGAGCAGCGCCACAGGGAGCAGACTGTGACTGCCATAGAAGGTAGGTGCCACCGAGCCTGTTGCCCATGCTGCCTAGGTGGGTCCTCAGGCTTGAGCCTTGTGTCACAGCTGCACAGCCAGCCAGGACTGGGGGGCAGCAGAGCCACCATGTCTCACAGCGGGTGCACTTCCTGCAGAGGTGGCTGGGAAGGCATTTTGGGCGGATGACCTGGCTAGAAGAGAAGGCTGTGGGGAGGAGCCCAGAGGCTGCAGGCCCCTGGCCTGCAGGACAACCCACGGAGTCACCTCTGACCCAGGGCAGCCTGCCTGGCAGTGGTCACACAGGCCTCCTGCAGGCAGCAGCTGGGAAGGGCTGCACTTCTAGAGAAGGGGGTTTCCCCCTGAGGGCAGAGGCAGGACAGAAGAACGTCTGGGGAAGGGCGTCTACACTGAGCGAAGAGGGCAGGACAGTAGGACATCTGGGGAAGGGCATATACACTGAGGGCAGAGGGCAGGACAGTAGGACATCTGGGGAAGGGGCCTCTACACTGAGGGCAGAGGGCAGTACAGTAGGACATCTGGGGAAGGGCGTCTACACTGAGGGCAGAGGGCAGGACAGTAGGAAGTCTGGGGAAGGGGCATATACACTGAGGGCAGAGGGCAGGACAGTAGGACATCTGGGGAAGGGGCCACTACACTGAGGGCAGAGGGCAGTACAGTAGGACATCTGGGGAAGGGCATATACACTGAGGGCAGAGGGCAGGACAGTAGGAATCTGGGGAAGGGGCATATACACTGAGGGCAGAGGGCAGGACAGTAGGAAGTCTGGGGAAGGGGCGTCTACACTGAGGGCAGAGGGCAGGACAGTAGGATATCTGGGGAAGGGCGTCTACACTGAGGGCAGAGGGCAGTACAGTAGGACGTCTGGGCAAGGGCGTCTACACTGAGGGCAGAGGGCAGTACAGTAGGACATCTGGGGAAGGGCATCTCCACTGAGGGCAGAGGGCAGTACAGTAGGACATCTGGGGAAGGGGCGTCTACACAGAGGGCAGAGGGCAGGACAGTAGGACATCTGGGCAAGGGCGTCAACACTGAGGGCAGAGGGCAGTACAGTAGGACATCTGGGCAAGGGGCATATACACTGAGGGCAGAGGGCAGTACACTAGGACATCTGGGGAAGGGGCCTCTACACTGAGGGCAGAGGGCAGTACAGTAGGACATCTGGGGAAGGGGCCTCTACACTGAGGGCAGAGGGCAGTACAGTAGGACGTCTGGGGAAGGGCGTCTACACTGAGGGCAGAGGGCAGGACAGTAGGACATCTGGGCAAGGGGCATATACACTGAAGGCAGAGGGCAGTACAGTAGGAGGTCTGGGGAAGGGGCCTCTACACTGAGGGCAGAGGGCAGGACAGTAGGACGTGTGGGGAAGGGGACTCTACACTGAGGGCAGAGGGCAGGACAGTAGGACATCTGGGCAAGGGCGTCTACACTGAGGGCAGAGGGCAGTACAGTAGGACGTCGGGGGAAGGGGCCTCTACACTGAGGGCAGAGGGCAGGACAGTAGGACATCTGGGCAAGGGCGTCTACACTGAGGGCAGAGGGCAGTACAGTAGGACGTCTGGGGAAGGGGACTCTACACTGAGGGCAGAGGGCAGTACAGTAGGACATCTGGGCAAGGGCCTCTACACTGAGGGCAGAGGGCATGACAGTAGGACATCTGGGGAAGGGGCATATACACTGAGGGCAGAGGACAGTACAGTAGGACATCTGGGCAAGGGCGTCTACACTGAGGGCAGAGGGCAGTACAGTAGGACATCAGGGGAAGGGCGTCTACACTGAGGGCAGAGGGCAGGACAGTAGGACGTCTGGGCAAGGGGCCTCTACACTGAGGGCAGAGGGTAGGACAGTAGGAAGTCTGGGGAAGGGGCATATACACTGAGGGCGAGGGCAGGACAGTAGGAAGTCTGGGGAAGGGGCATATACACTGAGGGCAGAGGGCAGTACAGTAGGACATCTGGGGAAGGGGCGTCTACACTGAGGGCAGAGGGCAGGACAGTAGGACGTCTGGGGAAGGGGACTCTACACTGAGGGCAGAGGGCAGGACAGTAGGACATCTGGGCAAGGGCGTCTACACTGAGGGCAGAGGGCAGGACAGTAGGACGTGTGGGGAAGGGGACTCTACACTGAGGGCAGAGGGCAGGACAGTAGGACATCTGGGCAAGGGCGTCTACACTGAGGGCAGAGGGCAGTACAGTAGGACGTCGGGGGAAGGGGCCTCTACACTGAGGGCAGAGGGCAGGACAGTAGGACATCTGGGCAAGGGCGTCTACACTGAGGGCAGAGGGCAGTACAGTAGGACGTCTGGGGAAGGGGACTCTACACTGAGGGCAGAGGGCAGTACAGTAGGACATCTGGGCAAGGGCCTCTACACTGAGGGCAGAGGGCATGACAGTAGGACATCTGGGGAAGGGGCATATACACTGAGGGCAGAGGACAGTACAGTAGGACATCTGGGCAAGGGCATCTACACTGAGGGCAGAGGGCAGTACAGTAGGACATCAGGGGAAGGGCGTCTACACTGAGGGCAGAGGGCAGGACAGTAGGACGTCTGGGCAAGGGGCCTCTACACTGAGGGCAGAGGGTAGGACAGTAGGAAGTCTGGGGAAGGGGCCTCTACACTGAGGGCAGAGGGCAGGACAGTAGGAAGTCTGGGGAAGGGGCCTCTACACTGAGGGCAGAGGGCAGGACAGTAGGAAGTCTGGGGAAGGGGCATATACACTGAGGGCAGAGGGCAGTACAGTAGGACATCTGGGGAAGGGGCGTCTACACTGAGGGCAGAGGGCAGGACAGTAGGACGTCTGGGGAAGGGGACTCTACACTGAGGGCAGAGGGCAGGACAGTAGGACATCTGGGCAAGGGCGTCTACACTGAGGGCAGAGGGCAGTACAGTAGGACGTCGGGGGAAGGGGCCTCTACACTGAGGGCAGAGGGCAGGACAGTAGGACATCTGGGCAAGGGCGTCTACACTGAGGGCAGAGGGCAGTACAGTAGGACGTCTGGGGAAGGGGACTCTACACTGAGGGCAGAGGGCAGTACAGTAGGACATCTGGGCAAGGGCCTCTACACTGAGGGCAGAGGGCAGGACAGTAGGACATCTGGGGAAGGGGCCTGTACACTGACGGCAGAGGGCAGGACAGTAGGACATCTGGGGAAGGGGCCTCTACACTGACGGCAGAGGGCAGGACAGTAGGACATCTGGGGAAGGGCATATACACTGAGGGAAGAGGGCAGTACAGTAGGACATCTGGGGAAGGGCGTCTACACTGAGGGCAGAGGGCAGTACAGTAGGACGTCTGGGCAAGGGCGTCTACACTGAGGGCAGAGGGCAGGACAGTAGGACATCTGGGCAAGGGCATCTCCACTGAGGGCAGAGGGCAGGACAGTAGGACATCTGGGGAAGGGGCATATACACTGAGGGCAGAGGGCAGTACAGTAGGACATCTGGGCAAAGGCGTCTACACTGAGCGCAGAGACCAGTACAGTAGGACATCTGGGGAAGGGCGTCTACACTGAGGGCAGAGGGCAGGACAGTAGGACGTCTGGGCAAGGGGCCTCTACACTGAGGGCAGAGGGCAGGACAGTAGGAAGTCTGGGGAAGGGGCCTCTACACTGAGGGCAGAGGGCAGGACAGTAGGAAGTCTGGGAAGGGGCATATACACTGAGGGCAGAGGGCAGTACAGTAGGACATCTGGGGAAGGGGCGTCTACACTGAGGACAGAGGGCAGGACAGTAGGACGTGTGGGGAAGGGGACTCTACACTGAGGGCAGAGGGCAGTACAGTAGGACATCTGGGCAAGGGCCTCTACACTGAGGGCAGAGGGCAGGACAGTAGGACATCTGGGGAAGGGGCCTCTACACTGACGGCAGAGGGCAGGACAGTAGGACATCTGGGGAAGGGGCCTCTACACTGAGGGCAGAGGGCAGGACAGTAGGACATCTGGGGAAGGGCATATACACTGAGGGAAGAGGGCAGTACAGTAGGACATCTGGGGAAGGGCGTCTACACTGAGGGCAGAGGGCAGTACAGTAGGACGTCTGGGCAAGGGCGTCTACACTGAGGGCAGAGGGCAGGACAGTAGGACATCTGGGCAAGGGCATCTCCACTGAGGGCAGAGGGCAGGACAGTAGGACATCTGGGGAAGGGGCATATACACTGAGGGCAGAGGGCAGTACAGTAGGACATCTGGGCAAAGGCGTCTACACTGAGCGCAGAGACCAGTACAGTAGGACATCTGGGGAAGGGCGTCTGCACTGAGGGCAGAGGGCAGGACAGTAGGACGTCTGGGCAAGGGGCCTCTACACTGAGGGCAGAGGGCAGGACAGTAGGAAGTCTGGGGAAGGGGCCTCTACACTGAGGGCAGAGGGCAGGACAGTAGGAAGTCTGGGAAGGGGCATATACACTGAGGGCAGAGGGCAGTACAGTAGGACATCTGGGGAAGGGGCGTCTACACTGAGGGCAGAGGGCAGGACAGTAGGACGTGTGGGGAAGGGGACTCTACACTGAGGGCAGAGGGCAGGACAGTAGGACATCTGGGCAAGGGCATCTACACTGAGGGCAGAGGGCAGTACAGTAGGACGTCGGGGGAAGGGGCCTCTACACTGAGGGCAGAGGGCAGGACAGTAGGACATCTGGGCAAGGGCGTCTACACTGAGGGCAGAGGGCAGTACAGTAGGACGTCTGGGGAAGGGGACTCTACACTGAGGGCAGAGGGCAGTACAGTAGGACATCTGGGCAAGGGCCTCTACACTGAGGGCAGAGGGCAGGACAGTGGGACATCTGGGGAAGGGGCATATACACTGAGGGCAGAGGGCAGTACAGTAGGACATCTGGGCAAGGGCGTCTACACTGAGGGCAGAGGGCAGTACAGTAGGACATCTGGGGAAGGGCGTCTACACTGAGGGCAGAGGGCAGGACAGTAGGACGTCTGGGCAAGGGGCCTCTACACTGAGGGCAGAGGGCAGGACAGTAGGAAGTCTGGGGAAGGGGCCTCTACACTGAGGGCAGAGGGCAGGACAGTAGGAAGTCTGGGGAAGGGGCATATACACTGAGGGCAGAGGGCAGTACAGTAGGACATCTGGGGAAGGGGCGTCTACACTGAGGGCAGAGGGCAGGACAGTAGGACGTCTGGGGAAGGGGACTCTACACTGAGGGCAGAGGGCAGGACAGTAGGACATCTGGGCAAGGGCGTCTACACTGAGGGCAGAGGGCAGTACAGTAGGACGTCGGGGGAAGGGGCCTCTACACTGAGGGCAGAGGGCAGTACAGTAGGACATCTGGGGAAGGGCGTCTACACTGAGGGCAGAGGGCAGGACAGTAGGACATCTGGGCAAGGGCGTCTACACTGAGGGCAGAGGGCAGGACAGTAGGACGTCGGGGGAAGGGGCCTCTACACTGAGGGTAGAGGGCAGGACAGTAGGACATCTGGGCAAGGGCGTCTACACTGAGGGCAGAGGGCAGTACAGCAGGACGTCGGGGGAAGGGGCCTCTACACTGAGGGCAGAGGGCAGTAGAGTAGGACATCTGGGGAAGGGCGTCTACACTGAGGGCAGAGGGCAGGACAGTAGGACATCTGGGGAAGGGGACTCTACACTGAGGGCAGAGGGCAGGACAGTAGGACATCTGGGCAATGGCGTCTACACTGAGGGCAGAGGGCAGTACAGTAGGACGTCGGGGGAAGGGGCCTATACACTGAGGGCAGAGGGCAGTACAGTAGAACATCTGGGCAAGGGCGTCTACACTGAGGGCAGAGGGCATGACAGTAGGACATCTGGGGAAGGGGCATATACACTGAGGGCAGAGGACAGTACAGTAGGACATCTGGGCAAGGGCGTCCACACTGAGGGCAGAGGGCAGTACAGTAGGACATCTGGGGAAGGGCGTCTACACTGAGGGCAGAGGGCAGGACAGTAGGACGTCTGGGCATGGGGCCTCTACACTGAGGGCAGAGGGCAGGACAGTAGGAAGTCTGGGGAAGGGGCCTCTACACTGAGGGCAGAGGGCAGGACAGTAGGAAGTCTGGGGAAGGGGCATATACACTGAAGGCAGAGGGCAGTACAGTAGGACATCTGGGGAAGGGGCGTCTACACTGAGGGCAGAGGGCAGGACAGTAGGACGTCTGGGGAAGGGGACTCTCCACTGAGGGCAGAGGGCAGGACAGTAGGACATCTGGGCAAGGGCGTCTACACTGAGGGCAGAGGGCAGTACAGTAGGACGTCGGGGGAAGGGGCCTCTACACTGAGGGCAGAGGGCAGGACAGTAGGACATCTGGGCAAGGGCGTCTACACTGAGGGCAGAGGGCAGTACACTAGGACGTCTGGGGAAGGGGACTCTACACTGAGGGCAGAGGGCAGTACAGTAGGACATCTGGGCAAGGGCCTCTACACTGAGGGCAGAGGGCAGGACAGTGGGACATCTGGGGAAGGGGCATATACACTGAGGGCAGAGGGCAGTACAGTAGGACATCTGGGCAAAGGCGTCTACACTGAGCGCAGAGACCAGTACAGTAGGACATCGGGGGAAGGGCGTCTACACTGAGGGCAGAGGGCAGGACAGTAGGACGTCTGGGCAAGGGGCCTCTACACTGAGGGCGAGGGCAGGACAGTAGGAAGTCTGGGGAAGGGGCCTCTACACTGAGGGCAGAGGGCAGGACAGTAGGAAGTCTGGGGAAGGGGCGTCTACACTGAGGGCAGAGGGCAGGACAGTAGGACGTCTGGGGAAGGGGACTCTACACCGAGGGCAGAGGGCAGTACAGTAGGACATCTGGGGAAGGGCGTCTACACTGAGGGCAGAGGGCAGGACAGTAGGACATCTGGGCAAGGGCGTCTACACTGAGGGCAGAGGGCAGTACAGTAGGACGTCGGGGGAAGGGGCCTCTACACCGAGGGCAGAGGGCAGTACAGTAGGACATCTGGGGAAGGGCGTCTACACTGAGGGCAGAGGGCAGGACAGTAGGACATCTGGGCAAGGGCGTCTACACTGAGGGCAGAGGGCAGGACAGTAGGACGTCGGGGGAAGGGGCCTCTACACTGAGGGTAGAGGGCAGGACAGTATTACATCTGGGCAAGGGCGTCTACACTGAGGGCAGAGGGCAGTACAGTAGGACGTCGGGGGAAGGGGCCTCTACTCTGAGGGCAGAGGGCAGTACAGTAGGATATCTGGGGAAGGGCGTCTACACTGAGGGCAGAGGGCAGGACAGTAGGACGTCTGGGGAAGGGGACTCTACACTGAGGGCAGAGGGCAGGACAGTAGGACATCTGGGCAAGGGCGTCTACACTGAGGGCAGAGGGCAGTACAATAGGACGTCGGGGGAAAGGGCCTCTACACTGAGGGCAGAGGGCAGGACAGTAGGACGTCTGGGGTAGGGGCATATACACTGAGGGCAGAGGGCAGTACAGTAGGACGTCTGGGGAAGGGGACTCTACACTGAGGGCAGAGGGCAGTATAGTAGGACATCTGGGCAAGGGCGTCTACACTGAGGGCAGAGGGCAGGACAGTAGGACATCTGGGGAAGGGGCCTCTACACTGACGGCAGAGGGCAGGACAGTAGGACATCTGGGGAAGGGGCCTCTACACTGAGGGCAGAAGGCAGGACAGTAGGACATCTGGGGAAGGGCATATACACTGAGGGAAGAGGGCAGTACAGTAGGACACCTGGGGAAGGGCGTCTACACTGAGGGCAGAGGGCAGGACAGTAGGACGTCTGGGCAAGGGGCCTCTACACTGAGGGCAGAGGGCAGGACAGTAGGAAGTCTGGGGAAGGGGCCTCTACACTGAGGGCAGAGGGCAGGACAGTAGGAAGTCTGGGGAAGGGGCATATACACTGAGGGCAGAGCGCAGTACAGTAGGACATCTGGGGAAGGGGCGTCTACAATGAGGGCAGAGGGCAGGACAGTAGGACGTCTGGGGAAGGGGACTCTACACTGAGGGCAGAGGGCAGGACAGTAGGACATCTGGGCAAGGGCATCTACACTGAGGGCAGAGGGCAGTACAGTAGGACGTCGGGGGAAGGGGCCTCTACACTGAGGGCAGAGGGCAGGACAGTAGGACATCTGGGCAAGGGCGTCTACACTGAGGGCAGAGGGCAGTACAGTAGGACGTCTGGGGAAGGGGACTATACACTGAGGGCAGAGGGCAGTACAGTAGGACATCTGGGCAAGGGCCTCTACACTGAGGGCAGAGGGCAGGACATTAGGACATCTGGGGAAAGGGCCTCTACACTGACAGCAGAGGGCAGGACAGTAGGACATCTGGTGAAGGGGCCTCTACACTGAGGGCAGAGGGCAGGACAGTAGGACATCTGGGGAAGGGCATATACACTGAGGGAAGAGGGCAGTACAGTAGGACATCTGGGGAAGGGCGTCTACACTGAGGGCAGTGGGCAGTACAGTAGGACGTCTGGGCAAGGGCGTCTATACTGAGGGCAGAGGGCAGGACAGTAGGACATCTGGGGAAGGGCATCTCCACTGAGGGCAGAGGGCAGGACAGTAGGACATCTGGGGAAGGGGCATATACACTGAGGGCAGAGGGCAGTACAGTAGGACATCTGGGCAAGGGCGTCTACACTGAGGGCAGAGGGCAGTACAGTAGGACTACTGGGGAAGGGCGTCTACACTGAGGGCAGAGGGCAGGACAATAGGACGTCTGGGCAACGGGCCTCTACACTGAGGGCAGAGGGCAGGACAGTAGGACATCTGGAAAAGGGGCCTCTACACTGAGGGCAGAGGGCAGGACAGTAGGAAGTCTGGGAAGGGGCATATACACTGAGGGCAGAGGGCAGTATAGTAGGACATCTGGGGAAGGGGCGTCTACACTGAGGGCAGAGGGCAGGACAGTAGGACGTGTGGGGAAGGGGACTCTACACTGAGGGCAGAGGGCAGGACAGTAGGACATCTGGGCAAGGGCGTCTACACTGAGGGCAGAGGGCAGTACAGTAGGACGTCGGGCTAAGGGGCCTCTACACTGAGGGCAGAGGGCAGGACAGTAGGACATCTGGGCAAGGGCGTCTACACTGAGGGCAGAGGGCAGTACAGTAGGACGTCTGGGGAAGGGGACTCTACACTGAGGGCACAGGGCAGTACAGTAGGACATCTGGGCAAGGGCCTCTACACTGAGGGCAGAGGCCAGGACAGTAGGACATCTGGGGAAGGGGCCTCTACACTGAGGGCAGAGGGCAGTACAGTAGGACGTCTGGGGAATGGGCCTCTACACTGAGGGCAGAGGGCTGGACAGAAGGACATCTGGGGAAGGGCGTCTACACTGAGGGCAGTGCAGGACAGTAGGACGTCTGGGGAAGGGGCCTCTACACTGAGGGCAGAGGGCTGGACAGTAGGACATCTGGGGAAGGGCGTCTACACTGAGGGCAGAGGGCAGGACAGTAGGACATCTGGGGAAGGGGCCTCTACACTGAGGGCAGAGGGCAGGACAGTAGCACATCTGGGGAAGGGCGTCTACACTGAGGGAAGAGGGCAGTACAGTAGGACATTTGGGGAAGGGGCCTCTACACTGAGGGAAGAGGGCAGGACAGTAGGACATCTGGGGAAGGGCGTCTACACTGAGGGAAGAGGGCAGGACAGTAGGACATCTGATCAAGGGCGTCTACACTGAGGGCAGAAGGCAGTACAGTAGGACATCTGGGGAAGGGGCCTCTACACTGAGGGCAGAGGGAAGGACAGTAGGACATCTGGGGAAGGGGCGTCTACACTGAGGGCAGAGGGCAGGACAGTAGGACGTCTGGGGAAGGGGCCTCTACACTGAGGGCAGAGGGCAGGACAGTAGGACATCTGGGCAAGGGCGTCTACACTGAGGGCAGAGGGCAGGACAGTAGGACATCTGGGCAAGGGCGTCTACACTGAGTGCAGAGGGCAGGACAGTAGGACATCTGGGGAAGGGGCCTCTACACTGAGGGCAGAGGGCAGGACAGTAGGACATCTGGGGAAGGGGCATATACACTGAGGGCAGAGGGCAGTACACTAGGACGTCTGGGGAAGGGGCCTCTACACTGAGGGCAGAGGGCAGGACAGTAGGACATCTGGGCAAGGGCGTCTACACTGAGGGCAGAGGGCAGGACAGTAGGAAGTCTGGGGAAGGGGCATATACACTGAGGGCAGAGGGCAGTACAGTAGGACGTCTGGGGAAGGGGCCTCTACACTGAGGGCAGAGGGCAGGACAGTAGGACATCTGGGCAAGGGCATATACACTGAGGGCAGAGGGCAGGACAGTAGGACATCTGGGCAAGGGGTCTCTACACTGAGGGCAGAGGGCAAGACAGTAGGACATCTGGGCAAGGGCGTCTACACTGAGGGAAGAGGGCAGTACTGTAGGACGTCTGGGGAAGGGGCGTCTACACTGAGGGAAGAGGGCAGTACAGTAGGACGTCTGGCGAAGGGGCCTCTACACTGAGGGCAGAGGGCAGGACAGTAGGACATCTGGGCAAGGGCGTCTACACTGAGGGCAGAGGGCAGGACAGTAGGACGTCTGGGGAAGGGGCCTCTACACTGAGGGCAGAGGGCAGGACAGTAGGATGTCTGGGGAAGGGGCGTCTACACTGAGGGCAGAGGGCAGGACAGTAGGACGTCTGGGGAAGGGGCATATACACTGAGGGCAGAGGGCAGGACAGTAGGACATCTGGGGAAGGTCATATACACTGAGGGCAGAGGGCAGGACAGTAGGACGTCTGGGGAAGGGCGTCTGCACTGAGGGAAGAGGGCAGGACAGTAGGACATCTGGGCAAGGGCGTCTACACTGAGGGCAGAAGGCAGTACAGTAGGACATCTGGGGAAGGGGCCTCTACACTGAGGGCAGAGGGCAGGACAGTAGGACATCTGGGGAAGGGGCCTCTACACTGAGGGCAGAGGGCAGGACAGTAGGAAGTCTGGGGAAGGGGCCTCTACACTGAGGGCAGAGGGCAGTACAGTAGGACATCTGGGGAAGGGCATGTACACTGAGGGCGGAGGGCAGGACAGTAGGACATCTGGGGAAGGGCATATACACTGAGGGCAGAGGGCAGGACAGTAGGACATCTGGGGACTGGGCGTCTACACTGAGGGCAGAGGGCAGGACAGTAGAACGTCTGGGGAAGGGGCCTCTACACTGAGGGCAGAGGGCAGTACAGTAGGACGTCTGGGGAAGGGCGTCTACACGGAGGGCAGAGGGCAGGACAGTAGGACATCTGGGTAAGGGGCCTCTACACTGAGGGCAGAGGGCAGGACAGTAGGACATCTGGGGAAGGGCGTCTACACTGAGGGAAGAGGGCAGTACAGTAGGACATCGGGGGAAGGAGCCTCTACACTGAGGGAAGAGGGCAGGACAGTAGGACATCTGGGGAAGGGCGTCTACACTGAGGGAAGAGGGCAGGACAGTAGGACATCTGGGCAAGGGCGTCTACACTGAGGGCAGAAGGCAGTACAGTAGGACATCTGGGGAAGGGGCCTCTACACTGAGGGCAGAGGGCAGGACAGTAGGACATCTGGGGAAGGGGCCTCTACACTGAGGGCAGAGGGCAGGACAGTAGGACATCTGGGGAAGGGCGTCTACACTGAGGGCAGAGGGCAGGACAGTAGGACGTCTGGGGAAGGGGCCTCTACACTGAGGGCAGAGGGCAGGACAGTAGGACATCTGGGCAAGGGCATATACACTGAGGGCAGAGGGCAGGACAGTAGGACATCTGGGCAAGGGGCCTCTACACTGAGGGCAGAGGGCAGGACAGTAGGACATCTGGGCAAGGGCGTCTACACTGAGGGCAGAGGGCAGTACTGTAGGACGTCTGGGGAAGGGGCGTCTACACTGAGGGAAGAGGGCAGTACAGTAGGACGTCTGGGGAAGGGGCCTCTACACTGAGGGCAGAGGGCAGGACAGTAGGACGTCTGGGGAAGGGGCCTCTACACTGAGGGCAGAGGGCAGGACAGTAGGACGTCTGGGGAAGGGGCGTCTACACTGAGGGCAGAGGGCAGTACAGTAGGACGTCTGGGGAAGGGCATATACACTGAGGGCAGAGGGCAGGACAGTAGGACATCTGGGCAAGGGCGTCTGCACTGAGGGAAGATGGCAGGACAGTAGGACATCTGGGCAAGGGCGTCTACACTGAGGGCAGAAGGCAGTACAGTAGGACATCTGGGGAAGGGGCCTCTACACTGAGGACAGAGGGCAGGACAGTAGGACATCTGGGCAAGGGGCCTCTACACTGAGGGCAGAGGGCAGGACAGTAGGATATCTGGGCAAGGGCGTCTACACTGAGGGCAGACGGCAGTACTGTAGGACGTCTGGGGAAGGGGCGTCTACACTGAGGGAAGAGGGCAGTACAGTAGGACGTCTGGGGAAGGGGCGTCTACACTGAGGGAAGAGGGCAGTACAGTAGGAAGTCTAGGGAAGGGGCATATACACTGAGGGCAGAGGGCAGGACAGTAGGACATCTGGGGAAGGGGTCTCTACACTGAGGGCAGAGGGCAGGACAGTAGGACATCTGGGGAAGCGGCGTCTACACTGAGGGTAGAGGGCAGGACAGTAGGACATCTGGGGAAGGGCATATACACTGAGGGCAGAGGGCAGGACAGTAGGACATCTGGGGAAGGGGCGTCTACACTGAGGGCAGAAGGCAGGACAGTAGAACGTCTGGGGAAGGGGCCTCTACACTGAGGGCAGAGGGCAGGACAGTAGGACATCTGGAAAAGGGGCCTCTACACTGAGGGCAGAGGGCGGGACAGTAGGACGTCTGGGGAAGGGGACTCTACACTGAGGGCAGAGGGCAGGACAGTAGGACATCTGGGGAAGGGCATATACACTGAGGGCAGAGGGCAGGACACTAGGACGTCTGGGGAAGGGGCCTCTACACTGAGGGCAGAGGGCAGGACAGTAAGACATCTGGGCAAGGGCGTCTACACTGAATGCAGAGGGCAGTACAGTAGGACATCTGGGGAAGGGCGTCTACACTGAGGGCAGAGGGCAGTACAGTAGGACATCTGGGGAAGGGCGTCTACACTGTGGGCAGAGGGCAGTACAGTAGGACATCTGGGGAAGGGCGTCTACACTGCGGGCAGAGGGCAGGACAATAGGACATCTGGGCAAGGGCATCTATACTGAGGGCAGAGGGCGGGACAGTAGGACATCTGGGGAAGGGCATATACACTGAGGGCAGAGGGCAGGACACTAGGAAGTCTGGGGAAGGGGCCTCTACACTGAGGTCAGAGGGCGGGACAGTAGGACATCTGAGGAAGGGCATATACACTGAGGGCAGAGGGCAGGACAGTAGGACATCTGGGGAAGGGGCCTCTACACTGAGGGCAGAGGGCGGGACAGTAGGACATCTGGGGAAGGGGCCTCTACACTGAGGGCAGAGGGCAGGACAGTAGGAAGTCTGGGGAAGGGGCCTCTACACTGAGGGCATAGGGCAGGACAGTAGGACATCTGGGCAAGGGCGTCTACACTGAGGGCAGAGGGCAGTACAGTAGGACATCTGGGGAAGGGCGTCTACACTGAGGGCAGAGGGCAGGACAGTAGGACATCTGGGCAAGGGCCTCTACACTGAGGGCAGAGGGCAGGACAGTAGGACATCTGGGGAAGGGCGTCTACACTGAGGGCAGAGGGCAGTACAGTAGGACGTCTGGGGAAGGGGCCTCTACACTGAGGGCAGAGGGCAGGACAGTAGGAAGTCTGGGGAAGGGGCCTCTACACTGAGGGCAGAGGGCAGGACAGTAGGACATCTGGGCAAGGGCGTCTACACTGAGGGCAGAGGGCAGTACAGTAGGACGTCTATGGAAGGGGCCTCTACACTGAGGGCAGAGGGCAGGACAGTAGGAAGTCTGGGGAAGGGGCCGCTTCACTGAGGGCAGAGGGCAGGAAAGTAGGACATCTGGGCAAGTGTGTCTACACTGAGGGCAGAGGGCAGTACAGTAGGACGTCTGGGGAAGGGGCCTCTACACTGAGGGCAGAGGGCAGGACAGTAGGACATCTGGGCAAGGGCGTCTACACTGAGGACAGAGGGCAGGACAGTAGGACATCTGGGCAAGGGGCCTCTACACTGAGGGCAGAGGGCAGGACAGTAGGACATCTGGGCAAGGGCGTCTACACTGAGGGCAGAGGGCAGTACTGTAGGACGTCTGGGGAACGGGCGTCTAAACTGAGGGAAGAGGGCAGTACAGTAGGACGTCTGGGGAAGGGGCCTCTACACTGAGGGCAGAGGGCAGGACAGTAGGACATCTGGGGAAGGGGCCTCTACACTGTGGGCAGAGGGCAGGACAGTAGGACATCTGGGGAAGGGGCCTCTACACTGAGGGCAGAGGGCAGGACACTAGGACGTCTGGGCAAGGGCGTCTACACTGAGGGCAGAGGGCAGGACAGTAGGACGTCTGGGGAAGGGGCCTCTACACTGAGGGCAGAGGGCAGGACAGTAGGACGTCTGGGGAAGGGGCGTCTACACTGAGGGCAGAGGGCAGTACAGTAGGATGTCTGGGGAAGGGCATATACACTGAGGGCAGAGGGCAGGACAGTAGGACATCTGGGCAAGGGCGTCTGCACTGAGGGAAGAGGGCAGGACAGTAGGACATCTGGGCAAGGGCGTCTACACTGAGGGAAGAAGGCAGTACAGAAGGACATCTGGGGAAGGGGCCTCTACACTGAGGGCAGAGGGCAGGACAGTAGGACATCTAGGGAAGGGGCCTCTACACTGAGGGCAGAGGGCGGGACAGTAGGACGTCTGGGGAAGGGGCCTCTACACTGAGGGCAGAGGGCAGGACAGTAGGACATCTGGGGAAGGGCATATACACTGAGGGCAGAGGGCAGGACACTAGGACGTCTGGGGAAGGGGCCTCTACACTGAGGGCAGAGGGCAGGACACTAGGACATCTGGGCAAGGGCGTCTACACTGAGGGCAGAAGGCAGTACAGTAGGACATCTGGGGAAGGGGCCTCTACACTGAGGGCAGAGGGCAGGACCGTAGGACATCTGGGGAAGGGGCCTCTACACTGAGGGCAGAGGGCAGGACAGTAGGACATCTGAGGAAGGGCGTCTACACTGAGGGCAGTGGGCAGGACAGTAGGACGTCTGGAGAAGGGGCCTATACACTGAGGGCAGAGGGCAGGACAGTAGGACATCTGGGCAAGGTCATATACACTGAGTGCAGAGGGCAGGACAGTAGGACATCTGGGCAAGGGGCCTCTACACTGAGGGCAGAGGGCAGGACAGTAGGACATCTGGGCAAGGGCGTCTACACTGAGGGCAGAGGGCAGTACTGTTGGACGTCTGGGGAAGGGGCGTCTACACTGAGGGTAGAGGGCAGTACAGTAGGACGTCTGGGGAAGGGGCCTCTACACTGAGGGCAGAGGGCAGGACAGTAGGACATCTGGGCAAGGGCGTATACACTGAGGGCAGAGGGCAGGACACTAGGACGTCTGGGGAAGGGGCCTCTACACTGAGGGCAGAGGGCAGGACAGTAGGACGTCTGGGGAAGGGGCGTCTACACTGAGGGCAGAGAGCAGTACTGTTGGACGTCTGGGGAAGGGCATATACACTGAGGGCAGAGGGCAGGACAGTAGGACATCTGGGCAAGGGCGTCTGCACTGAGGGAAGATGGCAGGACAGTAGGACATCTGGGCAAGGGCGTCTACAGTGAGGGCAGAAGGCAGTACACTAGGACATCTGGGGAAGGGGCCTCTACACTGAGGGCAGAGGGCAGGACAGTAGGACATCTGGACAAGGGCGTCTACACTGAGGGCAGAGGGCAGTACAATAGGACGTCGGGGGAAGGGGCCTCTACACTGAGGGCAGAGGCAGGAGAGTAGGACATCTGGGCAAGGGCATATACACTGAGGGCAGAGGGCAGGACAGTAGGACATCTGGGAAAGGGGACTCTACCCTGAGGGCAGAGGGCAGGACCGTAGGACATCTGGGCAAGGGCGTCTACACTGAGGGCAGAGGGCAGGACTGTAGGACGTCTGGGGAAGGGGCGTCTACACTGAGGGAAGAGGGCAGTACAGTAGGACATCTGGGGAAGGGGCGTCTACACTGAGGGACGAGGGCAGTACAGTAGGAAGTCTGGGGAAGGGGCATATACACTGAGGGCAGAGGGCAGGACAGTAGGACATCTGGGGAAGGGCATATACACTGAGGGCAGAGGGCAGGACAGTAGGACATCTGGGGAAGGGGCGTCTACACTGAGGGCAGAGGGCAGGACAGTAGGACATCTGGGGAAGGGCATATACACTGAGGGCAGAGGGCAGGACAGTAGGACATCTGGGGAAGGGGCGTCTACACTGAGGGCAGAGGGCAGGCCAGTAGAACGTCTGGGGAAGGGGCCTCTACACTGAGGGCAGAGGGCAGGACAGTAGGAAATCTGGGGAAGGGGCCTCTACACTGAGGGCAGAGGGCGGGACAGTAGGACGTCTGGGGAAGGGGCCTCTACACTGAGGGCAGAGGCCAGGACAGTAGGACATCTGGGGAAGGGGCCTCTACACTGAGGGCAGAGGGCAGTACAGTAGGATATCTGGGGAAGGGCGTCTACACTGTGGGCGGAGGGGAGTACAGTAGGACATCTGGGGAAGGGCGTCTACACTGAGGGCAGAGGGCAGTACAGTAGGACATCTGGGGAAGGGCATATACACTGAGGGCAGAGGGCAGGACAGTAGGACATCTGGGCAAGGGCGTCTACACTGAGGGCAGAGGGCAGTAATGTAGGACGTCTGGGGAAGGGGCGTCTACACTGAGGGAAGAGGGCAGTACAGTAGGACGTCTGGGGAAGGGGCGTCTACACTGAGGGACGAGGGCAGTACAGTAGGAAGTCTGGGGAAGGGGCATATACACTGAGGGCAGAGGGCAGGACAGTAGGACATCTGGGGAAGGGCATATACACTGAGGGCAGAGGGCAGGACAGTAGGACATCTGGGGAAGGGCATATACACTGAGGGCAGAGGGCAGGACATTAGGACATCTGGGGAAGGGGCGTCTACACTGAGGGCAGAGGGCAGGACAGTAGAACGTCTGGGGAAGGGGCCTCTACACTGAGCGCAGAGGGCAGGACAGTAGGACATCTGGGGAAGGGGCCTCTACACTGAGGGCAGAGGGCGGGACAGTAGGATGTCTGGGGAAGGGGCCTCTACACTGAGGGCAGAGGGCAGGACAGTAGGACATCTGGGGAAGGGGCCTCTACACTGAGGGCAGAGGGCAGTACAGTAGGACATCTGGGGAAGGGCGTCTACACTGTGGGCGGAGGGCAGTACAGTAGGACATATGGGGAAGGGCGTCTACACTGAGGGCAGAGGGCAGTACAGTAGGACGTCTGGGCAAGGGCATCTACACTGGGGGCAGAGGGCGGGACAGTAGGACATCTGGGGAAGGGCATATACACTGAGGGCAGAGGGCAGGACACTAGGACATCTCGGGAAGGGCGTCTACACTGAGGGCAGAGGGCAGGACAGTAGGACATCTGGGGAAGGGGCCTCTACACTGAGGGCAGAGGGCAAGACAGTAGGACATCTGGGGAAGGGGCCTCTACACTGAGCGCAGCGGGCGGGACAGTAGGACATCTGGGCAAGGGCCTCTACACTGAGGGCAGAGGGCAGTACAATAGGACATCTGGGCAAGGGCATCTACACTGAGGGCAGAGGGCGGGACAGTAGGACATCTGGGGAAGGGCATATACACTGAGGGCAGAGGGCAGGACACTAGGAAGTCTGGGGAAGGGGCCTCTACACTGAGGGAAGAGGGCGGGACAGTAGGACATCTGGGGAAGGGCGTCTACACTGAGGGCAGAGGGCAGTACAGTAGGAAGTCTGGGGAAGGGGCCTCTACACTGAGGGCAGAGGGCATAACAGTAGGACATCTGGGGAAGGGGCCTCTACACTGAGGGCAGAGGGCAGGACAGTAGGACATCTGGGCAAGGGCGTCTACACTGAGGGCAGAGGGCAGTACAGTAGGACGTCTGGGGAAGGGGCCTCTACACTGAGGGCAGAGGGCAGGACAGTAGGACATCTGGGCAAGGGCGTCTACACTGAGGGCAGAGGGCAGGACATTAGGACATCTGGGGAAGGGGCATATACACTGAGGGCAGAGGGCAGGACACTAGGACGTCTGGGGAAGGGGCGTCTACACTGAGGGAAGAGGGCAGGACAGTAGGACATCTGGGCAAGGGCGTCTACACTGAGGGCAGAGGGCAGGACAGTAGGACATCTGGGGAAGGGGCGTCTACACTGAGGGCAGAGGGCAGTACAGTAGGACGTCTGGGCAAGGGCATCTACACTGAGGGAAGAGGGCAGGACAGTAGGACATCTGGGCTAGGGCGTCTACACTGAGGGCAGAGGGCAGTACAGTAGGACGTCTGGGGAAGGGGCGTCTACACTGAGGGCAGAGGTCAGTACAGTAGGACGTCTGGGGAAGGGGCCTCTACACTGAGGGCAGAGGGCAGTACATTATGACATCTGGGGAAGGGCATATACACTGAGGGCAGAGGGCAGGACACTAGGAAGTCTGGGGAAGGGGCCTCTACACTGAGGGCAGAGGGCGGGACAGTAGGACATCTGGGGAAGGGCGTCTACACTGAGGGCAGAGGGCAGTACTGTAGGACGTCTGGGGAAGGGGCGTCTACACTGAGGGCAGAGGGCAGTACAGTAGGACATCTGGGGAAGGGGCCTCTACACTGAGGGCAGAGGGCAGGACAGTAGGACATCTGGGCAAGGGCATATACACTGAGGGCAGAGGGCAGGACAGTAGGACATCTGGGGAAGGGGCCTCTACACTGAGGGCAGAGGGCAGGACAGTAGGACATCTGGGGAAGGGGCCTCTACACTGAGGGCAGAGGGCAGGACAGTAGGAAGTCTGGGGAAGGGGCCTCTACACTGAGGGCAGAGGACAGGACAGTAGGACATCTGGGCAAGGGCGTCTACACTGAGGGCAGAGGGCAGTACAGTAGGACATCTGGGGAAGGGCATATACACTGAGGGCAGAGGGCAGGACAGTAGGACATCTGGGGAAGGGCGTCTACACTGAGGGCAGAGGGGAGGACAGTAGGACATCTGGGGAAGTGGCGTCTACACTGAGGGCAGAGGGCAGGACAGTAGGACATCTGGGCAAGGGCGTCTACACTGAGGGCAGAGGGCAGGACATTAGGACATCTGGGGAAGGGCGTCTACACTGAGGGCAGAGGGTAGTACAGTAGGACGTCTGGGGAAGGGGCCTCTACACTGAGGGCAGAGGGCAGGACAGTAGGAAGTCTGGGGAAGGGGCCTCTACACTGAGGGCAGAGGGCAGGACAGTAGGACATCTGGGCAAGGGCCTCTACACTGAGGGCAGAGGGCAGGACAGTAGGAAGTCTGGGGAAGGGGCCTCTACACTGAGGGCAGAGGGCAGGACAGTAGGACATCTGGGCAAGTGTGTCTACACTGAGGGCAGAGGGCAGTACAGTAGGACGTCTGGGGAAGGGGCCTCTACACTGAGGGCAGAGGGCAGGACAGTAGGACATCTGGGCAAGGGCGTCTACACTGAGGGCAGAGGGCAGCACAGAAGGACATCTGGGCAAGGGGCCTCTACACTGAGGGCAGAGGGCAGGAAAGTAGGACATCTGGCAAGGGCGTCTACACTGAGGGCAGAGGGCAGTACTGTAGGACGTCTGGGGAAGGGGCGTCTACACTGAGGCAAGAGGGCAGTACAGTAGGACGTCTGGGGAAGGGGCCTCTACACTGAGGGCAGAGGGCAGGACAGTAGGACATCTGGGGAAGGGGCCTCTACACTGAGGGCAGAGGGCAGGACAGTAGGACATCTGGTGAAGGGGACTCTACACTGAGGGCAGAGGGCAGGACACTAGGACGTCTGGGCAAGGGCGTCTACACTGAGGGCAGAGGGCAGGACAGTAGGACCTCTGGGGAAGGGGCCTCTACACTGAGGGCAGAGGGCAGGACAGTAGGACGTCTGGGGAAGGGGCGTCTACACTGAGGGCAGAGGGCAGTACAGTAGGACGTCTGGGGAAGGGCATATACACTGAGGGCAGAGGGCAGGACAGTAGGACATCTGGGCAAGGGCGTCTACACTGAGGGAAGAGGGCAGGACAGTAGGACATCTGGGCAAGGGCGTCTACACTGAGGGCAGAAGGCAGTACAGTAGGACATCTGGGGAAGGGGCCTCTACACTGAGGGCAGAGGGCAGGACAGTAGGAAGTCTGGGGAAGGGGCATATACACTGAGGGCAGAGGGCAGGACAGTAGGACATCTGGGGAAGGGCATATACACTGAGGGCAGAGGGCAGGACAGTAGGACATCTGGGGAAGGGGCGTCTACACTGAGGGCAGAGGGCAGGACAGTAGGACATCTGGGGAAGGGCATATACACTGAGGGCAGAGGGCAGGACAGTAGGACATCTGGGGAAGGGGCCTCTACACTGAGGGCAGAGGGCAGGACAGTAGGACGTCTCGGGAAGGGGACTCTACACTGAGGGCAGAGGGCAGCACAGTAGGACATCTGGGCAAGGGCATATACACTGAGGGCAGAGGGCAGGACACTAGGACGTCTGGGGAAGGGGCCTCTACACTGAGGGCAGAGGGCAGGACAGTAGGACATCTGGGCAAGGGCGTCTACACTGAGGGCAGAGGGCAGTACAGTAGGCCATCTGGGGAAGGGCGTCTACACTGAGGGCAGAGGGCAGTACAGTAGGACATCTGGGCAAGGGCCTCTACACTGAGGGCAGAGGGCAGGACAATAGGACATCTGGGCAAGGGCATCTACACTGAGGGCAGAGGGCGGGACAGTAGGACATCTGGGGAAGGGCATATACACTGAGGGCAGAGGGCAGGACACTAGGAAGTCTGGGGAAGGGGCCTCTACACTGAGGGCAGAGGGCGGGACAGTAGGACATCTGGGCAAGGGCCTCTACACTGAGGGCAGAGGGCAGGACAGTAGGACATCTGGGCAAGGGCGTCTACACTGAGGGCAGAGGGCAGTACAGTAGGACATCTGGGGAAGGGGCCTCTACACTGAGGGCAGAGGGCAGGACAGTAGGACATCTGGGCAAGGGCGTCTACACTGAGGGCAGAGGGCAGTACAGTAGGACGTCTGGGAAGGGGCCTCTACACTGAGGGCAAAGGGCAGGACAGTAGGACATCTGGGGAAGGGGCCTCTACACTGAGGTCAGAGGGCAGGACAGTAGGACATCTGGGGAAGGGCGTCTACACTGAGGGCAGAGGGCAGGACAGTAGGACATCTGGGGAAGGGGCATATACACTGAGGGCAGAGGGCAGGACACTAGGACGTCTGTGGAAGGGGCGTCTACACTGAGGGAAGAGGGCAGGACAGTAGGACATCTGGGCAAGGGCGTCTACACTGAGGGCAGAGGGCAGGACAGTAGGACATCTGGGGAAGGGGCATATACACTGAGGGCAGAGGGCAGGACACTAGGACGTCTGTGGAAGGGGCGTCTACACTGAGGGAAGAGGGCAGGACAGTAGGACATCTGGGCTAGGGCGTCTACACTGAGGGCAGAGGGCAGTACAGTAGGACGTCTGGGGACGGGGCGTCTACACTGAGGGCAGAGAGCAGTACTGTAGGACGTCTGGGGAAGGGCATATACACTGAGGGCAGAGGGCAGGACAGTAGGACATCTGGACAAGGGCGTCTGCACTGAGGGAAGATGGCAGGACAGTAGGACATCTGGGCAAGGGCGTCTACAGTGAGGGCAGAAGGCAGTACACTAGGACATCTGGGGAAGGGGCCTCTACACTGAGGGCAGAGGGCAGGACAGTAGGACATCTGGGCAAGGGCGTCTACACTGAGGGCAGAGGGCAGTACAGTAGGACGTCGGGGGAAGGGGCCTCTACACTGAGGGCAGAGGGCAGGAGAGTAGGACATCTGGGCAAGGGCATATACACTGAGGGCAGAGGGCAGGACAGTAGGACATCTGGGCAAGGGGACTCTACCCTGAGGGCAGAGGGCAGGACAGTAGGATATCTGGGCAAGGGCGTCTACACTGAGGGCAGAGGGCAGGACTGTAGGACGTCTGGGGAAGGGGCGTCTACACTGAGGGAAGAGGGCAGTACAGTAGGACATCTGGGGAAGGGGCGTCTACACTGAGGGACGAGGGCAGTACAGTAGGAAGTCTGGGGAAGGGGCATATACACTGAGGGCAGAGGGCAGGACAGTAGGACATCTGGGGAAGGGCATATACACTGAGGGCAGAGGGCAGGACAGTAGGACATCTGGGGAAGGGGCGTCTACACTGAGGGCAGAGGGCAGGACAGTAGGACATCTGGGGAAGGGCATATACACTGAGGGCAGAGGGCAGGACAGTAGGACATCTGGGGAAGGGGCGTCTACACTGAGGGCAGAGGGCAGGACAGTAGAACGTCTGGGGAAGGGGCCTCTACACTGAGGGCAGAGGGAAGGACAGTAGGAAATCTGGGGAAGGGGCCTCTACACTGAGGGCAGAGGGCGGGACAGTAGGACGTCTGGGGAAGGGGCCTCTACACTGAGGGCAGAGGCCAGGACAGTAGGACATCTGGGGAAGGGGCCTCTACACTGAGGGCAGAGGGCAGTACAGTAGGACATCTGGGGAAGGGCGTCTACACTGTGGGCGGAGGGCAGTACAGTAGGACATCTGGGGAAGGGCGTCTACACTGAGGGCAGAGGGCAGTACAGTAGGACGTCTGGGCAAGGGCATCTACACTGAGGGCAGAGGGCGGGACAGTAGGACATCTGGGGAAGGGCATATACACTGAGGGCAGAGGGCAGGACACTAGGACATCTGGGGAATGGCGTCTACACTGAGGGCAGAGGGCAGGACAGTAGGACATCTGGGGAAGGGGCCTCTACACTGAGGGCAGAGGGCAGGACAGTAGAACATCTGGGGAAGGGGCCTCTACACTGAGCGCAGAGGGCGGGACAGTAGGACATCTGGGCAAGGGCCTCTACACTGAGGGCAGAGGGCAGTACAATGGGACATCTGGGCAAGGGCATCTACACTGAGGGCAGAGGGCGGGACAGTAGGACATCTGGGGAAGGGCATATACACTGAGGGCAGAGGGCAGGACACTAGGAAGTCTGGGGAAGGGGCCTCTACACTGAGGGAAGAGGGCGGGACAGTAGGACATCTGGGGAAGGGCGTCTACACTGAGGGCAGAGGGCAGTACAGTAGGAAGTCTGGGGAAGGGGCCTCTACACTGAGGGCAGAGGGCATAACAGTAGGACATCTGGGGAAGGGGCCTCTACTCTGAGGGCAGAGTGCATAACAGTAGGACATCTGGGCAAGGGCGTCTACACTGAGGGCAGAGGGCAGTAATGTAGGACGTCTGGGGAAGGGGCGTCTACACTGAGGGAAGAGGGCAGTACAGTAGGACGTCTGGGGAAGGGGCGTCTACACTGAGGGACGAGGGCAGTACAGTAGGAAGTCTGGGGAAGGGGCATATACACTGAGGGCAGAGGGCAGGACAGTAGGACATCTGGGCAAGGGCATATACACTGAGGGCAGAGGGCAGGACAGTAGGACATCTGGGGAAGGGCATATACACTGAGGGCAGAGGGCAGGACATTAGGACATCTGGGGAAGGGGCGTCTACACTGAGGGCAGAGGGCAGGACAGTAGAACGTCTGGGGAAGGGGCCTCTACACTGAGCGCAGAGGGCAGGACAGTAGGACATCTGGGGAAGGGGCCTCTACACTGAGGGCAGAGGGCGGGACAGTAGGATGTCTGGGGAAGGGGCCTCTACACTGAGGGCAGAGGGCAGGACAGTAGGACATCTGGGGAAGGGGCCTCTACACTGAGGGCAGAGGGCAGTACAGTAGGACATCTGGGGAAGGGCGTCTACACTGTGGGCGGAGGGCAGTACAGTAGGACATATGGGGAAGGGCGTCTACACTGAGGGCAGAGGGCAGTACAGTAGGACGTCTGGGCAAGGGCATCTACACTGAGGGCAGAGGGTGGGACAGTAGGACATCTGGGGAAGGGCATATACACTGAGGGCAGAGGGCAGGACACTAGGACATCTGGGGAAGGGCGTCTACACTGAGGGCAGAGGGCAGGACAGTAGGACATCTGGGGAAGGGGCCTCTACACTGAGGGCAGAGGGCAAGACAGTAGGACATCTGGGGAAGGGGCCTCTACACTGAGCGCAGCGGGCGGGACAGTAGGACATCTGGGCAAGGGCCTCTACACTGAGGGCAGAGGGCAGTACAATAGGACATCTGGGCAAGGGCATCTACACTGAGGGCAGAGGGCGGGACAGTAGGACATCTGGGGAAGGGCATATACACTGAGGGCAGAGGGCAGGACACTAGGAAGTCTGGGGAAGGGGCCTCTACACTGAGGGAAGAGGGCGGGACAGTAGGACATCTGGGGAAGGGCGTCTACACTGAGGGCAGAGGACAGTACAGTAGGAAGTCTGGGGAAGGGGCCTCTACACTGAGGGCAGAGGGCATAACAGTAGGACATCTGGGGAAGGGGCCTCTACACTGAGGGCAGAGGGCAGGACAGTAGGACATCTGGGCAAGGGCCTCTACACTGAGGGCAGAGGGCAGGACAGTAGGAAGTCTGGGGAAGGGGCCTCTACACTGAGGGCAGAGGGCAGGACAGTAGGACATCTGGGCAAGTGTGTCTACACTGAGGGCAGAGGGCAGTACAGTAGGACGTCTGGGGAAGGGGCCTCTACACTGAGGGCAGAGGGCAGGACAGTAGGACATCTGGGCAAGGGCGTCTACACTGAGGGCAGAGGACAGCACAGAAGGACATCTGGGCAAGGGGCCTCTACACTGAGGGCAGAGGGCAGGACAGTAGGACATCTGGCAAGGGCGTCTACACTGAGGGCAGAGGGCAGTACTGTAGGACGTCTGGGGAAGGGGCGTCTACACTGAGGCAAGAGGGCAGTACAGTAGGACGTCTGGGGAAGGGGCCTCTACACTGAGGGCAGAGGGCAGGACAGTAGGACATCTGGGGAAGGGGCCTCTACACTGAGGGCAGAGGGCAGGACAGTAGGACATCTGGTGAAGGGGCCTCTACACTGAGGGCAGAGGGCAGGACACTAGGACGTCTGGGCAAGGGCGTCTACACTGAGGGCAGAGGGCAGGACAGTAGGACGTCTGGGGAAGGGGCCTCTACACTGAGGGCAGAGGGCAGGACAGTAGGACGTCTGGGGAAGGGGCGTCTACACTGAGGGCAGAGGGCAGTACAGTAGGACGTCTGGGGAAGGGCATATACACTGAGGGCAGAGGGCAGGACAGTAGGACAACTGGGCAAGGGCGTCTACACTGAGGGAAGAGGGCAGGACAGTAGGACATCTGGGCAAGGGCGTCTACACTGAGGGCAGAAGGCAGTACAGTAGGACATCTGGGGAAGGGGCCTCTACACTGAGGGCAGAGGGCAGGACAGTAGGAAGTCTGGGGAAGGGGCATATACACTGAGGGCAGAGGGCAGGACAGTAGGACATCTGGGGAAGGGCATATACACTGAGGGCAGAGGGCAGGACAGTAGGACATCTGGGGAAGGGGCGTCTACACTGAGGGTAGAGGGCAGGACAGTAGGACATCTGGGGAAGGGCATATAAACTGAGGGCAGAGGGCAGGACAGTAGGACATCTGGGGAAGGGGCCTCTACACTGAGGGCAGAGGGCAGGACAGTAGGACGTCTCGGGAAGGGGACTCTACACTGAGGGCAGAGGGCAGCACAGTAGGACATCTGGGCAAGGGCATATACACTGAGGGCAGAGGGCAGGACACTAGGACGTCTGGGGAAGGGGCCTCTACACTGAGGGCAGAGGGCAGGACAGTAGGACATCTGGGCAAGGGCGTCTACACTGAGGGCAGAGGGCAGTACAGTAGGCCATCTGGGGAAGGGCGTCTACACTGAGGGCAGAGGGCAGTACAGTAGGACATCTGGGCAAGGGCCTCTACACTGAGGGCAGAGGGCAGGACAATAGGACATCTGGGCAAGGGCATCTACACTGAGGGCAGAGGGCGGGACAGTAGGACATCTGGGGAAGGGCATATACACTGAGGGCAGAGGGCAGGACACTAGGAAGTCTGGGGAAGGGGCCTCTACACTGAGGGCAGAGGGCGGGACAGTAGGACATCTGGGCAAGGGCCTCTACACTGAGGGCAGAGGGCAGGACAGTAGGACATCTGGGCAAGGGCGTCTACACTGAGGGCAGAGGGCAGTACAGTAGGACATCTGGGGAAGGGGCCTCTACACTGAGGGCAGAGGGCAGGACAGTAGGACATCTGGGCAAGGGCGTCTACACTGAGGGCAGAGGGCAGTACAGTAGGACGTCTGGGAAGGGGCCTCTACACTGAGGGCAAAGGGCAGGACAGTAGGACATCTGGGGAAGGGGCCTCTACACTGAGGTCAGAGGGCAGGACAGTAGGACATCTGGGGAAGGGCGTCTACACTGAGGGCAGAGGGCAGGACAGTAGGACATCTGGGGAAGGGGCATATACACTGAGGGCAGAGGGCAGGACACTAGGACGTCTGGGGAAGGGGCCTCTACACTGAGGGCAGAGGGCAGGACAGTAGGACATCTGGGCAAGGGCGTCTACACTGAGGGCAGAGGGCAGGACAGTAGGACATCTGGGGAAGGGGCATATACACTGAGGGCAGAGGGCAGGACACTAGGACGTCTGTGGAAGGGGCGTCTACACTGAGGGAAGAGGGCAGGACAGTAGGACATCTGGGGAAGGGCGTCTACACTGAGGGCAGAGGGCAGTACAGTAGGACGTCTGGGGAAGGGGCGTCTACACTGAGGGCAGAGAGCAGTACTGTAGGACGTCTGGGGAAGGGCATATACACTGAGGGCAGAGGGCAGGACAGTAGGACATCTGGACAAGGGCGTCTGCACTGAGGGAAGATGGCAGGACAGTAGGACATCTGGGCAAGGGCGTCTACAGTGAGGGCAGAAGGCAGTACACTAGGACATCTGGGGAAGGGGCCTCTACACTGAGGGCAGAGGGCAGGACAGTAGGACATCTGGGCAAGGGCGTCTACACTGAGGGCAGAGGGCAGTACAGTAGGACGTCGGGGGAAGGGGCCTCTACACTGAGGGCAGAGGGCAGGAGAGTAGGACATCTGGGCAAGGGCATATACACTGAGGGCAGAGGGCAGGACAGTAGGACATCTGGGCAAGGGGACTCTACCCTGAGGGCAGAGGGCAGGACAGTAGGATATCTGGGCAAGGGCGTCTACACTGAGGGCAGAGGGCAGGACTGTAGGACGTCTGGGGAAGGGGCGTCTACACTGAGGGAAGAAGGCAGTACAGTAGGACATCTGGGGAAGGGGCGTCTACACTGAGGGACGAGGGCAGTACAGTAGGAAGTCTGGGGAAGGGGCATATACACTGAGGGCAGAGGGCAGGACAGTAGGACATCTGGGGAAGGGCATATACACTGAGGGCAGAGGGCAGGACAGTAGGACATCTGGGGAAGGGGCGTCTACACTGAGGGCAGAGGGCAGGACAGTAGGACATCTGGGGAAGGGCATATACACTGAGGGCAGAGGGCAGGACAGTAGGACATCTGGGGAAGGGGCGTCTACACTGAGGGCAGAGGGCAGGACAGTAGAACGTCTTGGGAAGGGGCCTCTACACTGAGGGCAGAGGGCAGGACAGTAGGAAATCTGGGGAAGGGGCCTCTACACTGAGGGCAGAGGGCGGGACAGTAGGACGTCTGGGGAAGGGGCCTCTACACTGAGGGCAGAGGCCAGGACAGTAGGACATCTGGGGAAGGGGCCTCTACACTGAGGGCAGAGGGCAGTACAGTAGGACATCTGGGGAAGGGCGTCTACACTGTGGGCGGAGGGCAGTACAGTAGGACATCTGGGGAAGGGCGTCTACACTGAGGGCAGAGGGCAGTACAGTAGGACGTCTGGGCAAGGGCATCTACACTGAGGGCAGAGGGCGGGACAGTAGGACATCTGGGGAAGGGCATATACACTGAGGGCAGAGGGCAGGACACTAGGACATCTGGGGAAGGGCGTCTACACTGAGGGCAGAGGGCAGGACAGTAGGACATCTGGGGAAGGGGCCTCTACACTGAGGGCAGAGGGCAGGACAGTAGAACATCTGGGGAAGGGGCCTCTACACTGAGCGCAGAGGGCGGGACAGTAGGACATCTGGGCAAGGGCCTCTACACTGAGGGCAGAGGGCAGTACAATGGGACATCTGGGCAAGGGCATCTACACTGAGGGCAGAGGGCGGGACAGTAGGACATCTGGGGAAGGGCATATACACTGAGGGCAGAGGGCAGGACACTAGGAAGTCTGGGGAAGGGGCCTCTACACTGAGGGAAGAGGGCGGGACAGTAGGACATCTGGGGAAGGGCGTCTACACTGAGGGCAGAGGGCAGTACAGTAGGAAGTCTGGGGAAGGGGCCTCTACACTGAGGGCAGAGGGCATAACAGTAGGACATCTGGGGAAGGGGCCTCTACTCTGAGGGCAGAGTGCATAACAGTAGGACATCTGGGCAAGGGCGTCTACACTGAGGGCAGAGGGCAGTAATGTAGGACGTCTGGGGAAAGGGCGTCTACACTGAGGGAAGAGGGCAGTACAGTAGGACGTCTGGGGAAGGGGCGTCTACACTGAGGGACGAGGGCAGTACAGTAGGAAGTCTGGGGAAGGGGCATATACACTGAGGGCAGAGGGCAGGACAGTAGGACATCTGGGGAAGGGCATATACACTGAGGGCAGAGGGCAGGACAGTAGGACATCTGGGGAAGGGCATATACACTGAGGGCAGAGGGCAGGACAGTAGGACATCTGGGGAAGGGGCGTCTACACTGAGGGCAGAGGGCAGGACAGTAGAACGTCTGGGGAAGGGGCCTCTACACTGAGCGCAGAAGGCAGGACAGTAGGACATCTGGGGAAGGGGCCTCTACACTGAGGGCAGAGGGCGGGACAGTAGGACGTCTGGGGAAGGGGCCTCTACACTGAGGGCAGAGGGCAGGACAGTAGGACATCTGGGGAAGGGGCCTCTACACTGAGGGCAGAGGGCAGTACAGTAGGACATCTGGGGAAGGGCGTCTACACTGTGGGCGGAGGGCAGTACAGTAGGACATATGGGGAAGGGCGTCTACACTGAGGGCAGAGGGCAGTACAGTAGGACGTCTGGGCAAGGGCATCTACACTGAGGGCAGAGGGCGGGACAGTAGGACATCTGGGGAAGGGCATATACACTGAGGGCAGAGGGCAGGACACTAGGACATTTGGGGAAGGGCGTCTACACTGAGGGCAGAGGGCAGGACAGTAGGACATCTGGGGAAGGGGCCTCTACACTGAGGGCAGAGGGCAAGACAGTAGGACATCTGGGGAAGGGGCCTCTACACTGAGCGCAGCGGGCGGGACAGTAGGACATCTGGGCAAGGGCCTCTACACTGAGGGCAGAGGGCAGTACAATAGGACATCTGGGCAAGGGCATCTACACTGAGGGCAGAGGGCGGGACAGTAGGACATCTGGGGAAGGGCATATACACTGAGGGCAGAGGGCAGGACACTAGGAAGTCTGGGGAAGGGGCCTCTACACTGAGGGAAGAGGGCGGGACAGTAGGACATCTGGGGAAGGGCGTCTACACTGAGGGCAGAGGGCAGTACAGTAGGAAGTCTGGGGAAGGGGCCTCTACACTGAGGGCAGAGGGCATAACAGTAGGACATCTGGGGAAGGGGCCTCTACACTGAGGGCAGAGGGCAGGACAGTAGGACATCTGGGCAAGGGCGTCTACACTGAGGGCAGAGGGCAGTACAGTAGGACGTCTGGGGAAGGGGCCTCTACACTGAGGGCAGAGGGCAGGACAGTAGGACATCTGGGCAAGGGCGTCTACACTGAGGGCAGAGGGCAGGACATTAGGACATCTGGGGAAGGGGCATATACACTGAGGGCAGAGGGCAGGACACTAGGACGTCTGGGGAAGGGGCGTCTACACTGAGGGAAGAGGGCAGGACAGTAGGACATCTGGGCAAGGGCGTCTACACTGAGGGCAGAGGGCAGGACATTAGGACATCTGGGGAAGGGGCGTCTACACTGAGGGCAGAGGGCAGTACAGTAGGACGTCTGGGCAAGGGCATCTACACTGAGGGAAGAGGGCAGGACAGTAGGACATCTGGGCTAGGGCGTCTACACTGAGGGCAGAGGGCAGTACAGTAGGACGTCTGGGGAAGGGGCGTCTACACTGAGGGCAGAGGTCAGTACAGTAGGACGTCTGGGGAAGGGGCCTCTACACTGAGGGCAGAGGGCAGTACATTATGACATCTGGGGAAGGGCATATACACTGAGGGCAGAGGGCAGGACACTAGGAAGTCTGGGGAAGGGGCCTCTACACTGAGGGCAGAGGGCGGGACAGTAGGACATCTGGGGAAGGGCGTCTACACTGAGGGCAGAGGGCAGTACTGTAGGACGTCTGGGGAAGGGGCGTCTACACTGAGGGCAGAGGGCAGTACAGTAGGACATCTGGGGAAGGGGCCTCTACACTGAGGGCAGAGGGCAGGACAGTAGGACATCTGGGCAAGGGCATATACACTGAGGGCAGAGGGCAGGACAGTAGGACATCTGGGGAAGGGGCCTCTACACTGAGGGCAGAGGGCAGGACAGTAGGACATCTGGGGAAGGGGCCTCTACACTGAGGGCAGAGGGCAGGACAGTAGGAAGTCTGGGGAAGGGGCCTCTACACTGAGGGCAGAGGACAGGACAGTAGGACATCTGGGCAAGGGCGTCTACACTGAGGGCAGAGGGCAGTACAGTAGGACATCTGGGGAAGGGCATATACACTGAGGGCAGAGGGCAGGACAGTAGGACATCTCGGGAAAGGCCTCTACACTGAGGGCAGAGGGGAGGACAGTAGGACATCTGGGGAAGTGGCGTCTACACTGAGGGCAGAGGGCAGGACAGTAGGACATCTGGGCAAGGGCTTCTACACTGAGGGCAGAGGGCAGGACATTAGGACATCTGGGGAAGGGCGTCTACACTGAGGGCAGAGGGTAGTACAGTAGGACGTCTGGGGAAGGGGCCTCTACACTGAGGGCAGAGGGCAGGACAGTAGGAAGTCTGGGGAAGGGGCCTCTACACTGAGGGCAGAGGGCAGGACAGTAGGACATCTGGGCAAGGGCCTCTACACTGAGGGCAGAGGGCAGGACAGTAGGAAGTCTGGGGAAGGGGCCTCTACACTGAGGGCAGAGGGCAGGACAGTAGGACATCTGGGCAAGTGTGTCTACACTGAGGGCAGAGGGCAGTACAGTAGGACGTCTGGGGAAGGGACTCTACACTGAGGGCAGAGGGCAGGACAGTAGGACATCTGGGCAAGGGCGTCTACACTGAGGGCAGAGGGCAGCACAGAAGGACATCTGGGCAAGGGGCCTCTACACTGAGGGCAGAGGGCAGGACAGTAGGACATCTGGCAAGGGCGTCTACACTGAGGGCAGAGGGCAGTACTGTAGGACGTCTGGGGAAGGGGCGTCTACACTGAGGCAAGAGGGCAGTACAATAGGACGTCTGGGGAAGGGGCCTCTACACTGAGGGCAGAGGGCAGGACAGTAGGACATCTGGGGAAGGGGCCTCTACACTGAGGGCAGAGGGCAGGACAGTAGGACATCTGGTGAAGGGGCCTCTACACTGAGGGCAGAGGGCAGGACACTAGGACGTCTGGGCAAGGGCGTCTACACTGAGGGCAGAGGGCAGGACAGTAGGACCTCTGGGGAAGGGGCCTCTACACTGAGGGCAGAGGGCAGGACAGTAGGACGTCTGGGGAAGGGGCGTCTACACTGAGGGCAGAGGGCAGTACAGTAGGACGTCTGGGGAAGGGCATATACACTGAGGGCAGAGGGCAGGACAGTAGGACATCTGGGCAAGGGCATATACACTGAGGGCAGATGGCAGGACAGTAGGACATCTGGGGAAGGGCATATACACTGAGGGCAGAGGGCAGGACAGTAGGACATCTGGTGAAGGGGCGTCTACACTGAGGGCAGAGGGCAGGACAGTAGGACATCTGGGGAAGGGCATATACACTGAGGGCAGAGGGCAGGACAGTAGGACATCTGGGGAAGGGGCCTCTACACTGAGGGCAGAGGGCAGGACAGTAGGACGTCTGGGGAAGGGGACTCTACACTGAGGGCAGAGGGCAGCACAGTAGGACATCTGGGCAAGGGCATATACACTGAGGGCAGAGGGCAGGACACTAGGACGTCTGGGGAAGGGGCCTCTACACTGAGGGCAGAGGGCAGGACAGTAGGACATCTGGGCAAGGGCGTCTACACTGAGGGCAGAGGGCAGTACAGTAGGCCATCTGGGGAAGGGCGTCTACACTGAGGGCAGAGGGCAGTACAGTAGGACATCTGGGCAAGGGCCTCTACACTGAGGGCAGAGGGCAGGACAATAGGACATCTGGGCAAGGGCATCTACACTGAGGGCAGAGGGCGGGACAGTAGGACATCTGGGGAAGGGCATATACACTGAGGGAAGAGGGCAGGACACTAGGAAGTCTGGGGAAGGGGCCTCTACACTGAGGGCAGAGGGCGGGACAGTAGGACATCTGGGCAAGGGCCTCTACACTGAGGGCAGAGGGCAGAACAGTAGGACATCTGGGCAAGGGCGTCTACACTGAGGGCAGAGGGCAGTACAGTAGGACATCTGGGGAAGGGGCCTCTACACTGAGGGCAGAGGGCAGGACAGTAGGACATCTGGGCAAGGGCGTCTACACTGAGGGCAGAGGGCAGTACAGTAGGACGTCTGGGGAAGGGGCCTCTACACTGAGGGCAAAGGGCAGGACAGTAGGACATCTGGGGAAGGGGCCTCTACACTGAGGTCAGAGGGCAGGACAGTAGGACATCTGGGCAAGGGCGTCTACACTGAGGGCAGAGGGCAGGACAGTAGGACATCTGGGGAAGGGGCATATACACTGAGGGCAGAGGGCAGGACACTAGGACGTCTGTGGAAGGGGCGTCTACACTGAGGGCAGAGGGCAGGACAGTAGGACATCTGGGCAAGGGCGTCTACACTGAGGGCAGAGGGCAGGACAGTAGGACATCTGGGGAAGGGGCATATACACTGAGGGCAGAGGGCAGGACAGTAGGACATCTGGGCAAGGGCATCTACACTGAGGGAAGAGGGCAGGACAGTAGGACATCTGGGCTAGGGCGTCTACACTGAGGGCAGAGGGCAGTACAGTAGGACGTCTGGGGAAGGGGCGTCTACACTGAGGGCAGAGGTCAGTACAGTAGGACGTCTGGGGATGGGGCCTCTACACTGAGGGCAGAGGGCAGTACAGTAGGACATCTGGGGAAGGGGCCTCTACACTGAGGGCAGAGGGCAGTACAGTAGGACATCTGGGAAGGGGCCTCTACACTGAGGGCAGAGGGCAGTACAGTAGGACGTCTGGGGAAGGGGCCTCTACACTGAGGGCAGAGGGCAGGACAGTAGGACATCTGGGGAAGGGCGTCTACACTGAGGGCAGAGGGCAGTACAGTAGGACATCTGGGGAAGGGCGTCTACACTGAGGGCAGAGGGCAGGACAGTAGGACATCTGGGGAAGGGGCATATACACTGAGGGCAGAGGGCAGTACAGTAGGACATCTGGGCAAGCGCGTCTACACTGAGGGCAGAGGGCAGTACAGTAGGACATCTGGGGAAGGGCGTCTACACTGAGGGCAGAGGGCAGGACAGTAGGACGTCTGGGCAAGGGGCCTCTACACTGAGGGCAGAGGGCAGGACAGTAGGAAGTCGGGGAAGGGGCCTCTACACTGAGGGCAGAGGGCAGGACAGTAGGAAGTCTGGGAAGGGGCATATACACTGAGGGCAGAGGGCAGGACAGTAGGAAGTCTGGGGAAGGGGCCTCTACACTGAGGGCAGAGGGCCGGACAGTAGGACATCTGGGCAAGTGTGTCTACACTGAGGGCAGAGGGCAGTACAGTAGGACGTCTGGGGAAGGGGCCTCTACACTGAGGTCAGAGGGCAGGACAGTAGGACATCTGGGCAAGGGCGTCTACACTGAGGGCAGAGGGCAGGACAATAGGACGTCTGGGGAAGGGGCATATACACTGAGGGTAGAGGGCAGGACAGTAGGACATCTGGGCAAAGGCGTGTACACTGAGGGCAGAGGGCAGGACAGTAGGATGTCGGGGGAATGGGCATATACACTGAGGGCAGAGGGCAGGACAGTAGGACATCTGGGGAAGGGCATCTCCACTGAGGGCTAAACTGATGAGTGGAGAGTCAGATATTGGTCTGGCCCTTTCCCACCAGGCTGAATTGGCCTTGGAGAGGCCAGAGCATTTGTGGTTTAGTGTTCCTGCCCTGGACTAGGTCACTCCCAGGGTTACAACAAGTCACTCCTACAAGGCCCCATCTGGGTGAGCCAGTGCCCAGGCCACCAGGATGGGAGGAGGGCCACTGTTATATGTCTTGGCTCCCAGGTGGATTTGCCCCCCTGGAAGGGCTGCCTTGGCAGGTGGGGAGTCCGTGTCCCTACAGCCATGGAGCAGAGGCTGGACCCATGTTGGTGGAGCCACAGCTTCCACAAGAGGGTGGTTGGAAAATGTGTCGTCCAATTCCTGAGCACAGGCTCCTGTGGAGTGTTCCCACTGCAGTCTGTCCATCCCAGGGACCAACACACAGGGTCTCTGTCCCTTTGGACCTTCAGAGGACCGGGCCAGCCAACGCCCTAGATCCCAACCCTAGGAACTTCGAAGCCCCCATGGCCCTCATGGACTCTTTCTCCAAGGGCAAGTCCCTGTGTGAGGGCTTGTGACCCTTACCTGCCATATTGGACCTGTGTTCCTGGGGACCCGTGACATGTACTGTCCCACAACCCGGGGACAGCATCACCATGCATATATGCTTTTGCCGCCACCGGCTAGTCCACTTCCTCTGCATTGCGTGTCTCATGGTTGGGGACGTGCCCTTCTCACTGGGGCAGGAGTGTCCTCTGCAGCTGTTCTCTTGTTGGTCACGATGGGTCCCTTTCTGGAAGAAGGCAGGTGTCAGCGTGAAGAGCAGGCCTCCAGAGCCCACTGGGGCCAGGCACATCACTGAGCGCTGGTTCTCGAAGGCCATGCAATCAGAGCCCTGTGCCTCCTGCTTCCTAATCCTGTCCTGCTGCTTTGTCTTAACCAGTGGCTCTGCAGCCAGAGGGGCCCTGGCTGTCTCCTGTCTGTGGCACTGACCTGGCTTGAGTGTCTGCACCAGGCCAGGATGCTACTTTGCACGGCTGCAGCCCTCCTGTAACCGCAGACTCACTGGGGCCCACAGCTGGTCTGGGGCATTTGGGGACCTTGAATAAAGTGCTAGCTTAGCAAACCAAGGTGTCCTGGAGCAGCAAGATGGAGCAGTAAGCAGGGTCCCTGCCAGGGAGGACTCAGGTGGAGGCCCTGGGCTTTCCTGTCCTTCTGTGCACAGGAGCTTGCCTGCAGATGGCACACAGGTTGTCCCTCTTTGTGCCGAACTTAGTCTAAATACATACAGCTTCCTGACTGGATTCCTATTCCCGCCATCAGCCACTTCCCTGTAGAAAAGCCTGTGCAAACAATTCACACATATAAACTCACACATGCCTCAGCACAGCCTGTGCAAGCAATGCACACATATAAGCACACATGCCTCAGCACAGCCTGTGCAAGCAAAGCACACATATAAATACACACACACCTGAGTACAGCCTGTGCAAGCAATGCACATACAAGCACACACCTGTGCAAACAATGAACACATATAAACACACACACGCCTCAGCACAGCCTGTGCAAGCAGTGCACACATATAAACACACATGCCTGAGCACAGCCTGTGAAAGCAATGCACACATATAAGCACACACTTGCCTGAGCACAGCCTGTGCAAGCAATGCACGCATATAAGCACACACTCCTGAGCACAGCCTGTGCAAGCAATGCACACATATAAACACACTTGCCTGAGCACTGCCTGTACAAGCAATGCACACATATAAACACACTTGCCTGAGCACAGCCTGTGCAAGCAATGCACACATATAAACACACACAAGCCTGAGCACTGCCTGTACAAGCAATGCACACATATAAACGCACACACACACCTGAACACAGCCTGTGCAAACAATGCCCACTTATAAACACACACATGCCTGAGCACAGCCTGTGCAAGCAATGCACACATATAAACACACATGCCTGAGCAAACATATGTACATGTGCTGATGTGCACATACATGTATACACACTTGTGTGTGTGAATGTGTGGGCAGCGTGTCTGAGCATGCATATGTGTGCAGACAAGTACACCTGTGTGCACATTTGTATGCAAGGTACATCCATGTGCAGGCACACAAATGTAGCCAGTGTGACCTCCAATCCACACACACACACAGACAGTGTCTAATTCTTGTGCTCATCATCTGAGTCAAGCTTGAAATGCCATAAGTTGCCTAGGGAAAGCCTGTCTCAGTGTTGCAGTGCAGTGAAGCAGAAAGTCCCCTGGCCCAGGAGATGTGGGACCATGTCCCAGTACAGGCCACTTGGCTTTGCTGGCCACCTCCTCCACCTTCCCATTGAGCAGTGAGCGGGCTGCTGAGCCTGGAGATGGCCTTCAGTAGTCAAGCCCAGGCCTGCCCAGAGGTCAAGGGAAGAGGCCTAAAGGTGGTTGGGAGTAGGTGCTGCCTGGTTCCAGATGAGTTTCATCCTCTCTCAAACTCCAGTCCGCAGAAGCAAGATGGAAACATAGGCCCCATGGGCTGGCTTTGGTAAGGGCAACAGCTGTGAAAACCAGGAAAGGCCACACAGTTGGGACAGCTGCCCTTCACACTCAGACCTCAGGCACCCACCACATGCATGGGGATCAGATGTGCCACATGCAGCACTCTGGTGCCCTCTCCCCTGGAGACACTCACCACATGCATGGGGTTCAGATGTCTACATTCAGGACTCTTGTGTCCCTCTCCCCTGGAGACACCTTTTGGACTTGAACTCGTTTTGTGGCAAAGTCATCAACCATCCTGGCCCCATTGTGGCTGGTGGCCCACTGCATGGCCACAGTCTACTCTTCCCTTTCCCTAGGCCTCAGGGCTATGTTGGGCTACATGTTTGAGGAATTCACAGTCTTATGTCAGCATGAGGAAAAGCCTGGGCCCTTTTGAGTAGGCAACAGATGCCAGCTCATTCTCCTCCCCACAGCTCCTGTGGCACTCAGGAGGGAGAGTGGGCTATCCTTGGGGTGCCTGCTGTCACACCCCAGCCCCTCGGGGCAGATGCTCTCACCCATCTGTAGCTGAGGAAACTGGACCTCCTAGCTGAGACAGGCTGCCCAGAGACACATGGCCAGTGCTCCTAAGCCCAGCAGATGGCTGCACTGCAGTGCCATCAGGGAGTCACCCCCAGGCACTGGCTACTCTGTAACCCTTGCTATTCTGACTGTTTTCTTTGTAGTCACTGAGCAGGCAACTAAAGTCCCCAAGAAAACCGTCATCATGTAAGTGCAGGCGTGTTCCTAACCCGTCCTCGGACTGCAGTGCCCTGCATGCCACTAACCTTCCTGGACCTTGCTGTGTGTCCTGGCCACTTGCAGTGGCTGCACTAACAGACTGGCTCACTTCTGGCCACCAGTGCCTTGCAGATTTCTCACACAGCCGTGGCCTCAGGTCCCTCCACACGTCATGGCTCTCTTGCTCTGCACACAACACAATGACTCACCAGAGTCGCACCACTAGGGTGGGGCTGAGACTGAACCACTTCCCTCAGAAGACTAGAGACAGACTCTTATCCCTTGGTACCCCAGGTCTGGGACGGTATCATCCAACAGAACTTGCTGCAGTGGTGAGAGTATACTCTCTACACTGCCCAGTGTGGCAGCCACTAGCCACGTGTGTCTGTTGAGTACTTGAAGTGTCTAGTGCAGCTTAAGAAATGAATTTTAGAGGCTAGAATTGTGGCTCAGTGGTAGAGCACTTGCTTGGCATGTGTGAAGCCCTGGGTTTGATCTACAGCACTGCACATAAATATATAAATAAAATTAAAAGATCCATTTACAACTAAAATTTTTTTTAAATGAAGGAATTTTAGCAGTCTCCAAACCCAAGCCTAACCAAGGTTCAGGGAAGTGAGGAGGCTTAGGGTGGCTCCCAGAAGTCAGCTGGGAGCCCATTTCCTCAGAGCCATGCCTGTGGGCTTTGTCCTTCAATACTTTCATGCTGTAGAAAATCTGGGCATGTTGGTGAGCTGACTTGGGGGATCAGAGCTGGGTGAACTCACAGAACATAGGCTTGCTTATGACCTGGACAGTCCTGGAGACTTGCAGAGGAGGTATGCAGGTGGAGGTGTGGGGAGCTGTAGGCAGGACTGGCTGAGGATTTTATAGGTTACAGGCTGGGATGCTCTAGGATAGAAACCTCCATTCCCCATGGGCTGAGAGCCACTAGAATAGGGCCTGAAGGTAGCTGTGCTACAGAAGAATTCTGTCATCAGAATTGATGAGGCCCTGGGTTAGCTCTTCCCTGACCTCCCTTCTCCCCAGAAGTAGGCTTCTAGTACTGTGCCACCCAACAGATGGGAACAGTTGGGTGGTAGAGTGCCATCCTGGGTACAAGCAGGTGTTCTAGGGCCTCAGACAGGTTATTGCTCCCTTCCCTCCACAGGGGGAGCATTGTAGAGATGGAGCCAGATCCCATTTGGGAAGCTTCAGAGGCGACCTGAGGGGGACTGGGGATCAGAAACATTCTGGGAAGTACCCACCTTCGTCCTGCAGAGAAGGCTGTGCCCCCTCAGCTTTGGCCCTCAATAGGCCACCAGGAGCCTCAACCTCCCCACCAGTCAGTGGAGTAGGAGATTCCCTTCCTCCTGGACAAGGGATAGGGAATGTAGGGTTCATCACTGCTGTGCACCTTGAGGGTGCCCATGTGTCTCTGGGCCCGTACCTGGGAGCAACTCTTCCTGGAGCCCCAAAGTTAGAGCAAGAAATAAAAATAAATGCTGAGAGAGAGAGAGAGAGAGATAGGCAGTGCCTTGGTCAAAGCACCAAGTCCTGACTATGGGTAGATCCTCAGCTGAGCCCCGTGGACTTGCCTCCCTCAGCTGGAGTCTGCTCCCTGCTCATGGCCCACTTTACCTCAGCTCCTGCTAGAGCCAGGATCACTGGCAGCAGAGGAGGACCTAGGCTAACCAGTGCATTGCTGACTCTTGGATCTGGGCATTTTTGAGCCTTTCCCCCTGTCCATGCCTGTAAAGGGGATCAGAACCACTGAGGGCCCTTGCTGAGACAGGCCAGGGCTGCAGAGTCGCTGGCCCTCCCAGCATGCACTCCTGAGCTGTTGGCCTTGAGCTCTGCCCCTCCCACCTTGAGAGATGCCAGCCAGGTGGGGGACTCAGCCATGTGGAGCTCAGTGTTCAGCCAGTCTTCCCCTTGGCCTGCTGAGGCCTCACTGGCCTTAGATCCAGAGGCCAGAAGCACAGGCTGCAGACCAGCAGCCTGTCACCTGCCAAAGACTTCACTGCATGCGGGCACTTCCTGGTAGCAGGCTGGGCACCCTGCCTGAGGTACAGAGCAGGAAGCCTGCTGAAGAGGGGGACGGGGAGACAGTGCAGTCCTGGTGTCCAGAGGCTTCAACTTGGGTGATGTAGCATGGGCCTTCTAGGTGCCTCCACATGTCTTGAGCAGAGCAGAACTTGAGCTTAGCCATGTGAAACACTGTGCTTGGTTTCCTTGGCTTCCTGCCAGGGGCTCTGCAGGTGGGGCTGAAGAGCATGTGTAGGAGTTTGCACACTCACCCTCCTCACCTGTTTGTACCTTAACTTGGTCTCTGGCATGTGCTGATGGCTTGGAGCTGGGTGAGGCTGCAGATCTCTGTGCCCATCTCTTCTTGGGCCCTCTCCCCTACCAGAGAGGAGACCATCACCACCGTGGTGAAGAGTCCCCGTGGCCCACGACGGTCCCCCAGCAAGTCCCCCTCCTGCTCGCCTTCCCGCCGCTCCACCACCCCACAAAGGCCAGTTCTGTTTGCCCCTGACCTGCTGTTCCTGCCGGGGTCCAGGCAACCTCACAGGCCTGAGACAGAGCCAGGCTGGAAGCCCACTGTGCCCACACTGTACGTGACGGAGGCTGAGGCCCCCTCCGGAGCCCTGCCAGGGGGCACAGGGCCCCAGCCCAAGTGGGTGGAGGTTGAGGAGACTGTTGAAGTCTGAGTGAATAACTCGGGTCCTCGGGCTGTGTCTCCCTCCAGGGAGGTACCCAGAGGCATGGGGACACTGCTCTTCACACTGCCTGGTGGGATGCCAGGTGGGGACCCCAACGCCAATAACTCCAACAACAAGCAGCTGGACCAGGAGCCCCATGCCCAGGGTCCAGCTGTGGTCCACATTGGGGAGCCCCTCGTCTTCCATGTGGATGCTGGGGGCAGTGTGGACTGGGCTGCTTCTGGAGCAGTCAGACCTGAGCCAGAGGAGACTGGGGCTTCCCTCAGGGAGAGCAGCACGGAGTGGGCAGGAGGAGAGGGTGATGGGGAGAGCCCTTTCATGGTGGAGGAGCCCCAGGACACGGATGGCCTTTGCAGCTGTGACCCCAAGATCCTCAGTGATTTAGAAAGAAAACCTAGGTGATATGATTTGTTAATAAAATTTTACTTGAGCTGGGATTGCAGTGTAAAGCCCTTTATGAGAATAACTTCTTACCATCTCAGGAAAGATGTTGTAAGCTGTCACTGTTATTTCTAATTCTCAGTTATTTAACAAGAAGATAGGTGTAGTTTAAAATGTGAGGAAGAATACTGTCAGACATTGTCTGAACTGATTTTGGAAGTATTACTTTCTTCTAGTAGGAAATTTTGAACTGAATTTATGCAATTGCTTGACTGTCATTCTGCCCTGAGATACTTTATTAGGTCACAGAGACCATATTTTTAAAATTTATTTTTAAAGAAAATTTTTTCATAATACCTTTACTCTATTGTTTCATTTTTATGTGGTGCAGAGGATCGAACCCAGGGTCTCACACATGCTAGGTAAGTGCTCTACTACTGAGCTACAGCCCCAGCTCACATAGACCACATTTATATGGTGTGGTCCATTATGGAACAGTTAAGATAAGAGATCCAACAACCAGTTGCTTGCAAAAGAAAAAGGCATATTTCTTGTTTATGAAACTATCCACTGTAACTCCTTGGTAGCCATACTCCATGTCAACTTCAGTTTGGAACCAAAGCATTTTCAGCAACATCTTCCCATAATATCATCAGTCATCACATTATTGTAGAAGTAGCAAGGATTTGGAAAAGAAAAATTATGTACAAACAAACCCACAAATATATAGACACAAAGACACAAAAATGTGGTACATATGCCTATGTGTGTATGTGAGTAATAAAAAAGTCACTTTAAGAATCTAACAAAATGATAATTGCAGGTTTTATAACGAGGCAAACAGAAGTGAAATGTGTCTTAAATCAGTGATTTGCTAGATGTAGCTTGCAATGGTTTATGAGAACCAATTGTTTATATCTCTTCCTAACTCCATTTGTGCATTGACAGCTTGAAACCAGTTAGATGGAAACATTTAGACCAGAGAAATCAGCCAGCATTGCACATCAGGTAGCCTTGTGTTCCCTCTCCAGTACACCACTGATTAAAATGTAGCAAAATTACAGCTACCTTGTAGTCCTATAAAGAGGCCCAGGGTTATGATTTTTCTTAAAGCTGTGGATGATCCTCAAGTAGAAGTCATCCACTCCAGCTTTCAGATGCCACATAGAGACAGAATGCAGAAAACCATAATTCTTCAGTACAAAGATCTAGTAGCACCACTGGGTTAGCTGGGGACTCCAATAAAATAACTGTATTTACTTTCTTAACTCCTTGAAAACAATGTTTATGCAAGGAACCTCAGTGGACTCATATTTTAAAATATTTATTCTTTATTCATGGGACTCCTTTCTATAAAGCACTTGCTTAAATTCTGCAATGAAGTTAATGATCCTTTTAAATCCAAAGTAGAGACCGTACATAAATTTCCTCAGTACAATATTTTTGTAATGGTTTATTTTAAAAAATGCCAACACTATCTGCCTCAGAATACATTTCTTAGGTAAAGCTTTTTCATACAGTTTGCCAGCATGGAATAATAAATATTTTTAATAACTGCTTTGGAATTTATTTCAAGTACATTTACATTTCTGCTTGTATATACATGTAGACTTGTCCTCATACGTGGAATCAGTAGCAGAAAGAAAATATATTAAAAAGCCAAATTTTAAATTATTAAAATTTTATATAATTTAAATTACAAAATTTCATTAAATATTTCCTCACCAAAACCCTCCTGAGAGATAACAACCTTAAGAGCTTGGATGTTTCTTCAACTTTTGTTTCTTAATGCAAAATCGTGTGAATATTTATATGCATATATATAACATTTATGTAAACAAATATTCATATAAATATTTAGAAAAGGCAAAAATTCTGTGCACATTTACTGAAACATTTTAAGAGTAACAATATTCATCTTTCATAATTTTTTTTAAAGAGAGAGTGAGATAGGAGAGAGAGAGAGAGAGAAATTTTTAATATTTATTTTTTAGTTCTCGGTGGACACAACATCTTTGTTGGTATGTGGTGCTGAGGATCGAACCCGGGTCGCACGCATGCCAGGCACATCCCCAGCCCTTTCATAAATTTTTAATACATAAATAATATTTAACTTCATAAACATTAATTTATTGATATATTTGTCATATAGTTTATTGATTCAATGTTCCATTATCATAAATAGAGCTGTAGAGAAACTATATGTTATGTATATACATGTACAATGTTTAAGGATATATGTATATTTACATGCTTTTATTAATCATTTTTAGGAAAAATTCTTGAAATTCGACTTTATGCTAAACTAAAATACAGGCTGAATTAATTCAAGCAGTTAATTTTCCAAATTATATGTATCAGCTTTTCACACATAATTAAAAGGGTTCATGAGAAAAGTTGTGTAAGTTCAAATTCACTGATTAACATCAAACTCTTATGTCTTAAATGCATAAATCTTATCTACCAAAGTGAATTTTTTTTGTAAAATCATTAAAAATTTTGACAATAAAAAATACATATATCTAGAGGTAAAAGAAAGCTACTGTTTTATTCCCTGATGGTACATGGGTACTCACTTCTCAAAGCATTCCTCTTGTTGTTTTATTTCCAAATCTTTTTGTGAAGTAAGAGAATGCACTCTAGGCTAGGTAACCAGCACAGAATATGCTCTGAGTCATAAATATTGAAGGCTGTCTCAGAAATATTGAAGGCTGTTTTGTGTATAGGACTACCTAAAAGCATTATACATAACCTAGTAATCATAGATGTTTTCATTTTAATGACAGATTAAACAATCATTTTAGGAACTAGGTTCACAGAATCAATCATTGCAACTTTTTTTTTTCAAAGTACGTTTTAAATATAGACAAAAGCATACTATGTGTCTAGTTCTTCTATGGTTATCTTAGATTGAAAATGGTTTCTAAAAATAGAAATAATGAGCTATTTTAACTAATGTAATTTAAATTAAAGTAGTATAATCAAGTCTATTCAAATCAGAAAGAAATAATGTTGTATTTGTTTACAAAAAATCTGATTTTTAATATAGAAAATCTTAAAAACAGTAGAATAAATTTGACATAAATTTTCTATGTTCATATATAAATACACCACCAGTGAAACTCCACATGATGTACAATCACTACAATGAGATTCTAATTAGAATAAATTATACTCCATGTATGTAAAATATATCAAAATACACTCTATTGTCATGTGTATCTAAAAAGAAGGAATTTAAAACTCTTTTTAAAAAAGAAAATCTTAAAGACTTTATGCACAAATGAAAACTAAAATAACTTGTTAAGTGAAGTCATCAAATCTCAGGTACAAAATCAGCATACAAAAATCAATAGTGTTTTTATACACTAAAAGTACACATACCTCAAAAGGAAAACTACAAAACCCTAAAAAAGAGAAGTAGAAGAAAATCTTAGAAGATGGAAAAATATGCACTGTTCATGGATAGGCAGAACTAACATCATCAATATGGTGATATTACCAAAAGTTCTCTATAGGTTTAATGCAATGCCAGTCAAAATCCCAAAGGCATTTCTTGTAGAAATAGATAAAGCAATCATGAAATCCATATGGAAAAATAAAAGACCCAGAATAGCAAAAGCAATTCTAAGCAGGAAGTGTGAATCAGGCGGTATAGCGATACCAGATTTCAAACTATATTACAGAGCAATAGTAACAAAAACAGCATGGTACTGGTACCAAAACAGGCGGGTGGACAAATGGTACAGAATAGAGGACACAGAAACCAATCCACAAAGCTACAACTATCTTATATTTGATAAAGGAGCTAAAAGCATGCAATGGAGGAAGGATAGCATCTTCAACAAATGGTGTTGGGAAAACTGGAAAGCCATATGCAACAAAATGAAACTGAATCCCCTCCTCTCGCCATGCACAAAAGTTAACTCAAAGTGGATCAAGAAGCTAGATATCAAATCAGAGACTCTGCGTCTGATAGAAAAAAAAGTTGGCTCCGATCTACATATTGGGGGGTCGGGCTCCAAATTCCTTAATAGGACACCCAAAGCACAAGAGGTAATAACAAGAATCAACAAATGGGACTTACTTATACTGAAAAGTTTTTTTTTTTTTCTCAGCAAGAGAAACTATAAGAGAGGTAAATAGGGAGTCTACATCATGGGAACAAATTTTTACTCCTCACACTTCAGATAGAGCCCTAATATCCAGAGTATACAAAAAACTCAAAAAATTAAACAATAAGAAAACAAATAACCCAATCAACAAATGGGCCAAAGACCTGAACAGACACTTCTCAGAGGAGGACATACAATCAATCAACAAGTACATGAAAAAATGCTCACCATCTCTAGCAGTCAGAGAAATGCAAATCAAAACCACCCTAAGATACCATCTCACTCCAGTAAGATTGGCAGCCATTATGAAGTCAAACAACAACAAGTGGGGAAAAGAGTACTCTTGTACATTGCTAGTGGGACTGCAAACTGGTGCGGCCAATTTGGAAAGCAGTATAGAGATTCCTGGGAAAGCTGGGAATGGAACCACCATTCGACCCAGCTATTGCCCTTCTCAGACTCTTCCCTGAAGACCTTAAAAGAGCATACTACAGGGATCCTTCCACATCGATGTTCATAGCAGCACAATTCACAATTGCTAGACTGTGGAACCAACCCAGATGCCCTTCAATACATGAATGGATAAAACAAATGTGGCATTTATACACCATGGAGTATTACGCAGCACTAAAACAAGACAAAATCATGGAATTTGCAGGGAAATGGATGGCAGTAGAGCAGATTATGCTTAGTGAAGCTAGTCAATCCCTAAAAAACAAATACCAAATGTCTTTTTTTTTTTAGAGAGAGTGAGAGAGGAGAGAGAGAGAGAGAGAGAGAGAGAGAGAGAGAGAGAGAGAGAGAGAGAGAATTTTTAATATTTATTTCTTAGTTCTCGGCGGACACAACATCTTTGTTGGTATGTGGTGCTGAGGATTGAACCCGGGCCGCACGCATGCCAGACAAGTGCGCTACCGCCTGAGCCACATTCCCAGCCCCCAAATGTCTTCTTTGATATAATGAGAGCAACTAAGAACAAAGCAGGGAGGAAGAGCAGGAAGAAAAGATCAACATTAAACAGATACATTAGGTGGGAGGGGAAAGGGAGAGAAAAGGGAAATTGCATGGTAATGGAGGGAGACCCTCATTGTTATACAAAATTACATATAAGAGGTTGTGAGGGGAATGGGAAAATAAACAAGGAGAGAAATGAATTACAGTAGATGGGGTAGAGAGAGAAGATGGGAGGGGAGGGGAGGGGGGATAGTAGAGGATAGGAAAGGTAGCAGAATACAACAGTTACTAATAGGGCATTTTGTAAAAATGTGGATGTGTAACCGATGTGATTCTGCAATCTGTATTTGGGGTAAAATTGCTAGTTCATAACCAACTTGAATCTAATGTATGAAATATGATATGTCAAGAGCTTTGTAATGTTTTGAACAACCAATAAAAAAAGAAAAAAAGAAAGGTAATTCTGAGAAGTTGAAAAAATTCAAGATCTTAAAAGAGGTGGAAAATGTTTTAAAATTATGAATCATTGTATTTAAATGTAAAACTGAAATAATAAAAATCCAGTTTCAGAATTTGAAAAAAAATCACTAATCATTAGCAAAATGCAAGTTGTAACCATATTGAAATAGAACCTCATACCCTATAAGATAGTTCCTCTAAATGAAAAACAACAACAAAAAATAACAGAATCAAAGAAAACAGAAAACAAGTGTTAGGGGATGTGAGGAACATTTGTGAATTGTTGGGGAGAAAGCAAAATGGTATGATGTCTGGAGGGTGAAAAGGATTATGAAGTTTCCTCAAATATTTAAAATTACAATTACCATATAATCCAGCAATCCCACTTCTGGTTATATGCCTAAAAGGATTCAAAGTAGGGACTCAATAATATTAGTACACCCATGCTCAGAGTAGCATTACTTACAATCCAAGTGTCCATCAGTAGATGAATAGGTAAACAAATTTTGGTATACACATACAATGGAGTGATATTCAGTCATAAAAAATGAAAGCCATTCAGGCACATGCTACAACATGGATGAACCTTGAGGATGTTATGCCATAGAAAATAAGCTACTAATAGGCCAAATACCATAGGATTTAACCTATATGAAGTACCTAGAATCTTTCTTACTAAAGACAAAATTTGGAATAGTGGTTGCAGAGTTGAAGGGAAATAGGAAGTTCCTGCTTAGTAGGCAGAAAGGTTTGTTTTTCAAGATGAAAAGAATTATGTACATGGATGGTAGGGATAGTAGCAAAACAATGTGAATATACTTAATGACACTGAACTGTGCATTTAAAATGATTCAGGTGGTAAACTTTTTAATATGTATTTCACCACAATGAAAATAAAAGATAACAATATTTCTGTAAAAATTTTATTAATACTGAATTGTTAACGTTCATGAGAAATTGCATAATTAACAGACGTGAGGAGAAATGAAAGATACCTTCTATGTGGAAAGAAAAATTATAATAATAATAGAAATATTATCTTTCTAAATATTAATATTAATAAGAAAATAGATAAAGCAGTGGATTTATATTAAAATTTTAATAGTTTATACATTAGTAAAAGAAGCCAAAAAATTTGAAGTTACTGAGTATTAGGGCTCCTGATTCTACAAACTTGAATTTGGATAATGTTAAAATTTCCTAGAAGAGTTTTAGGACATTACATGTAAATTGCTCTTTTGAAATGTGTATGTGTCTGTGTGTACATATGTGATAGCTGGTAGATATCCCCAGCCCTTCAAGGATATATGGTTATGGTACATAATAAAATTAACCTCACATTTTAAAAACATCCATATATATATATATATATATATATATATATATATATATTCCCATATATTCATTTAAAAAGATCCAAATATATATTCCCATCAGATTGTGTTGACCACTGTTAAGAATTTCCACCCACATTCCCTAATGATATATAGGATATACCTGGCCTGTCTAGATGGTTTACAGTTAACCAAACTGGACCCTCTGGATTTATGGGGCATGACTGGCTAGGGAAAATCAGTCACACAAACTAATTGATGGGGTAAGAATGAGGAGGTTCCATAATAACAGCCTTCTTTTCTGTGTTGATCCACTTACATCAATCATTGCAAACTGTTGTGAAGTCTGAAGTCACTGAATACCCTCTTGTGAGATAAATAGAATTTGACTGGGAAGTGTCAGACTTCTGGTCTTTATCCCTTAGTTTCTGTAGTTCCTGCTTTATAAAGTTCTGTGTTATTTGTTCATTTGAAATTAAAAATATACACTACTGGAAATAAAAAATTCAATGGCTAGAATATAAATTTGGTGAATTAAACTTTAAATCAGGTCAGTAGAAAATATATGAACTGCAACACAGATGTTACAATCAATAGCTGTTGAATGACTGAAAGGACTCTCAAAACCCTTTATATATGGCACATCCACATAAAGGTAAAGCTGAAAGTACATCAGGAAAAAGAATGGCAGGCAACCACTGATGGTTTCAAAAATGTGCAAGTGTTTTCAAGCAACTTTCTGAATTGCACTGAAAATACTTCACTGGTTTATGACCAACCAAAATTTGGAAAGTCTCAGGGAGGCCCAGTCACAAGTTTACAAGGAGTAAAAAAAAAAAAAAAGTAAAAATGTGGATATTTATAAATTATAGTTGATTGACAATGCGATCATAATAATGCATCATATAGTTAAAATATACAATAAATTACAATTTATGACAATAATGCAAAGATGGTATGGAAAAAATGGAGCTAAAGGTTTTAAAACTGAGTGATGTTTAGGAACTAGCCAAAACATGCGGGGTGTTTCCAGTGATCTCTAAGGTTGACCCTTGGATCTTTCTGAGATCTTTGATAGTGCTTTACACTCATGGCCCAGAATAGGAATGTCACCATTTTTTAAAATTTCTATTTGATTTTTCTATCTTGTTTGATCTGTTGGTTTTCAGAAGTTTGGGAAAGATTTAAACATTATGCTACCAACATGATATCTTTATCCCAAGAGGCTAGGTATTCAGGAGGTATCATAAGAGGAATTATTATCATTGTTTCATTTAAATCAGAAACCATTAATTCCAGCCACATATTAACATAAAATAAAAATTACCAAGTCTAAAAATCACTAAGATGATTTTTTAAAATAAGGTGATTTGAAAACTCTAAAGCACACCACCACTAAAGGAGACATAGTTTCTTAAAGGTCACAGAAATAAAAAGGTAGGTTGACAGATTGATTTTAGTGTTTGTGGAACAAAATGATTGAATGCTTTCCTAGTGTGCCCCATGCCTTGGAATCAATTCCCAAACATTAAAAAAAAAAGTTACATATGATTTTCATTATTGCATTGTTGTAAAAGAGGTTCAGAAAGCCAGGAAACATCAGAAATTAGAATAGAATCAACTGGAAATCACTGTTCTTATTTCACAATTCTTTCAACATCAATTTCTTGGCAACAGCTCTCACTATTTGCTAATTGACCAGAAGACAAAGACTGATTAAGAGAATGTGGAAATAAGGCAGAAAACACACAGACTTTGGGTTTGACTAGAATCTCACATTTTAATTCATATGGGAAAATATTAATAATCCTTTACTTATGAGATCTTGATACTGCCACCAGAACTTTTTTTATTAAAAATATTGCTGTTTTTCTGTTATATGGAATAACTGGATCCTCAACATACTATCCATTCTAAAAATCTCTTTAAGACTTATGGTTTGTGGCATATGGATAAGAAGAAATAGATTTGGTAATTTAATTATTCACATTAAGATGCCAAAATCCAAAATATCATTCTTCATGTGTTTTTCCTTTGGTGTCTTTAAAATTACCTATTTTTTAAAAAAGATATTGATTTTAATTTTACATGTTGACAGTATATCACCAAATTGTCTTGATTTACAAGTGAACTTGTTTCTCAAAATTATCAAAATTTAAGTAGTTAAATTTATAACTCATTTTACTTGAGAATAATAAATATGTTATACACATTGTTGTATCTCTTTGCTTGTGACTTCTTTATGACCAGTACTAATTTCTTTATAAGGAACAAAAAAAATATTTGTTAATGAATGTAATAGCACAACTCAAAATACACATGTTCACATTTTGTCTTTGTAGAATGAGTTTATGTCTCCAAATGGAGTATGTTTTAAGTCTTCTTTTGTAGATATTTATTTCATGCATTTTTTGAGGAGGGAAATGGTACATACAACTACTTTGTTAATGATCTAATATGTATTAGAGGTTGCAATTCCATTCCAAATTATAAACTAATTGTATTAGAATAGTTAAGATGCTAAATGCATTTACAAACACCTACTACTTTGTTAATGATCTAATATGTATTAGAGGTTGCAATTCCATTCCAAATTATAAACTAATTGTATTAGAATAGTTAAGATGCTAAATGCATTTACAAACACCTACAATTTTATTTCTTGCTATATATTTAAGAGGCATTCAGGAAAACTTTATTTTCATGTATAGAAAAGTTTGCATGTTTGTTTGTCTATAGTATTCAGGAAATCTAATTGTAATTCTCCTTTCTTGAACTTTGCCTTTTCCCCTTGACTCTTTTACATTCTATGTTTGTTGATTACTTACAAAAACAACGCCTCATATTGTTCAATGTTGTATCAGTATGTGTGGTCTCAAAATAAATTTTAAATCCTTGAGTAGAGTACAAATCATCCCTGACAGGCAATCCAGCAAAATATTTTGAACATAGCAGATGTTCTATTAAAACAACTTGATTGACTGGCTATGAGAGACTGACAAATCTTACTAAGAATTTATACATGAACAAGTGTTCAAATATTAGGAATAACATCTCTCTTGAAGACAGAGTAAAAGGTTTTATTTAACTTTTAAGTGATGGAAGTCAAAAGAGGCTTGGCTTTGAAGCAGAAAAATAAAATCTACCAGCAACTTATTAATCATCTTTCAGAGACTTGTAACTGAAAATGTATTGTGAGAACTCTAAACAACTGATTTTACAAAGAGAAGCATAAAATCTGATAGGTTTCATCAACCATCCTAGTTGCTAAGCAACTGATCACTAAGGTGGAAATAAAGTAACATATTCATGAAAATTATAGAATATGGTTGCCCTTAAGATATTGCAGTAATGCAATTTTACAAAAATACATGAGGGTAAAATACCGATAATTCTCAAATGCTAAAATAAATTTACTAACCCTTGAAAATCTAACTATTTTAGCACAGTAATACATTAGTATATAATCAGTTATCAGTACTCCCATATCATGGGAGTTTTTTTTTCACTTCACAAGTATCTTACAAGTAATAAATGTATTAAGAATATAATCTAAGAAGGTTACATTGTGTAAAAGAAAATAAAATCTTTATTTCCTTCTCTTTCTCTTTATTTTCAATTTATATGCTAAAGTTGCATGATTAAAATTAAATGAAATGTTCTCAAGTTATTTTCTTTGTAATTTCTAATCTAAGTGACTTCAAAATTTCATTTATGACAGAATAAATTCTTTAAGACAGTGACAACTAAAAAGTATATTCGTCACATCACATGGGCTTTAAATTCACATTGGGCATAGTTTAGTAACTAGTTGCAGTTAAATTTTTTGTAAATATACAGTTTGGTAAAGAAACAAGAATGAGGGGCTGGGGTTATGGCGCAGTGGAGTGCTCACCTAGTGCTTGAGGCACTGGGTTCGATCCTCAGCACCACATAAAAATGAAATAATGATATTGTGTCCACTTACAACTAGAGAATAAATACTTTTAAAAAAGAAACAAGAATGAACTCATATTAAATAGGATAATAAAATAACAAGTAGGTAAAGGGAATTTTCTAATTGTCATATAGAGAATATATATAAAAATAGATCCTGTGATATAATCCATATCTCTATGCAGTATTAAATGGCAGGCAAGCAGGAAAACTCACAAGCATACAGAAGGATGCTTTAGAGTAAAAGAGGGATGGCTTAAATATATGAGCAGAGAGTAAACTCTTGAAGTCTCAAGACATATTCTCCTTTCTCCCCTGTTATAAATTTTAAATAGTCACAGATGGTGACCCATTACAAATTTACAACAGCTTGAAATAATCTAGCTGAGTGTTGGCAAATGGTTATAAATGTCATGATTTGTTTCTGTTTCCAGACTTGCCCCAGAGCATTCCACACACATATGTTTGGTATATAACATAGCAAATTTCAAAGGAAAATGAACAGGAATGAATTGTATCCTTCCATTATCTTTCCTGCATAAAGAGAGTGCTTTCAAAAGTCGGTTTTTCACTGTCATTGATGGGTGGCTTCTAAAGTAAGACTTAATACTGATAGTCACCTGTTGCTTCACAGAACGTGGAAATGAATGGTGGGGATAAGTAAAAACAATGTTTTCACATAAAATTTATAAACTCTTCTCGTGGAAAATTTTCTGAAGGATTAATTCAACAACAAAGTTAAATTAACTGTGAAATTTATTTTATAAACTCACTGTTTGAACCCTGATAATATCCAGAGGCCAGAAGTCAGTGTTCCATTAAATATTCTATTCATATGAAATAAGAAGATTTTTGAGTGTTTGGATTTGGAGAAATTTTCATGACTGAAAAAAATATAGACTTCATCATTTCCTATATTTTCAATGACAAATGAAAGATAAAACTTCAGTCCTTTGTTTTGTCTTAAGTAAGGCAGTATTAGTCAGTCAGATCCCACCTTCTAGGTTCAGAGAAAATTGACAAGATGCAGGGAGATAGAACAACACTTTGAATGCAATTGCTGGCCAACAGATTAGAACTTACATATTATTTATTCTGATTAAGAGAATATTAATACCTAGACTATATATCTAGAATTTTTTTACAGCTTACAGTATTCTTAGATATGATTTGTCTTATTTATATAACCCCAAGATAGATAGCCTGATTCCTACATTTTTATGTGAGGATTTGAGGAAATGGTTTGTACAAATTTCCTCAGGTAGTCATAAAGTTTACTACTATTTTTTTAACTATTTACTTCTTAGAGAGAAATGTATACTCCTGTCAGTTTTCTAGTTGTTTTTTGGAGCCATAAGTAATTATGACTCTAGAAATTTGAATAGGACTACTTCCAATTCTTCATAGTAAGAAGGAAGCCCTCTGTGAGCCCGGAAATTTGATTACTATCTGAAACCAAAAAGAACTGCACCTTGATTTAGGAGCTCTAGACTATTGAACTGTGAGAAAATAAGTTTCCACTGGTTAAGCCACCCAGTCTACAATATTTCATTATGGCAGCTTAGGACACACAAATTCTGGGACTCTAGAAATACAAGAGTAAGTATGGTAAGCCCAACCTAAATAAATGCATGTGCTAAAAACATAAATTCAATTATAAATGTTAAGGAAATGTAATTAAGAAAAAGTTACAGTAATGATATAATACTATTCTGGAACACATCAAAAAGTTCATAAGACAGATACATTTAGGTTCTCAGTAATATAAATATTATCATTGCTACTTAATGAAGAAGAACTGAAGGTTTATATCACAAAACATTGTATGATGAAATTGGATCTTATCACAAGATGTTAGTGTAGTCACTCTGACTTGTCAGACAGCTTCTCATTTAAAAATGAATTAATTATTAATACATATGTAATTTTGAAATAAAACAAACTGAACTGAATGGAGATCAACTAAATGTTGCAATCAAAATTCTATAGTTCAGAGTTGACAAAACCATGTGTATAGCATTCCTCCTTCATACACAGATAGGCACACAATTATAGAATCAATCTGAATTATACTTATTTTTACACTGGATGCTAAAAACTTCTCTTGTATGGATGCTAAAAATTTCTCTAGAATGAATACTCTGTCAACCCATAAGGCAAAAAGATACAAAATTCTTGCCAAAATGGTTAGTCAGTAACTAACTCTAGGAATAAAACATTTGGTCAGACTTTTTTAAAAACATGACTTTAATGAGTCATTTTGTTTGACCTTGTCTGACAGCTGTCAACTGTTAATAGCCCATATGTATTAGAATAAAGTTGTAGACTGTAAATTTCAGAATAAAATGGAAAATATAATTCTTTTCTGGAAACCTGGTAATGATAATATCATGGGTGTTTTTACAATATTCCATTACTTACAAAATAGGGTTTTTCATTAAATGAAAATAATATAAATGGAAAATTCTCAATATTCTGTCACTACATGGGCAACTTAGATAAGCATTAATATCAGCTGAATTGCTCAGTTCCTATCCTAAATGCAGGTTAACCGATTAAGGATTAAGGAAGATCAAGAAAAAGAATAAAGACCTTAACTCAATAGAGTTGTATTTATTTATTTATCATTTATTAGATAAGTCCATCTTAATATGGAGGAAATGGTTTTAGTAAGAGGCGACACACATTTTTGTAAAAGGCCAAAAGTAAGCAGTGTAGGTTTTGTGAGCCATATGATCTTTATCTCAATAACTCAACTGTGTCTTAGAAGACTTTATTTATAATATCAGTGGCCATCAAGATTTAAACTGAGCCCTTAGTTTGCTGACTCCTGAAAAAATAGAAAGATTGAAGTTCGAATATCTGTTTAACCCAGGGTCAAGGGACCAAATATTTGAAATAACACAAATTTGGTAAAAAGACAATTTTCCATTATTGAAAGACATAAGTGAGTTGTAACGTAGCATAATATTAGTCACTCAAAATGATCCAAGACAAAAGAAGGAAGATGTGGAAACTTCAAGAGTCTTCTAAAAACTGATTCCATCCATCATGAATTGTCAGGTGATAGGAGACAGAGACCCATGCAAAACTATTTTTAATAAAAGGAAGTCTATAATTTCTACACATGCATACATAGAAGCATCTATACAGGTGTTATGGTTCGGATATGAGGTATCCCCCAAAAAAGACAGTGCAAGAAGGTTCAGAGAAGAAATGATTATGTTGTAAGTGTCTTAACCCAATCAGTGATTTAATCCCCTCATAGGGACTGAGTGGTAACTGAAGTGGTAGGATGTAAACAGTACATTAAAAGTAATATGATATATTGAAATATCCTATCAATTATTTTTATGATAATATATATATACACACAACTGTTTAGAATATCTGAATAATCAGTATATAGTTTTAGTTTAATGATTTTATTTGTGTTTAGAATCATGTGGTTGACAAGTGATCTCTTGAAATAATAACCAATAACAAATTTGTCCTGACAGTTACGCCTGATGGTAGTACTTTTTTAATTCAGAGCTTTGTACAGTTTGCACAGTAATCTTCTTCTTAGCAACTCTAAGCATTATGCACATTTACTTCACTCATAAGTCATAAAACCTTCTGAAACAAGAGAGCAGGGCCATGACTTATTTAAAAGATAAACTAAGGATCAATGGTGAGAGCAAGTATGTGAACAGATGTTCTTTATTCTGTTTAATGCTTAGTCTCTGGACTACTTTACCCTTTGGGGAAAATAACCACTGTGACTGTTCATAACCTGAACTAGATCATAAATCTTTGCAGAAAAGGTTCTCTCCTTTCATCTTTCATGCCTTCATCAAATTCTTCAATCCATGCTATAGCAAATAAAAAAAATATTTCAAATGTGTCACTGACTGGCAAGTATACTTCCCAGTGACCTAAGGCTGCTGTGCAGATATAGCTTACTGTGCCATAAATTGGATCATCACGATTTTATTCACATCAATTCCCAATGGAACCAAAATCCACATGAAGACTGTCAAACATTTCAATTTGTCATCCTGTCATCCAAGATCCCTTTTCCCTTAGGCTCTAAATAGCTGTGTGCAATGGTATCTCAAACAAGATAAAATGGTGAAGGGGAATCTTGATACACATCAAAACACTTTGCTACATGTAACAAAATGTTATTGCCCTGAAGTAGGTAAACTTATTAAAAGAGAAATATATAATACCAAGGAGTGAAAAATAGATTTTTATAATAAGATAGCATCCTTCATCTGCAAATATCCCAAGGTGTTTTGTCAAGATGTGCAATTTGATTTTTTTTCTCTATACTGAAATACAGGGACAGGGTGATTAATATCCTAGTAGATGGAAATATATTTATTTTAGAATGTGCAATCTTTTAAAATATTCCTGCTCTTTAAACCTCATTTTATCCTCAATATCAGTCTCTATCCCAGAGTCCATAGTTCCTCCTGTATCATTGCCTATACGAAGTTTATTTGGGTTATTGATAACATATTTATCAATCTAACACCTGTTTCAAGATCCTTTGTTTACTGAGAGCAGAAACAGTCTCAGGTTGTAGAATGGGTAGATTTCTTTAGAGGCACATGGGAAACAACATAGGAGATGGATGTGATACTTGAAGTCAAGTAGAGAAATCATGGTAGACATGGAGCTCCTGGGAGTTGAAGCAAGAACTAAGGCTGATGAAGGGGCATACAGAGCAGGTGTGTGAATTTCCACTCTAATGCTCCACACTTGATATGAATCCCTCATCTTCATTGAGCCATGACTAGTTTCTCCCCATCTGACAGATGTGTATTTTTCTACAGTCCTTGTTGAGATCTGTTGCCGGTTCAGTTATAATCACCATCTCACATCATCTGCTTGAATTGAGGAGTTTCCTTTAACTTCCCAACTTCATAAGAAAGAAAGTAACCTTGCTCCAGCTCATCTTTTTAATACAAAGCCACTGTTGCTAAATCTTTGTCAGTCATTTTATCATTCATTCATTTTATCACCCTCACCATTTCCATCTCTCCTCTGTGAACCCATATATTGCAACTTCCATATCACAAGTTTGGTCTTGTATCATTGAATTGCTTTTTACAATGTTTTTCTATCTTGTAATAAAGCTCAATCTGCTCATGGAGCACATCAGTGCCCGGGGATCCCACCTTACTGCTTCTCCACGCTCATCCTCACCACTCACTACATTGAGTCCAGCTCACTGACCATATTCTTGCATCCCCTTTCCCAAGCTCCCCCTGGATTCTTGCCTTCATGCATGTGCAAGATATTTCCCCTGCCTAACCTGCCTGTCTTGCTCTTTGTACTTGAATAAATATTAACCAATTCTTCAGATTTTTATTTTTTACTTTTTGATTTTTTTTTTGTGATTTTCTGTCTTTGCAACAATCACATTATATTTTGATTGTTTATTAAATTAGCCTGTTGTCTCTCTTTTAATGACCCATTATACTCCTGAGGGCAGGGCTTTTCTGTACTGCAATGCCTAGAAATTAACCTGATAAGTGCTTATTGAAGAAATAAGAACAAATGTGTGTAGGTCCACCTAGCCTTTGACCAATCTACAAAAACTAGCTGTGGATAAAATTTAACTGTTCATTTATTGCTAAAATGAATAACTTTTTATCTGCATCCTAGATCTAATTTAGGCTGGTTGACATATTTTTACAAAAAAAAAAAAACTTGATTCTCCTTTCTATGAACACACACTTATTGTCTTACTTTTATGTGCAATACATTGTGCTATTTTCATGAGGAAAAGAGTTGAAAATTGCAGTTCTTTTCTTCAGAGACTTCCAAGACTCATAGGAGAGACAGACTCTAAAACAACATCAAAGCCCACGATTACAATATAGAAATAGATAACACATTCATCCCAACGGGTTAGCTTATACTGTGGAAACAAAGAACTGGAAAATCTCAGAGGCTTCTATGTTCCCTATCACAGTTCAGTTGCAATTCTGTTCTGTGTCATCTTCACTTGGGTACAAACTGATGGAGCAGTTTCTATCTGGATTAAAGGATGATGGAACACATACACTGATGACTAATCTTCATGAGACTTCTGCATACATACCATTAGGCGAAACAAGTCACAGACTGTCTTCTGAGGTAAGCAGGCTCTTACAAGAATAGGTACCCTGAGGAGGGGCATCAAATATGGGTGAATTGAATCCTGTTTCCACTTGCATGAGATGAGCTGGAATAATGTAGGCAGTGAAAGAAGGAGCTATTCCAAAAAGTGCCAAGACACAGCAGCAAATAAGAGCACATTTTATTCTGGCTAACAAAACAAACAGTATGGAGACAGAGAGTTGAGAGGATTGGAGGGGCCATCTCAAGGGTTTGGAGGTGATTGAAAATAATTAAATGATCCATACTGAGAGGGCAATCAGGTACATATTTTACTAAGAATAGCTGCAACTGTCTGAAGCAACTTTCCATGGAAGTTGGGACTAGGAGAACTGTGATCTGTGGTCTGCTAAGTGGCAGTCACCCAAGCCTGGTGAACAGCATTAAGGAACAGAAGAAAGCCACTGTTTTCTTTGGTTGCTTCCATATTACTCACTGCCTCATGAATAAATCAAAGTAATTTACCTTTAATACAATTGCAAGTATTTTAGTATATAGATGAAATTATACAGCTGAGACAAATTAAGACTTTGAAAAAAGGTCATTGTAACTTTTGTTTTTACAGCAAATTACTCTCATTGCCATTTCTGTGAGATATGGTCATTATTAATTTCCCTATATGATCATTGAATCATGATGGAAAATGATAGACTCTAAGCTTGAAAAATTATAAGAAGAGTAATGACCAACAAAATCTTAATATCCTTTCCCCTGGGTCTTGAAGAGTAGGGATAAGAAAGTGCTCATTCCATTCATGCACTTAATCATATTCTCTACAATATAAGAGAGGAGCAACTCTAGAAAACTCTAACAAAATTTATGGAGCACCTAATCACAGAAAATTTGAAGATTAAAAAACAAAAAGAGGATTGTCATATTGATTCTCAGACTTCTCCCAGTATTCTAGGTGGAACATGCTCAGCATTTTCAGGTGCTTTTAGTTTTCAAAGGAAGTAAAACATGAAAGTGGCCATCAATAGCATCCACAGTTGGAGGGATATTGGTTAAGGCAATTTTAAGGACAAAAATAGCTACTTTAATTGCTACATTTTAATCCAGATAATCCTGAAAGCAGAGTGCAGCCACTGTATCCAGAGTAAAGTTTTGGTAAATTAGGTTCTAAGTACCTTTTCTTCTTACTAACTGATAAATTAATGAAAATCTATTTTATGAAGTTCTCTAAATCCTCATAGTTATCAATGTGCTTTATGAAAGCTCTGAAATTTGTATCAGGAACCAGAGTCAATAGATCAAGGGTACTAGAAGGAATAGGAGTAATAATCTGTTCATTAAGTCATTTGGAGTTTCTTGGATAAAGCCACTTATAGCACAACTGGTATAACCAAATGTAGAAGTGAAAGTAGTTTTATATTTTATGTTATTAAAATTTTAATACCATGTATATGTGAGGTAAGAAATGACTTTTACATTTTCCCCCAGAAAACTTACTAATCATCCTACTCAATTTATAGATTCTTGCCTTGTTAATTTAAAATGTCCTTTTAATATATTTAAAATTATTTTATTCTTTTTTTCTGATCAGCTTCTTTCTGTATCCTTGGAAAGTTCAGAGAACTTCCATGAGAACAGCTTTATACATACATTAACATATAATAAAACATGTCCAGATATTTACTATTTGAAAGAACAAAACAGTGATTCTTCTTGTCTTCCAAGATGCTTATCTGCAAGTGACAGAAACTCACCTCGTATTACCTATGTTTGTTGAGAGCCACAGCCAAAGGGGCCCCAGCAAACTTCCAGCTGCCCTTCAAGCTGCCAGCTGATGATTGGCTCACAGTGGCCCCAGCAACATCTAGCTGATTGGCTCCTCTGCAGTCATGTTCATTGGGCTGTTTCCCTGCCCTTCAGACTGCCAGCTGATGATTGGCTCACAGCGGCCCCAGCAACATCTAGCTGATTGGCTCCTCTGCAGTCATGTTCATTGGGCTGTTTCCCTGCCCTTCAGACTGCCAGCTGATGATTGGCTCACAGCGGCCCCAGCAACATCTAGCTGATTGGCTCCTCTGCAGTCATGTTCATTGGGCTGTTTCCCTGCCCTTCAGACTGCCAGCTGATGATTGGCTCACAGCGGCCCCAGCAACATCTAGCTGATTGGCTCCTCTGCGGTGATGTTCATTGGGCTGTTTCCCTGCCCTTCAGACTACGGAACTGATCATTGGGGGACTTCTTTGGCTCCGCCCACGTGACCCAGCAAATCGGCCTCAAGAGCAGGAGGATTGTGGGAGGTGGTGTGGTTTGTGGGGAGAGAGGCTTGTGGAAGCCGGTGGTGGCAGTTGGGCTCTGAGGGTTTTTCCTGAGGAGCTGTTTTGTTTGGCGTTTGTAGTTTTAAAAATAAAGTTTGTTTCTTTTGATAAGTGGCTCCTGAATTGTGCCCAGTCAGACTGTGGCATATGTTAAAGAAAATTATTGTTTTAAATAATTCAAGGAGTTGGATCACACAGTTGGTAAGTGGGGGAGAGAGATCATGAAGCCAGGACTCATGATTTAGTGCTCAAAATGATTATAATTGCACATTTCCTTTGCTGGGAAAGTGAAGAAATTTCTCAGTGTATTTTACCATATGATTTTTTTTATACTATCAGACTTTATTGTTACCATTTCTGGAATTTTTGCACACAATTATGAAATGACCTTAACCTTCTCTGTTAATATCTTTCTTGGCTAGAGAGTTAATGGTAGGATGTATTTTGGATCAGAGATGTGTTTGTCTTATGGTTCAAATTATGCTGTCTTTCTTCATCATTCACCCTTCTCAGAGTACTCCCTCAATAAAAAAGAAAAAGAAAAAAATGGACTTGTAGGGAAGGTCTAACCATGTAGGTTCTGTACACTCTAGGATATGGTCTTTAATTTAGGAATGGTAGGAAGTCACTGAAGAATATTAAGAATGGCTTTTTGCCTTTAAGAAGAGTTTTCTGTGATGGAAGGTGAAGAAAAACAATATGGAAAAATTGTGCTCTATATGTGTCTCATGAACTGCAATGCCTTCCACTGTCATATGTAACAAGTTGAAATTTAAAAAATGAAAAAAAGTAATACCAATGAAACTGATGTTGCAGTATCGAACATTACATAGTGTTATAGGAAGTAAAAAATGAGCCCTGTTTACTAATATCCAAGTTCTATTCCCATAAGGATGGAAACTAGAAGAGATGTAACTTAGAATGAATGATGTGTTTGGGTAGAATAGTGAATAATGTTTATTTAACACATTTCTTAAATATCCTATAATGCTATATAGTTTTAAAGTTTCAGAATTTTAAATTAGAATTTTATAATTAAAAATATTAAAACTCTTATTAAGAAAGAAATTTAAAAAAAAGAAAAACCAGTTGGGGAATACTCATTCTGGTTTTTCTTTTTTATATCTTTTTTATATTTATTTTTTAAACTGGTTTTTCTTTTTTATTTCATCACTACAGGGTCTCATCATATCTATATGATGAGACCCTGTAGTGATGGCCCGGGAGAGAGGTGATGGCAGCTTGAACATCAGCTAGTTACTGGGAGGAAGGTGAAATGAGTAGCAAATGGGTTGAACATCAAGATGTGGGGGATGAAGGTATCAAGGACCACTCTGGAGCATCTACCTTCTAATTCACAGGTGGGTGTCATTCACCAGCTAGGGAGGACCAGAAAATCCCAACTCCTTTGGAGAAGATCCCAAATTTGACTTGAGATGCCCTAAGTTTAAAGTAACTTTCAGGACATATTAATGAAGAGTAATGGAATCATGGGGAAGATTGGAGGGTAAGGGTGGAAATAATAAGAATATATTATATTCATAGACAACCATGACACAAGAAGACTCTCAATTCTGTATAATTAATATGCACTAATGTTAAGATATCCAAGGGGAAACTTCAGGTAAACAATTTGAGCTTTCATGAATGTAATTTAAAATAAATGTATATTAATATGTTGATGTATAATCACTATGCTCATCCACACTATGCATAAATAAAATCTACTCTGTGGGTATTTGAGAACATTAGAAAAGTTCATGTGAGGCATGAAGTGCCTAATGAATAACTAAATAAAAAACTCTGACTTTTACATTTGAAAAAAAAAAGATATATTGTATTCTGAACACCTCATACTTTGTAACATGGTCTTTGGGAATAGGACCCCTGCAAATATAATTAGTTAAAATAATGTCATACAGACATAAGGTGTGGCCCTAAGTAATATAATCAGTGTTTCTGATGAATATTTTATGCATTATTTGACTGGGCTATAGGATGCCTAGATAAATATTATTTCTGGATATTTTTGTGTGGGTGTTTCTGGAAAAAATTTGCCTATGATTTGCTGGACCCAGTAGAACAGATAGTCCCACTTAATATGCATGAATTCCTCCAATAAGTTGAAGACCTGAACAGAACAAAAGATAAAAAAGGAATTTGCCCCTGTTCTCCTTCACCATAGAGCTGAGCCATTTTGTCTACTCCTGTTTTAGGACTCGGATTCATAACATTGGCTCCCCTGGTTCTCAGGCTTTCTGGCTTGCCTGATTCTTGAGTTTTTTAGTCTGACTAAATTAAACCACCAGTTTCCCTGGGTCTCTAGCTTGTAGAGAGTAGGTTGTGGAAATTCCCAGCCTCCATAAATGGTTGACCAATTTTTCAGGATAAATCTGTTTCTCTATCACTATACCTCTTTACATGTTCTATTGATTTTATATTTTTGATGAACCCTGACTAACATAGTATCCTTATTGAAAAAGGGACACTTAGGAGTTATACTATCAAAGAGCACAGAATTCCTAGAAACAAGGAAGAGGCTTGGAGCAGACTCTTCATTCATAATGAAGACCTCAGAAGGAATCAAACCTGCAGACACCTTGCTTTTGGATTTCTAGCTTCCAGTGCTATCAGATAATGCATTTCTGTTGTTTAAACTACTCACTTTATGGTACTTTGTTGCAGCTCAAATAGGAATCTAATTTACTTTGTAATCTGAGTTATTTGAAGAGAATTCCTGTCCACATGTGACTATAGCCAGTTCTTAAATATTTGTGATCAATTCTATATTTAATTTTTGAAGATTGTTTTTAGTTTTTAGATATTTAATTTGAAATAATTTATATTTATAGAAACTTACAAAAATTTGCAATGATTTCCCTTGTATCTTTTCTCCAGTTTTTCTTTTTGAGGAACCATAACAAATTTATCAAATCCAGGAAATTAACATCAATGAAATACTACTAATTAATCTGTAGTTATTAAAAACTTTTTAATTTCCCCACTAATGAACTTCTCTGACCCAGAATCCCTAAAGGTCTTCAATTCTATGTAGTTTTGTGTTTCTTTAGTTTCCTTCAATCTGTTACAGTTCCTTGGTGTTTGTTTTTCTTTGACCTTGAGAATCTGAAAGAGTCCAAGTCTTTTATTTTGTAGAATACCCCTCCAACACTTTTTGTCTTGTTTGCTTGTGATAAAATTGAAATTATAAATTTTTGCAAGAAGATTAGAGAATTGATACTGTGATGTAGGTAGGTGTTGTTCCTGGGTGTATTATCTATGGTTTTATGGGTAACACAGTGTCTGTCACATTTGCCCACCATAAAACTACTATTCTTGGGCTGGGGATGTGGCTCAAGCAGTAGCGCGCTCGCCTGCCATGCGTGCTGCCCGGGTTCGATCCTCAGCACCACATACCAACAAAGATGTTGTGTCCACTGAGAACTAAAAAAAAAAATAAATATTAAAAATTCTCTCTATCTCTCTCTCTCCTCTCTCACTCTCTCTTTAAAAAAAAAAAACTACTATTCTTTTCCCAGGCTAATTAACATAAGCATCATGTTAAAGAGTTATGCAAACATCTTTTTTCTTTTGTTTTTTACTTAAAAACATAACAAAGGAATTACTTCATATAGCCTTAAAGAAGACTTCCTCATGTTTTATACTTACAAAGTACTCTATTAAGATGTGACATAGTTCACTCAGTTGCTCCCTTATGTATTAAAATGCAGATTGTTGCTAATACTTTGCAATTAAAGAAAATCTTCTGTATATGTACTACTGGATTTTTGGTGGGTATCTGCAGGGAATATTGTCAGAAGTGGTATTTCTGATTAGACAGTAAGTGGATATGCAGCTTGGTTGGATATTGCAAAATTCGCCACCAGAAAGTTTGTACCAGTTTACACTGGCACACTGGTTTCTCCATCTGTTGTGTTTGCAAGTGTCTACCTCTTCACAGTCTCTCTCACAGCATTTGGTAGGCAATTCAGAATCACTTGGAGTTCTTAAAGAATTGCAAGGAGGATTCAAGAGGGTTCAGGGTCTAGGGATCGGAGGCTGCATGTGGAAATGTTTGTAGAAAGGCAAGACAACCTAGCAGACAGAAATTAGCTGTAACAATCTCTTATGTATTTCCTTTAAATACCCAAATTTTATGGAAGTAGCATTCACTTTTGTCTTTATAACTGCTAATGATCATCAAAGGTACATGTTTTGAAGAATTAATCTCCAGTTTGGCCTCAAATTGAGGTAGTAGAAACTAAAAGATGAGGCCTTATGGGAAGTTAGAGGTCCATGGTGTGCCCTTGAAGTGGATTGTGGGGCCTGCTCATCCCCCACTCTTTGTTTCCTGCTGCCAGGAGGTGAGCAGCTTCTTCTCCTGTGTGTTTCCATCAGGATACACTGCCTTGCCACAGGCCAAATAAGCCGTGACTGGAACCTCCAAAAGGGCAGCCCAAATCAACTCTCGCCTTTGAGTTTGTGATTGCTGGTATTTGTTATTGAAAAGAAAACTGATGATCACAACAACATATCTCTTTATTTTTAGATCTCTGCTCTGCCACCACTCCACTCCACCTCACATGTAAGGATGTGGGCGTGTATCACTTAATCTGGAAAATCTCTTACTTCCCATCTACATGGATGAGCCAATCAGTTCTGGTCCTACAGTTGGACCCTTAATTCAGGGATAACACCTACAAATGCTACAATGTCTAGGCCTCAATGATGATTTCAAAAATAGCATGGTATTCAAATAGGACCAGTCAGCATTAATTCTTGACTTTTTTTTAAACAGCATTTAGTGGAAAAGGTTCTCTCTTTCCTGCACTATTAAGGTGACAGTGAGGATGTCTGGGACTTATAATGCCTTACTTTAGCATGAGGTAAATTCAAAGAAAGCAGAAGCACCATCCTAGACATTTACATTTTATAAATAGAGGCTCACTCTGGGCCTCTATTTATAAAATGTAATAATTTCCTAGTAATAGTTTGAATTTGATTTCTTTCACTTGTATCTCCAAGAATCAAGTTAATGTTCTTTCAGAATGAATGTATCTTGGCTGTAGGATGGCTCTTAAGTCATGTGAGAATAATACATATGAAAACATAATATTTCACTGAAATAATGGTATTAGTTCAATTTGTTCATTAGGCTTCAAAAGATAAGGGATTTCCCCTGCAACAGATGAACAGATTCTTATCCTTGAGCTATGTAATGAGTGGAAAGCATCATAGCTGTCAAGGGATGCTAATGCATCCATGTGGACTGATAGGTGATTTTTCCTGTGAAACAGCATTGAGACATATTGGAGTTTGTCAGAACATTTCAGACTAGACCTTGTTAGGTTTTAATGTGTTTCCTAGAGTAATTACTACAGTTTCTATCACATTTGTCAAAACTCTACTGATGGAATGGACCATCAGCACTTCTTATCCTTTACAGTACACTTGTATTTTAATAAATTCTGTTCCTTGTAACATTTTTCTTGACTCTCAAAACCTGAACCATCTTTATATATCTCCTCCTTAAGGCGGTTCCCATGCCCAGCACCTTTTAGACTTGTTTTTCTATAATTCGTTGAATTGTTCCCTATCAACCTTCTGCATCCCGAGTTCTAGCTCATTCTCAGACTACCTTTTCTTATGTTGCCGCTTTTTCAGTTTGAGTCATTTGTTTTATGTTTTTAACAATCTGATTCCCTAACAAATTCTTAACATCAACTACATCCACTGGTCGTTTATTGTTGGGATTTAAAGATTGAGCAACTGTTCTGAGAGACTGATAAACAAATGACAATAAATTTCAGTACTGGAAGTTTTGTGCAATTGCAACTCTCTGAGAAATACTGTGGAGGAGCAGAGGAACTGTGTCTAAAAAGAGGTGGCATGATTTGGGAAAGAGTTTATGTCCATCATGAGACCTAACCTGAAGTTTGATCATTGTTCACTTGAAAATTTTCTCTTTGCCTGCCATATCTAGAGTTCCCATCTTCCAAAAGAAAATAGATTAAATATCATTTTTATAAATTTGCTAAACACTCTCTATAAATATACAATTCAAGAACATTATTGCTTCGTAGTTAAGTATATTGAAGATTCTAGTTAAACCCTTGTCTTTAGGAAGTTATAGAAATCATACAGTTTACATTATTATACTAGAACAACTGTTATGTAGGTTTGGTAGATCATTTATCAGATTTGGCTTCTAGAGCTCTATTTCAGAATATAAAAATAATCACTCAATCTCTTATTCATTAATTTTATGAAGGAATTAACTTAGAACTCAATTATATGATAGCATATGATTTTGTGACTAAACAGGTGTTAATGCTTGGACTGTGAACTCAGTCTGTCAAAAAAGAAACTTCCTCCTACAATCAGAAATTAATGTGCTTGCATAGCAGCAGTAATTTGTTTATGGCCTTCTCATGCAAGGAAGACATCATTACAGGCTCCATCAACACAAGCACAACTTTGATAGAACTTTCAGCATAATTAGTTTTTAACATATTGAAGTTGATAAACAACTTTCCAAGTGTAATTATGTTCTATATATTTGCTCATTATGAATGCTGTGGAGGAAGAATGGGAACTCAAAGATGTTTTCAAGCAAGTTCTCCACTTCTATAAAAATATATGTTTGAGTATTTTCTTTCTCCCTTCTCCTCAGTGTGTGTAGATATGGTATACAGGTGTGAGCATGCTTGTGTGTATACATGCTTTGGAAATTGTCTTTTTGTTTTTACATTTTGAAGAAGAAGGAAATAGAAAAGAGGGAATAAATGTAGTTGAGGCAACAACCTTCAGTCACTTCTTTGATAGGTGGAATAAGAAGGAAAAGAATGAATCACAATGTTTAACAGAAGTAGGAGAGAGTGTGATATAGAACAATTATTTTGCAATCAGTTTTAAATATCTATGTGGAAGACTGAACAACATAAATTAACATGTAACAGGATAATTTCTAGTCATTTGTTTTATCTTTTGATGGAAAAACAAAGCAAAGGAATGATTGGAGTTGCTGATGATATCAAGACTCCATCTGGGGATTCCACCTTTTGGGTCCCCTTCTTCCTCCGGGAGAAGTCTTTTCTTCTGTCCTTTAATAAATTTCTAATCTCTAAAAAAAAAAAAAAAAAAAAAAAAAAAAGACTCCATCTGGCTAACAAATCTGAAGAAACTCAAAGTAGCCATCACATATGGTTTTAGAAGGAAAAGGTGGTTATCAAAAAGAATACGTTTTCACAATTCTGTTTGTTCTTCACTGTGTCTAAAATCATAGAATAAACATGAGGAGAGAGAGATGTGTGATTGACATGACATGATACATCAGCATAAAGGGTGACTTTGTATACATTTTTGGGAAGGTTATGACAAAGGTTTTGGCTAAAGTTGAAAAGGGGGCAAAAGTTCCATGAATATGTAACTTGATCAGATGGCTGATTTCATTTCAGTAGCTCTTGGTGCTGTGCAGATATTTGTGCTAAGTCTAGGGAGCATGACTTTTTGGGTTAGTCACAACCTTACTTTTGTTTGCTGTTCATCTCTGACCTCAGAGACTCAACTGCTTTCTTTTCATCTTCAGGGGATGAGATGTCACTATTCATTCAATTCCTTAGTTTTTCTCCCTACTAAGACATACTCTTCAGAGGTTTATTTTTACATGGATAGTTCCATTTATATGTCTATTTGTTTGAAGATATATGTTATTGGGTTTCTAGGATTGAAAGACTCATGAAAATTCAATGAAATTTCCCTAGGTCCATCATGTATGCTACACTTGTCTGGACACTGACAAGTGTAAAATGGACCGACTTGTGACCTCTCTCCTTTAATATGTCATTTGTTTCCCCAAAAGTCAGAAATATGAATATAAGAGAAGGGAAAAACACAATATGGCTTGAAGAATTAGAAACCCATGGATAGTCACATCTGTAATAGTGCAGGCTTGGATAATGCCCTAGCAATGTCTTTGAAAGGGATTAATAGAGATGCTGTATTTTTAACTAAGTACTACGGCAATAGTGTGTGACATCTATTACATAAATTTAATTTTCATTTTGGGCTTTATTATTTTCTCTCATTAGCATGATGAATTAAAATAGAAGCTGTGATATTTATAAATGTTTATCAGATCTCCCTTACAGCATATCCAAGACCATGTTTTAAATGAACAGCTCTTTGAATGGACCCATCAAAGTCTAGTGTTAAAATTAATCCGCCTGAGGCACTGCAAGGCCAGAGGAAAGTTGTTTTTGCTGATAAAACATGACAATGTCTTTCCTGGCATAAAAGGGACTCACATGGTAGCCATGCAGAGAAGAATATAATCGAATGGCTATATCTGCTGTGTTTCCACCTTGCAAAATTTTGAACTGCAAATGTTCCTGTCATCAAACTAGAGAATGTATCATTATGTAGCTAAGACCAGTTACAAAGTCACTTCCTAATAGGGATAATCATAGGCACAAGTAGAAACTGTTCACAGTAATTTGGTACCCATTGAACATTCCTAAGGGATATTTGCCTAGGCTTATTTGATACCCAATGTTTTGCTATTCCTTTAAATGGGATCAAAGCACAAATGAATATTTAGTTGACAAAAAGAAGAGCAAGGTCTTGTAAAGCTAATTTGAAATAGAATCCTGGGTAAATGATCAGATTCTTTTCATAGGCAAGAGATCATTTTATTCTCACCTGCCTAGAAGCCTGAGTGAATTAATTTAAAAATGTCTTTGTAAGCCTGGAATATTTTAAAAGTATTCAATGTCAGGCATATATGGTTATTAACCTGAAGTCTCCTTAACCTCATTAATTCTCATGTACTTCACCTAATTTTAAATAATCAAGAGGCAGTTTTATTTCAAATAGTGGCCCTTTTAAGGAACCCCAGTGAAATATAAAATTCACATGAAATTCACATGAAAACAACATTTTATTCAAATAATCACACATTTCAGAAATTGAACCAAGAGTGTCAGGGATACTCACTACTCCTCTTATTAAAGCTGAGGTCTTTCAAATATATATTTTGATTCATAAGCCAATAGCCTCTACCATCTATGATTTACAGGGCTGCCTGGACCAACCCAGATAAATAATTTACCATTACTATATATATAATTTATTGATGTCATTTTAATTTATAAGAACAAAGTGAGGTCTAATTTAAAGGTTTCTATCTGTTCATTTCTCCACAAATTTATCCTACAGTAATGGGTATTTCCCCCTTATCTCCTATCTGTCTTTCTCTAGATGGTTAAATTAGTTCAGAAAAAGTGTCTCTTGTTTAGAGTGAAAATGATGAACACCTGCAATGCATTATCCTAAAAGAGAAAAAATGTTAAATATTTACATGTCATATAAAAAATTGTATCTGACTAAATTAAGCTCTGAATTAGCTTAACAATAATGGCAGACTTCCATACTAATATTTATTCATATGATAAAAAAAAGTTTTCAATTTGTTTACAAGTGTAAAATGATTAATGTCACGGACTTACATTTTTTTTTTTTTTTGAGGTTGCTCAAAGATTTAAAGTGTATGCTCCATAGTTCTCACAGTTCAGTTTCAGGGCTGGGGAGCTCTGGGAAATTAAGGCAGTGCAAAGACTCCTTGCTTCAACCCCCGATTCAAGGTCCTATTCTTGCAATCAAGTCAGAAAGATTTATGACATGTTGCTCAGAGTAAAAGGAATGAATTTATTAAAGGCACAGGGAAGAGAGAAAGGGGACAATCTCAATGGAGAGAGTGGGTCCCCATGAAAGAAGAGAGTGTGCATCTCCTGCATTCTAATTTTATTGGGGATCCCAGAGATGTTACCAGAGAGTCCTACCCAGGTCTGCCTCTTGCCTTTTGACTGACAGCAGGATGACATCAGACTTTCAAATCCCCACTACTATGAGCCCTCTAGGTCACTTTGACTCATGCTGACCAGTTCTAATTGGATTTTTAACTATAAATCCTTACAGGGTTTATGGTTAGGAGGAGTTATTCTTATCTTCATGAATTTTGGGATTTGATGTATGAAAAGGGTCATAAAAGTCTCCCCCTCCAGGATAACTTGGGTGCCTCTTATTGACAATATTTGGAGCCTACATTTCTCCTTCAGATAACAAGTAGTTTGTTGAGGAATGTGATATATCCTGTCTATTTAAGACAGACAGAGCTGCAGGTAACTTGCTTCTTGAAAAAGACAGCATGTGGAGGTCAGCATATCATAGCCCCATTTTATAGAATAATCCCCTTAACCTTATGTTCCATCATTCTCATCATCTGTCTGTCCCCTATTGGTTCTACCTCTACTTTTTTCTCCTCCCACAAAATGTTATTTTTAAAGCTTTCCACAAAATTTATGGTTTTTAGTCTAAATTCAAAATGACACTTTAGTGCAACCTCTGCTAAATTCTGAAACAGATTTACAGAATCTAATTATTGTTTTTATTTCAATGCAGGCATTTCTAAATCTTACCTTCAAAGGGGCTAAAAACTCTCATGAAAGTTAGTATTATTTGACAACCCAATCAAAAACACACCAAGAATTACTGATATAGAAAGATTATATTAACAAATTTTTATAAACACCTATTCTTTTGGAAAGGATATCTTAAACTGTAGATAATCAATGTCTGAAAGTTTATCCCTTCAATAAAAAGCACATTTTTAAGGGAGAACTTTTGTGAGAGAATAAAAGATAGTTAACATGATACAGTACTGAGATGCCTGGGGGTGCATCTCAACACTAGAGTGCTTGTGTTCTAGTGGTGAGGTCCTAGGTTCCATCCCCCAAATCACACATACAAAATGAAGAAAGAGGGGGAGGAAGGAAGGAAGGAAGGAAGGAAGGAAGGAAGGAAGGAAGGAAGTGAGTGAGTTGGTGCTGAGTTTGTACTTTGGTTTCTACATTGATGTCCCTGGTGACTTTTAGAGGTCATCTAATTTACCTGGAATAGTTTTCCTATAAAGAAACCAAGATAATACTCTCTGTATTCTCATTTGAAAAGAAAAATGTGATGATTCTATGTAAAGTGGTTCATAGATTTTTCTTTTCTTCTTCTTAATAGTTACTATTAGTTAGTGCTTATTAAGTAGGCAGATACTGTTTAAGTGGGTTTGTGTGTGTGTGTGTGTGTGTGTGTGTTAATTCCCATAGTCTTACAGTGAGATAGGAATTAATATCTTATCTCTTTTACTGATGAAACAACTGATCCACAAAGATGAGAAGTAACTTGCCTAATGTCTGTGAGCCACAGAGCCAATATCAAGACCCAGGAGTCAAACTGTATGCCAAAGGTTTTTACCACTATGCATACTCTTTTTTCTTAGTTTTTTTAATAATATAGCTAAGTTTTTGAGTTTGATATTTTATTAGGATTCTCTTTGAATCTCCACCATGAAGTTATAAAATAAATCTTAATGCTATTTCTATTTTTATATGAATAAATTGAAGTAAAGTAAGTTGAGAGTTTGTACAATGTCAGAAAGCAATACAAGACTGAGTTCAATGATTTGGCTCTAGAAACTGCTGTTCCTGTACTGCTATGTAAATTCCTTCCATTAATAAGTATATTGGGGTTTGGGGATATAGCTCAGTTTGTAGAGTGCTTGCCTTGCATGCATAAGGCACTACGTTCAATCCCTAGCACCGCCCCCCACCCCAAAATAAGTATATTAACTAGTGCCAGTGCTTCACTTTGGAGAAATTTGACTTTCAAAACATGTTGTATGTTACATAAGAATAAGGAATAAGGTTTATGTAATGGTAGCAATTTTAAATATAGAAGTAGCATGACTATATGAAATGACAGTGGAACTGGGAAGGCAGGTTAAACACACAGCTTGTCACTAATCCCAACTATATATAAACTGGTGGTTGTGATCTGCCCTTCCAGTCAACACACAAGTTACTTCAGCTGACAGTTGGTCAAAACTATTGTAAGACCTCAACCTGATTAGGGAAAAAAAAGGATGTTGCCTCATATGCCAAGGAAGGAGAGGGGACATGGGTGTTAGGGCCAGTGATTTCTGAAAATCTTTATCTTTAATGCAAGAGAAAAAGTACACAGCTATTGGATCACTGTGTGTATTTAATATATGTACCATTCAATGTACAGTACATATAACAAAAGTACATAATATACTTATTAACAATTAAGAAATTCTTGTTAAATATAACACTAAGCCTTTCAAGTTTGGAATTAAATTTTCATATCTTAATGTGATTTTGAATACCACAATTCTACATGTAGCAATACAAATTGCAATTATTTGGTATTTACTGTGTTCCAGATACTGCCGCAGTCTGACTGGGCACAATTCAGGAGCCACTTATCAAAAGAAACAAACTTTATTTTTAAAACTACAAACGCCAAACAAAACAGCTCCTCAGGAAAACCCTCAGAGCCCAACTGCCACCACCGGCTTCCAGAAGCCTCTCCCCACACAAACCACACCACCTCCCACAATCCTCCTGCTCTTGAGGCCGATTGGCTGGGTCGCGTGGGCGGAGCCAAAGAAGTCCCCCAATGAGCAGTTCCGTAGTCTGAAGGGCAGGGAAACAGCCCAATGAACATGACTGCAGAGGAGCCAATCAGCTAGATGTTGCTGGGGTCACTGTGAGCCAATCATCAGCTGGCAGCTTGAAGGGCAGGGAAACAGCCCAATGAACATCGCCGCAGAGGAGCCAATCAGCTAGATGTTTCTGGGGCCACTGTGAGCCAATCATCAGCCGGCAGCTGGGAGTTTGCTGGCAGCTGGAAGTTTTCTGGGGCCCCTTTGGCTGTGGCTCTCAACAAGATACCATGACTTAATTCATTTTATCTTCAGACTGATCCTATGATGCAAGCACTATTTATGATACTTCTTTGTTATATAAGCATATTATAAGCTAAGTAATTTATTTGGATAAACAAAACTGGAAAAAAAGATAATTTTGGAAGTATGTCTTACAAACTTCAGTAAGACTAATTTTACTATCCTATTTTAAAGACTTGAAAAAAATTAACAGTGCCAACCTAATAAGTGACAGAGAAGTTCTTGATTTGAATTTGTATCACATGTAACCTTCACAGATATCCTATAGGATGAATATATTAAACTGCATTCAATAAGTGAGAAATGCATGACATGGCAAGACTCTAAACCCAAGTGTGTGTTTGTTTATGCTTCTAAATATCAAGAAGGTGACTTATCATTACAAATATATTAAAAATAAATCCTAAAGGATGCCTTTGAACTAAGTGAATATGGGTATAATTATATAAGTTTATTATTTTTTATTGTTTTCAAATAGATTTTTCACCTACAGCTTTTTACTATGTCACTTTAAATCATGTTTTATTATGTACTGATTTATCCTAATTTTGCTAGCTAAGATTAGTATAAGGACACAGAGAAATTCCACAAAGATAGAACAAATTATTCACAACTGAGCAGAGAAAACAATCATCATACAGAAAGACTTTTTCAAATTGCCTTGCCCCAGGAGGGATGACATATATACTGTAGAGAGTTAATGCTTAAGATGCTCTCTTTGAGGTGTAAATTGACTCAAATATTGATAAAGATTTTATGAAGTCAAGCTATAATTCATAAAATATTTTAAAGATGAGTAAAAAGCTAATAATGTTTAGTATAAAAAATGTGTACTAGAAGGAATAAAAATGTCTTCTTCCATTATATTCACATCAGTGTCAACTATTATGTTTAAAACAATGTTGAAAAGAATAACCTGCAGGGAATTCACATCATCATCAGCTATTTACATCTTCATGCTAAACTTAAATATGCTAAACTTATGGTTTTTTTTTCCTTTTATTTCAATTGAACAACCTGTGATACCGTCCAGTTCTTTTTATTCATACTGAACAAGAAATAAGAGAAATAAATGTGAGTCAGTTCAGTCATTTTTTCTTAACTGCAAGAAAAAAAAATGGACTAATCAGGTGTGTAAATGTGTGAGTATAAAACAGGCAAAATAAACTCACTTTCTTTAGAGGTTCTGTTTGGTTTGGTTTGGTTCTACATGTTTTCTTCTGTTATTAGGCATTTCAAAAAGTGATCTGTGTACAAGGTCCTGAATGACCTGCTGCATGTAGCTGAGGCATTGATTTCATATAAACAATTCATCAAAATATTTGTTATGAATCAGTTGTTTATTTTTGCAATCTTCTAAACTGGCTTTAAATGAGCCACTGCTTTAATTAAACAGGATCAATGTTTATGAGTTATTTTCATATCTTCTTTAGGTTAATATAAAAAATGCATACCCTCTTAATATTTGCCTTACTAATTAATTAGGATATTCTTGGTTATGGATTCTTGGATATTATTTTATTAAATGATTTGCAGAAACACAGTTTGCCTTAGACTGCATATCATTTTGATCAATATTAAAATCTTTTATGTTTATGTTAAGCTTCATTCTCCAAATGGTATTATACAGCATATGTAAATGTTTGTGCTGTCTATAAAAAATAAGAAAGCATTTATAACTTTATCTGTTAGATTTGTGATATATCAGAATCAATTGATATTTTTTCTTTTCTACTATTTTCATCAGTGTTAATTTTTAATTTGTTGTGATCCTGAATATCCTGCAGTGACTTGCATGTGTCTTTTCCAAAATAACACTGGAATAATGTTGCTTGATGTCTCACCTTAGCATGGTTTCATGCCTATTAATCAGAATCAACTTAAAGAAGAACAAAATATTAGGGTAGTTAATTTTTTTTAATTGAAAATTCTCCCTTAGGATTTTGGATTAGTATTAAGGAGTTTTAATTGGATTCAAAATATCTTGTTCTATTTAAATTAAATCTAGGGGAAAAAAGTCTGTTGGATTTATTCTATTGGAGCATCAACTACATTGTGGTGTGAAATGGAAATAGACTTATTGTCTGTACTTCAAACTAGAATATTAACTGCAAGACTATAGGTTCACTGATGAATCTCTAGTGTTGAGAAGCATGACTAGCTTACCACAGATGCCCAGCATTTATACTTTTATGAAAAATATAAAAGTACAATTATGTTGAGGCAAAATATTTAAAATGAAATATGATCATGAGATCTAAAGTTGGCCACAGATAGAATTTTTATATACATATATACAAGTGTATTTTGTACATAAAATGATGTATATAAAGTTCATTCACGTTAATGTTTCAGTTTAATATTTTCTGTTGAATTAGTTTCTTTCCTGAGAGTCTGAAAGGAGACAATTTAGAAAATAGTTTAACTTCAAGAGCACCATGTCTGTTATTTTGAATTAATTTGTTAAATGTGTGGGTTGAATTGTTGTTTTGATCTTATCTCAACCAATGCACAGTTGTATTCTGTTATGCCTATATATTTGTAAAAGAGACAAGGCTATCTGACACTCTTGAAAATGCTAGAAATGTAGCTAAATATATTGTTTGATACCACAAAAAATGGGTTTAAAAATACTGCTTTAACAACGAAAATTATTTACTTTGCAATATATGACAAATGTAACACAATATGACAAACCAACAATAAAAATCACTTTGGGCATACATTGAAAAACAATATTCAAGATGTCAAGAGCTCTGGTTTTGAAATTCAAAAACCACAGAAAACTTCCCAAACTAATTTGTGATATGTTCATTTTAAAAATCAGGGAATAGATTATGGATCCTTCATACTACCATGTATACTCCAGAAAAAATCATTAGGGAACAGTTGATTTGGTTACAATATTCTTTATTTTGTAAACTATACATAAACAGTAGAAAAGAAAATGCATTATACTTTAAATATCATGTAAGTTCAACATTAAAGTTTTTATTTAGTGTATAAATTAAATGGAAAGAATCCACCAATTTTGCTTTCAATGAATAGTATACCAGGAAAACAGTTAACCCACTATTGAAATTAAAGATATCAATGTGTAATATTCAACAGGATTTTTCCTTTTTTTATTATGGGCACAAAACCATTGGTTTGATATACTTAAAAGTGATGGTGTGCCAAAATGTCTACACAATTAATTAACATGCTAACTTAAATATAGCAATTAAAGTAATTTTTGTTACAGTTAAATCTTAAATGCCACTCCACACAATTATTATAAACCAGTCCACATGGTAATTATGTAACAATAGAAAAAAAAGAAAGAAACATATTCCATTTTCTTCATTCCAGCAGCAGTACCTTTACTGGTATTAATTTGTTAATTAGGTGTGCTTAAATATTGCCTAATATCCTACATTGGTATGCATGCTAATCCTTTCTATTTCTATTTTTGCAAGGCACCATACAATACGTTCTCTAAGCTTCAGCACTATGAACAAAAATGGCAAAATTCTAAGAGTAAATGCAAATATTTATCTAAAATGGAACATAAAATTAGAATTAAGAATTTCAAATTTGACCTTGGGGGCAAATGAAAAACTTTTAGTGAAAATATAGTTAAAATGAATCTTTCCTTTTGTCTTCCTAAATTCTGTACCCTAAATTGCTGGTCAGAAAGACAACAATCTAAAAGTCATGCTGCTTAAGAATATTAAAAATATATATGTGTAAGACTGCCATTCAGTTTAAAATAAAAATTAGAAAGGAAAACTAAATTTCTAACATTCAAGAATCTGTGGTTTTCCATACTTGCCATTTTATAAAATATCCTATCATATCCAGAATAACTTCATAATTAAAAATGTCACTGTTAACATAAACACCTTAATAAGATTCTACAATGGTCACTTTGTTTTACCATGTGGTCTCTCTGTTACCCTGATGCTACTTTGGAAAGATCTGGATCATGCATAATTTTATAAAATCCTTGGGAATCAGATCACTATAAGTTGTAAATTTAAGCTCGGCTTTCAGAAAACAAAACACTCATCATCCCAAGCACTCATTCATTGTTAATTTTTTATGGAACATTTGCAAAATTTGTTCTTATTCAGAATTTATTTTAGTAGCTCTCCATCACTTTCCTTTGTCTGGCTACACTGCATATATGTTCTCTTTTTCTCTAAGACATACAAAAAATCAAAGTAAATAATTCTTATTTAAACATAAATTTCTATGAATTTTTGTGCCATATTTGAAATAATTATACAAAATATATATGAGGTTTGAAATAATTTTGTTTTGGGGCAACAAGGTAATTCTCCATAGGCAATCACTTTGTCAATATTACAAATGCGGAATTTATTGACCTCAACTGCCATTAATCAAATGTATCCATCATGGTCATCGCCATCATCATCATCATCCCCTTCATCTTCGTCATCATCTTCAATTTCATCTTTATCAGTGATGATGTCATCTTCAACTTCTTCATCATCAGTCCAGTCATTAAAATCTCCACTTGCAAAATCTCCGGAGATCTCAAAATCTATAGCTAAAAATAAGTAAGCATTATATTTATTTTGACTGAGTATTGGGGTGATATATATACAAGAGATAAAATACTAATGAAAAATAGGAAAATTAATAAATTTTTAATTTGCTCATCACTTTAATGAAGATGAGAAATAAATCAGTTATTTGATAAACTGTTACATGTTAAACTTTATCATTTTTTTAAATTTGTGTGCTAATAGCAAAATTATTGTTGAGGTATGCTATGTAAGATTTCTAGTTCAGTAATTTTGATCTCAGTCCGGTTTTTATAGAAGTTCACATGACATATTGAATCTTAAAGTACTTAAAATTTCTTCTATAAGTGTGGTTGTGGAATAATTGTTCCCCTCCCCCGAATATTTACTTCATGATCCCTAGAACCTACAGATAATAACTTAAATGGAAATGGAACTTTGCAAATGTGATTAGGTCCTTATAACTGGAAATGGGGAGATTTTCCCAGTTTATACATGAAGACCCCAACTGTCAGTTGGGTCCTTAAAATCAATAAACCTTTCCCAGATGGTGTCAGAAGGAGACATGACTACAGAAGAATGGACAAAGAGATGCAAAGTTAGTTTTAATTTGGAGGTAACTCTCCTTGAGATAAGGAATGTGTGTGACTTCTAGAAGGCAGGAAGGACAAGGAGATTGGTTTTCCTCAAGAGTATCAAAAGGAGCACAACCCTGCTGATACTGTGAGGTTCAGCTTAGTGAGACAGACCCGATATCTACTCGTGACAGACAGATTGGCAAGATGACAAATTTCTGTAGACCGAGCCACTAAGTTGGTGGGAATTTTTTACTTTGAGAAAAGAAATATTTATTAAGTTATTTTTAAAAAATATTTTAGAAATAGCTAATAATTTTTCTGGAGGTAATAATGCTCATTTATATCTCAGTATGTATTCTCTTTTCAACTTCTTAAATGCCAGTGTGTCTTCATTTTTACCTATTCTGGATATTAATTCTTATAATTTTTTTGGTATCTAATTATAACAAATCCAATTAATAAAATTCATTGTTTATGAATTGGTTGAAATCATCACACACTGAAATTTCCATCTTATATGAAGAAAATGTTTCTATTTTCCCATTTCCTGCATATTCTTAATCATAGCATGCTAAGAAATCTCACAAGTCTATGATTCCAAAATGATTTTTGTCCACTTTTAATTCATCTTCATATAATTTTCATTCACAACAAAAAAATGACATTTTATTCACCACTGGCAAAACAGGTAACTGAAGTAATTAGTAGTACTAACACTTTAACTTACATATTATGAAGAAATATTCTCTACATGTTAAAATTAAATAAGATAGCTATTGAATAGTATGTCTCACTGAAATCTAATCATATTGGACAGAATAGAAAATCAATAACTATCAAAAATGTTACAGAATAAATTAATGTAGAAGAGGGATTTAAGGATTAAATGAGATTACTTTCATTGTTTACTCTGTATCTTTTCCTAAATAAATATGTCAAATAGCAGTTAAACTGTCTGCATAGGACAGGTCTTCATTAAGTGCTTAGACAAATTAATGAGGATCTCAGTATTGACTACTGTGCTTGGTAATTATTAAAATAACCTTTCCCCTTACCACAGTCTGCAACGACATTTATTCTGGATCCTATGACTTCATTTCCATATCTGTCCACACACCAGCACTGCCCAACACTGCCTGGCATTGTGTTGGCTTGTAGTAACCATCTTCATCACACAGAGGGATGTACTGTCCTGTGAAACATGCACATAGTCACCCACAAATGCATGTATGTGTTTTACCAACAAGCCTTAAGACATACACAGGTGAAGTGCCACTGTATTCCAGGCTACATACTAGTGAAACCTGTAGAAGAAAACAGGTATGCATTCTGCTGTTCTGGCACTGGCATTGCCATAGGAACTGATTAAAACTTATGGATTCATATCCTGTTTTAAGGAAAATACCATCAAACATGCCTCATTTTTGCAAAGTGTAGTGTTTTCAGTGGTATAGTACAGCATTACTATGTGATGCTATGCTCACATTCAATCATTGGGAGCACTTATATGGTGTACAAGACCCTATATCATCTCATCACTAACAACTTTCTATTTTCATTCTCCAAAGTTTTCATTCATATTTTTCAAGATCTTTTCATGCCACGTGGCTATTACCACTCAATTTAATGCTGTTTCACCTTTTTTATACACTGCCTTTTAATATCAACTGGAATCCCTTTTCTTCATTGTTTCATTTTAAGACTCAACTTAAATATGCCGTCAATATGAAGTCTTCTCCTAAACTGGAGGAGATGACATATCTTCCATCTCATGTGTGTGTGCATGTGTGTAGATTATCATTGGATACATTCAAAACTACACTTCCATATCCTCTGTTTGGAAATGTTTGGGTTCTCCTGACTTTCATTGTTGTATAAGCATCTCTTAAACTCAATCTTATAGAACACAGTTTAGTGGGAATGGTCAGAAAGAGATATTTATTTCTATTTGTATAATATATAGCACAGTATATGGTATATTCCTAAAGATAAATGTTTAGTTAGTAATTTATAAGTATGGTCATATTCCTCACTAAATACTTAAACATTAGAATGTGAGTTCTAGAAAATGAGAAACTTTTCTTTTTTTCCTGAACTTTTTTTTTCCTATGATGGAAACATCATTTTTATTTTTTTTTAAAAAAAACCCTAAATATATAGTTAGAATATGAAAACCATTTATTCTTATACCATATTAGATCATAATTTTACCCCCTGCATAAGTTTTATAATTTTGATATGATAAATAGGTGGTTGATTTAAACTTATAAATTATAATTCATTTGAACTACTAATCTTTCAGTGAAACAGATGGAGTATCTCCAATAAGGAAAACTTTGAAACATTTTCAATGGATCTAAGGCCACAAAAAATAAGAAAATCAAATTTCCAATATTTACTACTTTAAAACAGCATTTTTTGACATAAACTCTTATGTATTTTATGCCAGTTCACTTTGAAATTGAGAGAGAACACTAATAACAGAAATATGCTAGTATATATAAACGTACAAACACACACACATATATTTTAATTACAAAGATAGCTCATCAAAATGTAAAACAGATTAATTAGATCCAGAGTCATCATTTAGTTACATGCCACTAAGTAGACAAATGTATTAGCATACTTAAAAGACACACTGCCTGAGTTTTGTCCTGCTTTATATACCAAAATGAAAAAAAAAAAACTGTGACAAAACTGGTATAATCCAAGTAAAACCTGAACCTTATAGCTGCCAGGATTATAGAAATATTAATTTCTTAGATTTTTACAAATGTGCGCTGATTGTTTGGTGCATGCAAGAAGTTATCTTTAGGAAAAGTTGGGTAAAGGATTTCTGGTAACTATGTACTAATTTTGTAAATTTTTAAGAATTTAGCATTATTCTAACAAGACTTTATTTAAAATGTTTAAGCTTAAAGAAACATACAATAATCAAAGTTAATGGTTTGATGGTGTCTTGATTACCAAACATTCAAATAGTTCGGGGCTCGTGGTAAAATTTGCAATTATCTATTTATATGTCGGTCTATCTATGTACCTACCTGTTTACCTATCCATTCATCCACACATATATTCCATTGCTAAAAGTAACATAGCCAAAAATACTCATGAAAACACTAAAGAATACAGTCAAACTTCTCTGAGGCACTCAGCATTTTTCACCCCATCTTTAAAATATTTGCTTTATATATTCCCTCTGAGTGTATATCTATATTTATCTCTCTGTATACCCATCAATTCTTACATTATTAACCACAGAATTAGAATGATAGGAACTCAACTCTGCAAGCCACAAAAAGAAGAGGGATTCATTCCATTTGACTGACACTATTCCACAGACATCAGCAAACGTTTTTAAGGTAGACAGAGCAGGAAAAGAGACCCAAGGAAGTCACCTGAGAAGAAGCATTTGCTGGAGGAAAGGTGTGGAGGCTCACCTACATCCATCATCCCTGTGTCCCTCATGGAACAAAGACATAAATTACAGAGGAGAGTCAAATATTGGCTAACTCTAAAAACATGGATAAGGATCTTCAGCACCCTGGGAAATGTTGTTCCTGGGAAAGATTCAGGAGAATATCCTCAGTTTAGACCATTAAAGAATTCTATCATTAGCAGAGATGTAAGACCTCTGTGGAAGGAAGAGAAATAGGAGGAGGAGAAGTTAAGAGAACATACGAGACCTATGGATCATCATAGAAGAGTGTGATAAAGATGCAATTAAATACCAGTGGGAGAAGGGAAGGGGAAAATGATGTAGAAAAAAAATAGTACAAAACATGGGAGAGGGCTTGGCTCACCAGTAGAGTGCTTGCCTGGCATATGTGAGGCCCTGGGTTTGATCCTCAGCACCACTTAAAAATAAAATAAAAATATTGTCCATGTACAACTAAAAAATAAAATATTTAAAAAATGGGAGAAATTAAAGTTGTAAATCCTTGTATTATAGATAAAAGAACAAAAAACATGATTTGAATGTTGTGAGTGACACATTAAATTTATATGTTGTAAATCATAGGGAAACCATCAAAAACATTTAAAAAGTCATAAAAATAACAAACTAAAATGCAGACCAAAGGAAGTCATGAAAATATTGATCTAACATAAGGCATTGTAAGAGGAGAATAATTGCAAAAAAGAGTTAAAAAATAGTAAAGAACTGAACAAAATGTAGATTGCAATTAAACCATGTTGATAACTAACCAAATGTAAGTGATTTAAACATATTAATTAAAAGTCAAGGAATATCAGCTTGGATAAAAATACAAGAAGACTTAGGTATGTTTTCCTCAAGGCAAATAAAAAGACATACTATATTGAAATTAAAAGCTGTAAAAATGCATCATGAAGCACTAATGAAAAGAAAGCCAGACTGAACATATTAATAATAAATCTGAATACGGACTAAGGAATGTTACCATTATAAAAAGAAACATCACATGATAACAGAGTTCAATTAAAAGATGTAATTATTCTGAATGTGTCATATATGTAAAATGAACACCAAAAATGCCTGAGGAAAAAAAATACAATAGGCCTAAATGGAGGAATGGACAAACCCCAATTATAAATGGAGATTGCAACAATCTTTTATGACCAATAAATAGAACAAATGATCCTAATACATTAGGGTTATAGAAGATCTGAACAACATGATAAGTTATGAGAAATCTTTACATAATTTACATTGAATGAATAGTCAAACAAATAATAACAGAATACAAGTTCTTTTCAGGTTCACGTGACACACATTCTGATCATATCATACATCTTACCCAACTCAGGAGAACTGAAATCACACAAAATATTAAATGGAAACATAACAAAATGACAATAAAAATCAACAATGGAAATAAAAAATATGTAGAAAGTAAAAAGAAAATCCAGCCCCAAATAAGCTTGAATTAAATAATTGCAAAGATGGTATTTTAATTCGGTAGCAGAACAAAATTTGATGCCAGAATCTGATCTCATAGTAATATATTCTAAACCCAGAAAAGGATTCAAATGCAATAATGTATGTTAGTTGGAAAGATACAAAGTACAATATTTTTTGAGAAAGGCTTTATTAAGCAATACTAAAGAAGATACTTTAAAGTAAAAATAGAAAAGATGCAATCAGAAAATATTTGCAATACAATGTTCTGTTATAAGATTAAAATAATAATAATAATCGGGTTCTCACATTCTGAATATAGTATTATTTCATTATGCTAAAATGTGTCTACATTAAAAGTATGTTTATTGAGTATATATGTTTGTATGAAAATGAGGTAGATGAGAAAACCATGTACCTCCAGCTGCTAACAATTTTTACCTTCTGATGGAGGCATCAGATAGATTTAGTAAACAGATACTAACACTCTTCACATATTTTCCCTATTAGTTTTTGAAAATAAACACATTAAGTGTATAATTGAAACAGATTACAAAAACAGAAAGTGGAAAAATATAATGTTACACAAATTATTCCTCCTGTGATATGTTGAAAATAACGTTCATTAATATGTCAGAAGAACATCATAAAATTCATTGCCCTTTTATTGATTAGCACACAGTTCAAGGATAGCTGTGGTGGGTAGGTTCATTTGTACATTAAAGAATCAAAGATAATTATGGTTTTTGAGTTACTTTATTTGCCTTTATTTATAGGTTTCCCCTTGATTTTAGCTATCACCTCTTGATGCTTCCAAGACACCAATTATCTAAACATTCAGGGAGTCTCTGAACTACTCATGATAGCACTGGTGAAAATTTGACAAGAAAAACTCTTATATTTTAGCAAACTGTATATACATGAAATAAAAGAATGTAATGTAAAATTGTGTTTCATTTTTTCTACATAGATACCATTTCTTATCTTATTCACTATCGTATTTTTGGGAGCTGGTATTGTTTTACTTTGTAGTAGGTTCTGAATCATGTTTAAAAACATTCTGAATATCCTAGATGATCATATTTTGAAAGTCAGGTACTCATTTTATTGAAAACAATGTAATAAATTTGACAATCTTTCATTCGCACAGTGAGAATCAGTCTACTTAAATTTCCTAAAATTTCTCTAATACTAACAGCAATTTCTATAATTTGAAATAATATGCCTTCTAATTCTAAAATTTCCAATACTAGTTGTAATTTTCAGTGTTTGGAATAATATAGTTCCTAAGGACTAGAAGTTAATCAACTTTGGTTCCTGTAAGATCCAGTTCAATAATTTCCTAGTACACTTTACTGTAATATGTCATTCACTTTGTGTCTTTTTTTATAATCATATTTTAGTAAAATAGAAGTACATAATTCAATTTAATATGAAATGTTATTTTGATAAAATTAAAACATCCATAGGTTAAGACAATACCTTCTTAATACTAAAGTATATAATTAAATTTTAGTATACAGAGTTACAGTTTCCACCTAATAAAAGATGAAAATGCCAGATATCTCAATAATTAGAACCACCAAAACAAGCAATGATCTGTATCTTTCAATTTACTCCTTAAAATAAGAAAAGAAAATTTATCTTTGAACTTTTTAAACCTTTGTTTTCAAAAGTTAGAGTTCTCTGCTCTACCTAGAAGGCTCCTAATTGCATTAAAATGGGGCATTATTTTTAAGCCATCTGATTCCAAATTCAATCTTCCTCTCAATGTGAAGACAGCATGACATAAAGAGAGCAATATCTTAGTAAGAAATTAGAATGTGTTCATTTTCCCTAGGGGTTTAAGTAATTCCATCATTTTCTCTGACTGAGAACATTTGGTGCGTAAGAAAGAAATGATATAACATTATCATAATCTGAGTCAGACTGTTAATCTGAGGATTTTTGAATATGATGCTGATGTCCTGAAGCTTTCCAAATTGAAAAAGAAAAATAAATACAATAACACTTTGAAAAAAAAGTAGATATTCTCCATTGCAACCATATTCATAAAAACACTGGGTGTTGTATTTCTCCTATTTGACTTCTGAAGATTTAAGCAATAGAAGCAAATCAAAGTATATAAATTATAATAGCTGTAAAATACACTTATTCAACAAAACCTCAAACAAGTATTTTCAAGGTAATGATAAATAGAATCAGGACTACACAGCTCCATTTCTTCTTATCCAAAAACCCATTTTAAGGTTTTATTATCTGAGTGGTTTTCTATGGTCATTCATTTGTTTTTCAGTTCACTTCAAAGTCCATCTCAACAAAATATATTCCAGAGGTCTGATATCTTTTATAAACCAAATGGACTTAAATTATAAATACGATTTGTAAATTTATCAGCTGGCTTAATTTATTTAAAAGCTACGACATCATCATCCTCTTTTTGAAAACCATTTAACTATGAAATATTTACACTAAGATTAAAATAAAAAGCAATTTGGGGGGCAATGGCATGAGTAATTCTTTATGTAAAGTCTGTGAGAAAATCTGGTTAACTGCTAGGCACAATGGCCCTCTTATGGAAACCCAGCAGCTCAGGGCTGAGGCGGGAGGATCCTGACTTAAAATCCCACCTCAGCAACTTAGTGAAGTCCTAAGCAACTCAGCAAGACTCTGTCTCAAAATAAGAAAAATAAGAAGGGCTGGATATGTGACTCAGGGGGTAAATGCCTCAGTCTCTAGTACCAAAAAATAAACTGAATAAATAAACAAAATAAAACATAGTTTACTAAAATCTCGTATTAGTGCCACGTTGTGTTTGAGAGCTATGAATAACTACTAAAACAACTAATAGAAAATAATATATCATTTTTTACCATAATATACTTTTTTTGTCAGAGCAATGTGATGTTTAAATAATGTAAAATGTGTAGCAATTCTGCTTTGATGACCAGTGTATGAGGTTAGCAAATCCCTTCTAAAAAGGCAGTATACCCCTGGACATGGTGGTGCACACATGTAATCCCAGAGGCTGAGGAAGGAGGATCATGAGTTCAAAGCCAGCCTCAGCAAAAGCTAGGTGCTAAGCAACTCAGTGAGACCCTGTCTCTAAATAAAATACAAAATAGGGCTGGAGACATGGCTCGGTGGGTGGTTGAGTGCTCCTGAGTTCAATCTCTAGTACCCTCCTCCCCAAAAAAATAAATAAATAAAAGTGCAGGATTCCCTAAAAGTGGAGTATGAAACCAAATGTTTTAAAAATGGACAGATTTCAGGAAACAATTGAAATTATCAGAGAAATTTGGACTAATCCTTTTTAGCAACCTGGTGTAAGAGTAGAAAATATTAAGTTAGAGACTATATCAACTGTTCTGCATATGGTTTCCTATTCCACTTTCAGGACATACCACCTTTTTAAGTAAGGCATCTTTCCATTGAAGTGTCAAGTCTTGAACCTTTTAATCTAATTCTGCTATTGTCATAATTTTGTCCTCCTGGAAACTGCATGTTATTCAGAGATCAAAAGAAAGCAGCTACAGGCTGCTTGTCACTCTTTTGAAATTAGGTCCCTGTCTAGATAATAATGTGTGTTAAGATTTATTAACTTATGCATTATACAAATTGCTATTGAGTCTATATTATGTGACAATAGTTTTCCAGTAGTTGGGGATTGCAGAGTAGAACATTTTTTAATTCCTCAAACTTACATATTATTTTGAAGAAAAAGAAAACAATGCAGTAAGATTGTGAAGTAGCAATACAAGCTAGGAAGAAAAACCAAGTAGCATCATGAGGAGGCTAAGGCTGAGTGGCCCTGGTGGTGTTTACCTGGAGTGGAACGAAGGTGCCTGAATAAAGTAAAGGGAGTGAGTCATGCAGATACTTGGGTGCAATATCCTAGGACCTGTAAACAGCAAATATGAAGCCAGTTCCTCTACTGTGAGGAAATACATTCATCAGAAACTCCCATTATACCTGCAAGAATACTTAGGTTTCAGCAGGCAATCAAAATTACAAGAGGAATTTGGACTAATTCTTCTTAGCAATCTGGTGTAAAAGTAGAAAAAATACGAGAGTATATCACCCATTTTGCATTTAGTTTCACTATCATAGTAGCTATGTAGAAAATATATAAATACTAAGGATGATATTACACTACCCTGTTTTGAGGTAAGGATACAGGAAAACAAAGATGTTATGACTTAAAGGTTTGTATTTTTAATCTTTATAACTGGACAGTAAACTTAAATAGATTAAAAGAAAAGTATGCCGGGAAGAAAATAATATACACTATTAACACATCACAGGTTAACTTACAAATATAATTGTGAATTTTCAGATGACTTGTATTAGGTTGTCTCTTGGATTGAATTTGGTTGTTTTCTAGTTCCAAATTTGCTGGTTCATAAGTTTTATGAATGCATATGCTTTCATGTTCAACAGAATTGACAAAGTCCTGGGTCTTCTTTTGGCCAATGTTTAGGGCCAGTTTTTCTCAATTGGGCCTTTGATGCTCCCTGTGTTATACTAGGAAACATCACATCAAAGGCTTTCTTTGAAGTGAGGTACACTTTTAGGTTATTTAAGGTTATAAAGTATCCAAAAGGACACTTGTGCCAAATTAATCCCTTGTCCACTTCTGTCCTGCATGGCAAAGGGTTTGGCACCAGCTTGTGTTTACCTTTCAAAGTCATTCATTACTGGAGGTTTACTTATAAAACTAGATTATCAGGTATAAGTTTTAATCAATATTTTCCAAGACACTATAGAAAAAAGTAATTTCCAGTTATTCTAATGTCATAGAAAGCAAGGTCTGTAATATTTTAAGAGAGCATAGCAAAAAAGCTTATTATTTTAATGGAAATTACATTAATAATTTAAATATCAAAGGTCCATCTCAAATGAAATACTACACACAGTAAACAATGAGTATTGGCTTTTAAGCACACTTCATTGCACAATTGAAAAAATAGATATTTTGGCTTTTTTTTTGCATATTTGCCCCTACTTTTACAGTATTGATAATTACAGATAAAAACCCCAAATGCTTTGTATATGATGTCCAATAACTTAGAGATTGGTATTACAAGAAAGAGATGATTATCTTCATTTTATTATTATATTTACCATTAAAATAATATCATTCTATTCATGGAGTATGAATAACAAAAATGATTTTTAGAAATCTAAAAAAATTAATAGAATTCATTTTTAATGAAAACAAACAACATTTTTTTCTCTAAACTGTTCTTCATGTATATCATCACATTTCTATATTAAGGCTGAAGTTAGTTGATCAGAATAGGTAAGATATTCTGACTTCCCCAAATGCAGCAAACTCCATTGTCATGATCAACATCAACCTATAATCTTTCATTCAGTTAGATGGGAGTTAGAGTCTACAGACAAATAAGTACAAATTGGTGCAGAGCTTTGGTAAGAGTGTATATATGTGCATAAATGAGCTGTTATTTTAGAATTCCAGATGGTATAAACAAATTAGATCATAAAAACCTCTCAAGGAAATCTGGAAAGTTGTATTCTTATTGACTCACAACTCAGAGATAAATAAGTGCTTATATAAATTTTAATTTTCAGACATTAAAAAATATTTTTTTGGAAAAGTTTTCTTCAGTACTGTGGATTGAACCCAAGGGTACTAAGTGACATGCCCAGCCATTTTTAGTTTTCATTTTGAGACAGGGTCTTGATAAATTGCTTAGAATCTTGCTAAGTTGCTCAGTCTGGCCTCAAACTTGTGAACCTCCTCCCTCAGCCTCCTGAATTGCTGGGATTACATGTCTGCACCACTGTGCCCAATTCAAAAGTCTTTTATATGAAGAATAATTACAATGCTTTAAAAATCAAATAGCATAATTTAAATGAACTCTGACATTTAAATTACAAATGAATTGTTTTAATATTGCTCAAGGAAATAACAATGATTTTACACTTATTAGATTTTTTAATGTTACCACATATGCTGTTATTGTATTTGGATATATATTTCCTAAATTAATAAGTATATTTATCATATTAGCAAGAATTACATTAGAAATTTACAATTCTAAGAAATTTAAATTTGTTTCTTATCCAATTAAATCACTCAGATGAGTTTTATTTCAAGAGTAGTTATGTTTTTAATAAACTAAAAATAATTTCTAAGATCTTAAAAATAATTTCTAAGATCTATTGGTACTTAAAACCTTTACCTAATTTAGATTAATTTAATCACTGGGCATTACTTAGCTGATATCTAATATAATAGCTAGGTCAATTCTTAAAAATATAAAACAGTAAAACATGCATTTAAAGTAACATACTACTTTGCCTCTTATTTTTATGGCTTGTCTGAGAAGTTTATATACTTGAGTTTGTTAATAAGCATGTTCATTTTTGCCACATTAAAAAGATATATTATAAAGAAGCATATGGCTATAAAAGAGTATGAAATATATATTCATAAACTTGGTTAATCTATTGCAAAATGCTGATCCATAACAGTTTATAATCATCCACCTCATAGTTTTCTCTACAAAATAGTTATTGTAATTAACAATTATATACATGTATATGACTCATCTAGGCAAATAACTTAATATGAAAATATTTTATTAAAAATACAATTTTGTCCTAAAATATCTAAGTCCTCTAAAATATGTGAGATAACACCTAAATAAATTTAAACATTATGAGATTTAGCAAAATCAATATTTGTCTTGGTCCATAATAGATAATATTTAAAATGGTTTATTCATAATATTTTAAAAGTAATGTCAAGTTTTATTTGATGCAGAACTAAAATTTGATTTTTCTTCTGTTGCAATGACACAATTTTCTTGGAATTTTGGTCTGGTATTAATAAAGGATCACAAAGTTAATTTTATTTTGCTTTCTGTTTTATGCAACTGAAAGGCAAAACATTTTGCATTGGAATATTTCCCTGCAATTTATGTTGACTTCATCAAATCCTTAATTTTTTAAAACATGATATGTGCAAATTCTTCTCATTGCCATATCTAAAAAAAATAAAGTGAAGACCCAATTCTGGGAGTTCATACAAGAGATACAAGTATTAGTGATTAAAAAAAAAACATTTGACAACAAATGATATCAAGGACTTCAGGAAAATGCAATCAACTGGAATGGAAAAATGGTAATACTACTATCAATTAGGGTAAAATATGTGCTGGAAAACAGTAAGTAGGATAAAGTATAAGAAAATAGAATAATAAACCAATTCATTAATATTAAATAATAAATCGAGTGTACTATAAAATAGAGTAGCTAACATGTGAAGCAAAATCTACTAAAAATGCTGAAGGGAGTTGTTCATGTAGAACTACAAAGGAAACTGTCAATATGCTTTTTTCAGAATTCACCAGGTAAGAAGATACATCTTCAGATATGTTTTGTTTTTATTAACTGTAAGCTTTTCAAATAATATTCTATGTTCAAATTCACTACCAATAAAGAATATGTAAATTAAATTTAAAAGAAAATATTATACTATATTCAAAAAAACACAAAATATAAAAATAATGATAATACTTTTTGCTACTGGGATGCAGGCAAACACTAACTCCATACCTTACTGGCCAAAATTGGAAATGCCTTCAGATTTTCACTTAAAAGTTTGGTAACATCTACTATCAATTGTAATTTAAAATGCATTTGCACTTTAACCCATTACTTCCACTCATGGAAATAAGAGCATGCAAATTGCAGCATTAATTTTTACAGAGAAAATAATGGAAGCAATACATAATCATTCCTAAGGAACTCATTGATTGATTTAATTATACTAAAGTACAGGATGTAGTACATTGGTAGCTTTTTGCTTCATCCATTCCTTAATTTTTATTTGGCAAATGAATTTTATTCTTATTTAGCAAATAAAATTTACTATTAATTCATTCATTTTTATTTAGCAAGTAAATTTTATTCCATTTAGTAAATAAAATTTATTCTTAATTTTTATTTAGTAAATATTATGTGAAACTCTATTCCAGGCTCTATGAATACAATGATGAACAAACATCTCTGACTTCATTGAATTCCCAGTACTGTAGTGGAGCATGGGAGGGTTGATTTACAAATTAAATATAATGGATTGAGTGAAGGATTCACCCAAGGATTTCTCAGTTAGCCACTGACTAAGTAGTATAAATAATCCTATAGCAATGAGAAATGTAGTACAGTGTCTCAAAACCATTTTGTGGTCAATGTCATCATTGTATATGTATATACAACAGTGGTTCCATAATATTATGTTGCCTAGTGATATGTTAACAATTTTACTTAGAGAAAGTACATTCTATTATAGCCACACAATGACAAATTCTACTATTGATGCATATTTCAGAATGTATCTCCATCATTGAGACACATATGACTATATTTAAAAAACTACATCTGTACTGAACATTTACAGAACTCTTCTTTGCATCATTCTCTAAATTACACAATATTACAACTACTTACATAGCATGTATATTGTATTAGATATCAGAAATAATCTAAAGCTTTTTAAAATTATGTGAGAAGATGTGTGTAGGCTATTACCAATACTGTGCCATTTTAATAAGGGATTTTATGAATCCTCAGATTTCTGTGTCCTGAAGATTTTAGTACCCTCAGGGTCCTGCATCTAATTCCCCTGCATATATAGAGGGGCATTTGTAAATGTTTTAGATAAATTTTCATTTTTTCCTCATGCTTCTTTCTGTTTCTCAAACATTTCATTTCATTGACAATTTTCACTCATAATTGCATTCTGAAGAAGGTGATGAAAGGAGAGCCTGCATTTCTCATTTGTTCCCAATTTCTACTAATGTTGTTACACCCCAAAGCTCTGACTCCCTCTCTAGTCTGTGCCTGCCTGAGATGAAAGCACTGCTCGGACAGCCCGCTTAACCACTGCTCCTCCCAGCACCAGCCTCAGTGATGGTGCTCTGTGAAGGGTTATATTTTATTTCATGAAGCAGGGTTCTGAAGTATAGCACCATTCTTAAACATGGAGCTGAAAATTTATTAAACAAATTTATTTTCTGTATAATGTAGCAGATGTTTACTATGCTTTCATTTAATATACATCTCAAAGAGTGATATAACATATATTATCAATTCAGTTTTTTTTTGTTACCACACCATAAATCTTTCTTCTGTATAATAAAGTTCTGTGTAGGGGTGAGTGAGTGTGTGTGTGTGTGTGTGTGTGTGTGTGTGTGTGTATATATATATATATATATATATATATATATATATATATATATATATACTTTATTAAATTTTTTGTAATGTGCATTTTTTGAAATGACATTTCAATAAAGAAAAAATTGAATTACACCTATTATAATTTCCTCATCTGCACAGGATAATTACTGTGACAATTAATAACAATTTGAAATTATTGTTTGAATAAATGGATGGTCAAACAGGGGTCAAATCAATGGAAACTACAGTATTATTCTTTTTTAATATTTTACTTCCATTGAGATTCTCCTTTTGTAATAGCTACAAATTTTAGATATCTAGAAAATATGTCTCAAAACCCATGTATTTCATAAGCATACCATGGCATTCTGATATGTCTTCTTTCCTAGTGGATGGTAATTTTATGGTCACATATATCTACACAGAGTAAAAATAATAGTCTTCTGCCATTTGATAGATGAGGTAAAGTAATGCAGATCCATTCAGGTTATTATTTTACCTGATAGACTGGCAGATTAATCTTTAATGGCAAAAGAAAGACAGTAAAGGTTGTAGAAGGTTAGACAGTAATCAAAAAATGCATATTTAATCAGATGAATTCCATTCAGGAACCTGCCCAGAACTGCTTTCACTCTTGCATAATATTAATGGAAGGCATGCCTGCTATTACAATCAATTCTAGTAGCCATTAAGAGAATTACTGTGGGGTAAAAATGAAGCAGTGAGCTCAAAGGTTGGTACTTCTGGCGATCATTTGATCTAATAAAAACTGACTGGCTTTGCAAGAGCAACATACATAAGTTTGAAATAAGTGAATGAATTTTCAAGTTCATAAAACACTGTCAGGTCATTTCAGAAAATCCTTTACAATGAATACTACTCAAATAATTTAAACACATTCTTTTCTAATACACTAAAAAGTATAATCTAATACTGCATTAGAATATAATTACCATTTGTGGCAAAACACAATAAAAGGTTAATGAAATTATACTCCTGATGTGGATGCAAAGTTAATTAAGAGTTGTAGAAAAGCAGTGTTATTGAAAAGTAATGTTGAGAAATGATTCTCAAATTAGTTTATATTGTTAGCAAATAGGTATATGTTTCTTAATTACTGGTTATTGTTATTTAAATATTATGTACATAAAATTATAGGAACAGTTAAAACCTATGTCACTTTTTAATTTGAAACTGCAGTTTAGAACATGTCTTTATATTTAGTGTCTTAAACTAACTCACATGACTCAAGTCTTTGTATCGATCTCCATAAGAAATTAAATCTTTAGATTACAAGCAATACATAACGCTCTATGTTTTATAATTTGTATTGCTTATCATAAGTGAATAATTCTGTATGAACAAGGAGATTATTTATTTGGCAATTTACCTATAACTCAGAAGAGTTTTTATTAAATGGGAATGATGCTTCTATTTTGCATGTTACAGAGCATAGTTAAACAATGATGAAATTGAAAAAGGTATTTTTATAAGAATATTATGTCCTATAATGAAATATTATTTTAGAAACTTTAAACACTGAAATGGTTGAATATATTCTATTATTAAACTTTTAATAAGTAATTTTTGTGTTATTAGTGTTTATTTTTTACTATTAATTGATTTGACTTAAGGTACATATCATTATAATTTTAAAACACATTCAACACTAACACAAGAAAGGCTTAGTAGTATACTTGACAAAAGATAAATGAGACTCTAAACAAGGACAACTAGTCAGACCAAGCTTTTGCATTTTACTGCTGAATAATTAAAGTACTAAGAGATCTACATGGAAGAGACACAGCTGGCTAGAGAAGGAAGCTAGTCTCAACAGTCTCAAGGGATTGCATGACTAGCTATGGGGCTGTTACTAAGCATTCCACATGGAAGTAAGCCAGGGCCATTGGCTTCCTGCAGTAAGTGGATGTGGATTGTATTATATCATTTCTTTCATGTTCAAGTGTAGTGTGACCGATTAGCAAAGTCATGCTAGGAACACAAGAGCTCCCACATTGCTGTTATACAAGGTGTGTTGTTGTGTGATCTGTGACATTTGCTAAAGCAAAACAAACATAAAATGGTTAAATCTTGCTGTGTCCCATTATTTTGGCCATTGATATGAACTCAAGGTCACTACTGCCAGCTGAAGAGAATGAGGGAATGTCTCACCGACATTGTTTAGGTTAAACTCAACTGTTTATTATTTTCTCAGTTATAAAGTTTGAATAAAACATGAAAAGAACAACAAGTTTTAATGATTGTATATGCTAAATATTCTATTTATAAAATCAGAATGAAAAACAGCGCTCGATATTATGCATTGCTTTTCAGACTGTATATAATGTCTAATTCTTGATCCCCGGTAGAATTTGTGATGTTTTGAATCTAGAATGTTGTTCAAAGTATCAGGTGCTGAAGGCTTGGTTCCCAGATAGTGGCGCTATTGAAAGGTGGCAGAAACTTTAGAAGGTGGGGCTTAGTTGAATGAATTAGGTTCCTGAGAACATGGGTACATTTCATATTGTGTACATAGTTTCTCTCTCTTTCTCTCTCTCTGTCAAAATAAACCTTTCCTTCTTTTAAGTAGCTTATATCAGGTATTTTGTCACAGCAGTGGACAACTGACTAAGATAGCATCTATGTTATGTGATATTTCCTCTGTTCCAGATATTTTTCTCATGGGGGGTCAGATGGTTTGAGGAAGACTTTTTGTCTCTATATTAGTCCTGATAGAATCCCAAGGCCATAATAATAACTGGTGACAACTCAAGACTCTTTACCTCTTCTGTGTTATTTATTGTACTGTAGGTTGACAAGACTTTGATTTACTTTTCCAGAATCTCTAACAGGATGTCCCCAGAGTAGATTCCATCTGAATGCAGTCTCAAGCTATATTTGGAACACAGAAGAGTAGTATGTTACTAAGCTTTTTGTAACTGTGCCCAAAGTGCCTGACATAAACAACTTACTGGAGGAACAGTTTATTTTGGCTCACATTGCAGAGACTTCAGTACATGGTTGGCTGACTCCATTGACATGGGACTGAGGTGAGGCAGAACATCATGGAGTAGTGCATGAGGGAGGAAAGCTGCTTGCTCATGGCAGATGGGAAACTGAGAGAAAGAGGAAGGGGCTGGGAAAAGTCAAACCTTTCTGTGGCATGACCGTAGAGTTCTCCTTCCTTTAAATATGTCCTGCCTCCCAGTTGTCCATTAAGCCATCAAATGGATTTTGATTATCCCTCTGGGTATCAAATGGATCAATCTACTGATGTTGTCAGAACCCTCATGATCCAATCATTGTCAAAAAGTCCCACCTTCAAATCTTGCTGCATGGGGACTGGTGCTTTTAATACATAATCTTTTGGGGGACATACCAGATTCAAAACATAACAAGGAACAACAATATTTTTGCTTACCTAGCAGAAGCAAGCAGACCTAAGGTATGGTTAGATGTATGACTTTGGGGGCCTCTTCTCTGGATGTATTTTTTCCCTAAAAATCATTCACTGCATTTTATTTTCATACTTTCTTTTTTATTTCCTACTATGAATTGTAGTGTATTCCCCCAAACTCAGATGTTGAAACTATCATCCCCAACATGATTATATTTGAAAAGTCTTTAATAGGTAAATAAGTGAAAATGAGGATATGATTGGAACTAGGATTAGATGGGACTGTGACTTTTTGGAGAAGAGGTAGAGATTCTCATTCTCCTGTCGGTCCCATTTTCTGTGTTTCCTCTGTGTTGTGTTAGGACACAGAAGAGAGATTTCATGGACACTCGAGGAAGACAGCCCTCACCCAAACTTGATCTTATTGGTTGGGACCCTGACCTCAGATTTCCAGCCTTCAAAACAATAAGAAAATAAATGTCTGTTGTGTGAGTCTGTGGTGCTTTCTGATGACAGCCTTAACTAAAAACACTGAAGATAGCATTAGACAGATGAGAATCCCTGGAGCACTCCTTGAAAGATGGCAAAAACCTGACTGTAATACCTGCCTTCCTTTACTTGTTTCTCCAAAACTTTCAATAAGAGCACAAAAATCACATCACTTTGAAATACCCACAGTGATTTATGAACCTCCAACTGAATTTCAGATAAAGTCTTTTTCTAGGATAGACAAAGCCAAATGGGTTCTCATGGGACTAGCAGGTTTTGTTGATGGTGTGAAAATCTCATGGGACTATTTCTCAAATAGAACAAAGCCATTTTGTCCTTACTTCAACAACAGGGGTATTTCTACACAAGTTTGTTTTGGGTGATATTTTAAAACAAATATTCATTGCTACACAAATAGATATAAATTTGCTTCTAAAACAGCTTTGGAGTTTAAGAAAATGGAACAAGAAAACATGATAATTAAAATGCACTTAGATGAAATGTAGCAAGGTATTTCAAAGAATTGTGCCTAATTAGTGATGACTTTAAATAGTAATGTCATGGGCCAGGCTATGTGGGCACTGACCAAATAGACTGCATTTTACACTGAGACTCTATATTGTGTAAGAAATGCTTCTCCCATGGGACAGCCCCACCGCTGTACCCAAAAACAGTTGCTTAGCATAGCATGTTTGGTAACACAAAATGACAATTCTTATACAATGTAAAATTGTTCTATTTTGGGTTCCCATTTTTCTTGGACAATATACCCTGTCAGAGAATGATTTTCTAGACTTTAGTAACCATTCTTTAACTTGTACTCAAGTAGGGTCAGTCATTTTGACCCATTTCCCCTTTTGTTTATGATTTTAAATCTCATGATATTTGTTTATGGTTTTGGATTATAGCAACCACTTATGATTAATATGGTTTTGGAATATAAAGGTTGCTTTAATCCTTGTAGGAGGTGGAAGGGTGCAGACTTATAGCCTGCCCCTTGGCCCATCAGCCAGTGAATCTGGACTCCAGCTGATGTATAAAGATTGTTTCATATCCTGCTTTAAGATCAATTTAAGATCAATTGCAATTTAGCCATAAAAATAAAAGTAAGTGGATGACCATTAGAAACTGTTATATTCATGGGAAATATACATTTTTCTCCCTTTTTTCTCTTGTTCCTTCCTTTCTTTTTAAATTTCTTCCCCCTTTTGGTTTTGCTACCATTTTTACTTAGGCTACTACAAAGTGCCAGTATAGACAATTGATCAGCACACCCAGACTTCACAGATCCCTAGAGTGACAAGACTCAGGTGTCCTAGTAGCATCAGCCTTGGTGGAAATTTGCAGCTATTCACAAACCCTTTCCTTTGGAGCAGCATGACTCTCCACAGACTAGTCCTTGGAGATGGGCATCTAGACCAATCCAGTAAAGCCCTCTACCAAGGAAAGACTACTGTCCTGGTTGGACAGACTCATATTTTGGCCTCCATCATCACCAGTCATAGTGTGGGTTTGGGGGAACATCTGAGACTGTGAATGTCCTTGTATATGTGAGATTAAGATGTCCGCCAGCTGAGTGTCAGCTCTTGTGTCCAAAAACTGCCTTCACTAACACTTTCCCCAAATCAGACAGCCTAATGTGGAGGAAGAATCTATTTTCTGAGACTCATAGGGTAGTAAGCATAAAACTTTTCCATGGTGGGACCTATGGACAGATCCTAATAGTGTCCACCCCCAGTTCCGTACTCACAGATAACACTTCCAGAATAGATCTGGTGCCAGAGAGAAATGCATGGCTGCAGTCTATTAGACTTTTATTCCACCCATCATCACCAGTCACTGATGATACAGTCATAAGCCATAAGTCTGCCCTCACAGTAAACAGTCCATAGCAATGTGGGTCTTGGTACAACCCGGTGCTGATCTGGCCTTCACAGGCTGGGATCTTAAATTGTGAAATAGTATTGTAACATTTGTAACTACAGACATAGAGGACTGCTGATTCTTTCCAGAGTTAGGTGGATTTCTACAGTCACCAGAACACAGTCTGGTGACTGTGGATGAAGTATTTGGACCCATGGAGAGGTTGATATGGTTAGAGTACACTTTATAGGTGCTTCCACAATTCATGACCAACAGCTATCCACGGATATGGGAAAAACTGGGCTTGAATTGCCCTGTATGGCTGAAACAGTGGCAATAGGTCATAGCAGTTTCACAGCAAGCTTGGACTTAGCCCATCATCTAGTATTAAAATAGTAGATATGACTGCAAAACTCAAAGTACATCATCTGCATAACATTCTGTATAAAATTATAGATTCATAAAACAGAACTAAAAATCTAATCTTTCAATGTGAAGATGATGTTGGCCATCAAAAAGCATCATGAACTTGCAGGGAACTTGGATTTCAACTACCAGTCAAAATAAGGTCCCAGTCACCGACAAGAGAGTAACTATATGAGTGAACTTGCAGGTGAAGAAATTAAAATTTATTTTAAGAAAATTCAAGAATCTTTAAAAAATATATAGAAAATTATTTTATAGTTTAAAAATAAAGAACACATGGAAGCAATATAAAAAATCAAATCCTTGAGCTGAAAAATGCAACAGATTGAAATTTAAAAAGCAACAGAAGATATCAAAAACAGAATAGATCAAACAGAAGAGAGATTGGTGAGAATAAAGACAGGCTATTTGAAAACACACCAAGAAGAAAACAGAGAAATCAATGAAGAGAGATGAAGAAAATTTACAGGAACTTTGGAATAGCACTGAGAGAACATATATTTGAATTATTGAGATTCAACAGGGACTTGTGACTTGAGTATGGCAGAGATGAATAAGAAATTTTCAAGTGGATCATAACAGAAAATGTCTGAAACTTAGGAAAAAAATTTAAATGCAAAGCAAAAATAAAATAAAAATACAAACAAAATAAGGTACAAGTGGGTCAAAGCTCATCAGACAGATTTAACCAAGTCTATGCCAAGATGTATCTTAAGGTAGCAATCACTCAAAAGGAGAATCCTCAACATAGATCTCTCAGACCAGTGAAGAGGGGCCTAGGATTTTTATAATGCTAAAGGAAAAGAACTGGTGATCTTTTGGCACTCTGCCAAGATAACATTTAGAAATGAAGGAGAGAAGGATACAGACCCAGACACACAAAAGCTGTGAGAATATGTCCCATCATATTCCTAAAATAAATGCTAAAGGGAATTCTTCACACTGAAAGAGAGACATTGAAAACTCATAGGAAAACATGGGATATTAGAAAACATCTCAGTAAGAATAACTACACAGACAAATAGAGAATGCTCTAGTATTATACACATGGTGCACAAACCATTCATATCTTCAGTATTATAACTAAAAATAAACATTAACATAATAAGCACATTAGTGTGTTAAAACATAGGTAATCGAAAGATGTAAAATGAGAGATTGAAAATTTAAAATGTAGAGAGGACTGGAATACAAGTATGAAATTCTTTGTTAGTATATTTTCTTTTCATTTGTTGCTTCCATTCTACCTTTTATGAAGACTTAATAATGTTGTTATCATTTCAAAATAGCTTATTATAGTCAAATATTTTTTATAAACCTCAAGGGACCACAAAGCAAAAATGTATAATGGATAAAACAAAAATAATAAATGATAAATGAGGCATCAAAACACACTACTATAGCAAATCATTTCACCACAATGAAAGCCTGTAAGAAAAGGAGAATACATAGACCAATGGTACAGAATAGATGATACAGAGACAAACCCACATAAATACAGTTATCTCACACTAGATAATGGTTTCAAAAACATTCAGTGGAGAAAAGATAGTCTCTTCAACATATGGTGCTGGGAAAACTGAAAATCCATATGTAGCAAAATGAAATTAAACTGCTCTCTCTTACCCTATACAAAAATCAACTGATAGAAAAAAAATATAGACCCAAATCTCCACCAATTTAGCTTAGAAACTAACTTCCTTAACAAGATCCCTAAATCACAAGAAGTAAAATCAAGAATCAATAAACGGGATGGAATCAAACTAAAAAGCTTCTTTGCAGCAAAGGAAATGATCATTAATGTGAAGAGAGTGCCTACAGAATGGGGGAAAATATTTACCACACACACCTCAGATACAGCATTAATATCCAGGATATATGAACACAACAAAAATTAACACCCAAATCACAAATAACCCAATCAATAAATAGGCAAAGAAATTGAACAGACAATTCACAGAAGAAGAAATACAGGAGATCAACAAATATATGAGAAGATGTTCAATACTACTCTAAGATTTCATCTCTACTCCAGTCAGAATGTCAATTATCAAGAACACAAGCAATAATAAATGTTAACAAGGATGTGGAGAAGAGGCACACTCATACATTGCTGGTGAGACTGCAAATTGGTGCAACCACTCTGGAAAGCAGCATAGAGATTCATCAGAATCCTAAAATAGAACTATTATTTGACCAAGTCATCCCACTCTGCAGTTTATACCCGAAGGACTTAAAATCAGCACATTACAGTGAATACAGCCACATCAATATTTATAGCAGCTCAATTCACAATAGCTAAACTATGGAATCAACTAAGTGGCCTTCAACAGATGAATGGATAAAGAAACTATTGTATATACAAAAGAATAAAATTATGGCATTTACCAGTAAATGAATGGAACTGGAGAATGTTATGCTAAGCAAAATAAGTCAATTTCAAAGAAACAAAAGCTGAATGTTTTCTCTGATATGAGGATACTAATTCAAAATAAGGAGAAGGGATGGAATAGAGGTATTTTGTATAAGACAGAGGGGACTGAAGGGATGGAATGTGATTTGGAGGTTGGAATGATAGTAGAATGAATCAGGCATTATTACCTATGTGCATATACAACTACATGGCCTATATAACTCTTCATCATGTATAACCAGATGAATGAAAAGTTATACTCCATTTATGTATGATGTGTTAAAATGCATTCTACTGTCATGTATAACTAATTAGAACAAATAAAAAAGTTAAAAAGTTAAAAAAGGAAATAGATAAATGCTAGAAAACAAGTTATCAAACAATTGTAGTAATATCATTTTTTATTGATAACAGTCTTAATTTGAAAATAGACTGAATACCAATTTAAAGTCATAGAGTAATTGAATGAATAAAAAAGAGAAGCATCTCTCTACAATGTGTTTCATTTTTTTTAAGAGAGAGAGAGAGAGAGAGAGAGAGAGAGAGAGAGAGAGAGAGAGAATGAGAATTTCAATATTTATTTTTCAGTTTTTGGCGGATACAACATCTTTGTTTGTATGTGGTGCTGAGGATCGAACCCGGGCAGCATGCATGCCAGGTGAGCGCGCTACTGCTTGAGCCACATCCCCAGCCCATACAATGTGTTTGTTTCAAGCAACTTAATTCAACTTTAAGGTTCACAAAGATGAAAGTGAAGGTATGTAACAGAATATTCCACAAAAATGAAATCCAAAAGAGATAAGGGGTCATCATACCTCTGATAAAATTGATTTTAAATCAAAAGCAGTACAGACAAGATAGATCATCATATAGTGGAAAGGTAGCCAATAAGTAAGAGGAAAAATAATTCTATGTATATATGCACCCAATATCAGAGCAAACAAATATATAATGCAATATTAATAGACCTAAAGGGAAAGAGAAAAGATAACACCATAATAGTAGCATTTTAACACAACACTTTCAACAATGGATAAATGGTCCAGATGGAAATTCAACAAGGAAACAATAGAGTTAAAGTTGCACTTTAGAGCTGGGGGGCCCAACTGACATCTACAGAACATTTCCTACAACCATAGGATATAAATTCTTCTCATCATCATATAAAACATTCCCTGGGATAGATGACATGATGGCAATGACAAACATCAACAAATTAAAAATACTGAAAACATATTGAGATCCTTTTCCGGCCAAAATGCAATAAACCTAGAAATCAATAGCAAGAAAAAATTAGGAAGCCATCCAAATACATGGAAATTAAACAATTTAGTCTTAAGCAATCAGTGAATCAAGACGAAATCAAGAAGAAAATTTTAAAAATTTCTTACAACAAACAAAAATAGAAACACAATATACCAAAACCTAATAAATGAAGTAAAAAGGGGGGATTTTATAGCAGTTGATGCATATATCAATAAAGCAGAAAGATTTATGGGACAAAAAACAACCCTTTCCTGCATCTCAAGAAAGGAGTAAACCAAGAAAATAAGAAAAAAGTAAACTCCAGATTAATAAAAAGAAAGAAATAATAATAAAAACAGAAATAAATGAGATACAGAATAATAAAAAATAAAAATATAATGAAACAAAAACCTGGTTCTTTGGAAAGATACATTAGTTTGACAGACCCATAGCTAGACTAAAAGGAAAAAGAAGACAGTTAAAAAATTGGAGATGAAAAGATGATATTACAAGTGATGTCACAAAAATGCTAAGGATCACTAAAGATTATTAAATACAACCATGTTTCAAAAAATTTGATAGGCCAGAAGAAATGGACAAATTCTTCAACTCAATCACTTTACAAAGACTGAAAAGTGAAGTAACACAATGCTTGAACAAATTAAGAGTAACAAGATTGAATCAATAATAAAATCTCCAATCTAAGAAAAGTCCAAGAGAAAATGGCTTCATTTCTACAAAACAAGAGAAGCAAATTCTTCCAAGCTCATTCTATGAATTTAGAATTAGCCTGATACTAATCCAAACAAGTGTACAACAAAAATGAAGGCTATAAACCAGTATCTGATGGACATAGCTAAAAACTTGTTCACCAAAGTACTAACACACTGAATCCAATAACACTGCAGTAATTATTCTCCATGATCAAGTGGGATCTAATTGAGGGATGCAAGGGTGATTAAACATGCAAATTAATAAATAAATGAATGTAATGCATCATATCAACATATTGAAGAACAAAATCTATATGTTCATCTCAATATAAACAGAAAAGTTATTAGATAAAACATCCCTTCATGGTAAAAACTCTGAACAAATTAGGAATGGAAGAAGCATACTTCAACAAGATGAAGATTATATTTAATAAACCGATAGTTAACCTTATGTTGAATGGGGAAAAAAGCTCTTTCTCTAAGACCTGGAATAAGACAAGGATACCCATTTCTACCACTTTTTTAAAACAATGGGTTGAAAGTCCTAAACAGAGTGTTCAAGCATGTAAAAGAAGTAAATTAAATCAAATGAGAAAACAGGGAAATAAATAGTCACTGTTTGCAGTTGTCACCAGAATACATTTAGGAATAATGAAGTAACTTAGTAATTATACAGAGTATAAAATTAACATATAAAAATCAGTACCTTTTGTTTATCAACCAGTAGAGAATTATCTGCACTAGAAACCAAGCAAGCAATAGTATTTCAATAGCTATGAAAATAATAAAATGCTTAACAATATATTTAACCAAAAAGGTGAAATAGCTCTATAATAAAAACTATAAAAAAATACATGAAAGAAATTGCAGAGGATGGACAAAAAATGTGGAAAGATGTCCTGTGTTCATGGATTGAAAGAATCAATATTATTCAAGTGTCCATACTACCCAAAGCAAGATTCAATGTAATCTCTTTCACGTACCACTGAAGTTCTACACCAAGATAGAAAAAAACAATTACAAAATTTGTTTGCAGCCCTGTGTAACTAAAACTACCTTGAAAGAAATGAACAAAGTGGGAGGCGTTATATAACCTCACCTCAAACTATACAACAAAGCTCTAGTGATAAAAGAGGATGGTAAAGAATAATAAGAACAACAAAAATAAAACATGGAATTGGCATAAAAATATACACACAGAACAATGAAACAAAATAGAGGCTTAGAAGTAAATCCACATATCTGCAGCCAACTGATTTTCAGCAGATGTGCTAAGAACACTGTGGAGAGCAGGATGTGCTGTCATCTGAGTCACTCCATGAAGGAGAAAACAGATGTTCTCAGGCTGTGTCTACACCTTTATACTCTGTTTAGTAAAGCAGTAGTTTGCCATGAGCTATTCCACTTTGAGTTTCTTTGCTGAGGTGGAATGACGTATTGGTACAAGGAAACAACAACCATCTGCCTGGAACAACAGTAAGGCATAAACTGATAAATAAATTAATCATGCCAATAATAATGAGCACATGTAAACTTATCAAATTACTCGGAAGCACGTGGATACATGGAGTTATCAAAATTGTATTGGAAAAATTAGGGCTGCCAGCTTATTGAACATACCAGGCCACCAAATGATGCAAACTCTCACTTGAGACACATAAAAGGAGGGGCACTTCCAGACTGGATATGGCATCCTGACCCCATCCCCTGGTCACTCCTCACAAGCTTTGCTCAGGAAAATTGCCACAGCAAAGAATTTCCAAATCTCTGTCCTTGAGCTTATAGCAGAGTGTGTTTCTTCTGCCTGTGAGAACCGTGCAAGTCCCACTTCAAGCTTATAACCTCACTTTGACATTCTGAGCCAACACTGAAACTGCCATCCATCTAGACCTCTGTCTGGAATAAGTTCATGAGCTCTACCCCTGAAGTAGAGAGCTTCAGCTGGTTTGTACTCTTATCTGACCACCTACAGTGACTCTGCATCCATATCTGCTGTCTGCCTTTGATCTCAGTTCTGAGCCCCTGTGGGCTGCCATAAAACTTTCTTAGCTTTCCCATAAACCTCAGATACAAATTTGATTCTAAAAATTAGAATTTAAATAAAAGAACTTTGATTGCCCAGCTTATGACCACTAGGTGACCCACAAGTATTCAGTGAACAACCCCCATTGATTAAAGTGATTAGCCTATGAATTTATTGTTGTTCAATAAATTCTGTCAATGTGAAAAGACACAGATCCATTTGGTCTATGTTAGTGACATAGCTTATGACAAATACATAATGGAGAAAGGTCAGCTCTTTTATTTTTTTTTCAAAAAAAATGGTGCTGGGAAAATTGACTATCCACACATGAAAGAAATTAGACCCTTATTTCTCACTAATTACAAAAATCAAACAAAACGGATTAAAGGTAAATGAGAGTCCTGAAACTGAAACTACAAGAAGAAAACAGAGGAAACATATTAGAACATTGGAAAGGGTAAGGACTTTTTGGACAAGAACCCCAAAGTACAAACAACAAAATGGGATTATATCCAACTAAAAGGTTTCAGCTCAGCAAGGGAAACCATCAACCAAAGGAAGAGTCGGTCTACTACTTGATGGGAGAAATTAATTGCAAACTCTATTATCTTATCACATGTTGGTATCCAGAATATACCTCAGAATACAAAAGCAAAGGAAACACACTAGTTTAAAAATGCTCAACATACTTCAATCAACATTTCTCAAAAGAAGACATACAAAAGACCAGTATGTATATAGAAAATTGCTCTGTGTCTTTAACCAACAGGGAATAGTAAATCAAATTTTAATGAGATAGCACCCCAGAACACTAAGAATTGCAATTATGAAAAATACAAAAGATAACAAGTACAATTAAGGATGTGAAAAAAGGGAACCCTGAAAACTGTTAGTGGAGCTATAAATTAGCACAGCCATTTATGGAAAGCACCGGAGTACTGCCTCAGTAATTCAATATAAAACTACCATATGATCTGGCAATTCCAATGCCAAATATGTAGCCAAATACAATGAGATCAACCTGTCAAAGAGACAGCTGCATTTCAGGTTAAATTGAAGCATTATTACTAAAATCAATCTTATTTTTTAACTTAAAAATGTATTGGCTTTGTTCCTTGATGCTATTTCAACTGTGTATGTGTATATAATTTTTCGCATGTGTTGTGCTTTGGGGCTGTCTCAAATTTCTTTATATATCCTGGGTAATTGGTGCTATAAACTTCATTATTCATTCTGTTAATTCATGCCAAAATTATTTAATTATGATTCTTATGTGTGTGTGCATTTTGGCCCTACAGATTTGTAATTAATTTCATTGCCATCAAGTAGAATTTTTATAAAGTATCCAGCATGCTTTGTAATGCTGCAATTTCCTAGGCTGCCAAATGCATTTTTCTTTTCCCCTGTGAGGGCAAGCTTCCTCTGGAGCCACATGATATCACTGTGTTGATTGGAAATGATATTATATCCATATCAGCCACTTCGTGGTAAGATGAATGTATAACTAATTTTAAATCACAGTCATTCTAGGGGGTGTGACAAGATGTCAAAGAAGCACATATTCCTTATTTTCTTCCTCAAACCAAACTGGGAAAAACCATAGAAGTAAAAAAAAAATAGATATTGATTAAAACAATCAAGGAAAACACAATTAGAGCTCTCTTCGAATACAGCTGGCCTCTGTGTTTGGGATTAAAACAGGAAAATCTTACCCCAGGGGTCTGGAGCCCAAGGTTAAAGGAGAAGTTTGAGGCCCCTTTCCCTGAACATGGTACTGGGTGGATCATTTCCTACCTTTTACCACTTTTTGGCAGAAGGATAGTCTCAAGAACAGGAAGGATTTGAATGTTTGCCCTGGTTTTTATACAGAAGTCAGCCACAGTATTTTGGATAATGGCAGAAGACCTACAAGCTTCAGTGCAATGAAAAAAATGTCGTTTTATTATACACAGCATTAGAAGCAGCCTGAGTATAATAATTTTCTTGCTGTTTCCCAAAGGCTTGATTCGCACAGGGCAATGTGACAAGGACCAGGTGACACAACAAGGATAGATGATGCATGCCCTTGTAGTGTTTCATCTGAACCCTGAGCGGAGAAAACCTGTATCTTTCTTAATGGGCTGTAGACGAACTTCCCTCCTGACAGGGTGAGAAATATTGAATCATCTTCCAAGGCTATAGGCAAACCTACTTTTTCCCTGAAGGGAGATTCTGTCTTCCTCTTAAAAAGCTGCTCACCACACAGTCATCAGTAAATAAGCACTCTCAAACCAGGGCTGCCAGTGCCTCTGCTTGAAATATGTGCATCAGTGTGAGGGACCCAGGAGTATTGCATCCCTACTGATAACAGCGGAAATTCAGGGCCCCAGGGTAGTATTGGGTGGCAGCAGAATCAAGCAGGAGTAGAAAGTAGATTATAATTAATACAAACACATTATCTGCCTCTGAGATATCCCTTGTCAACACCTCTCCATGTTTACTGAGGTCAGAGCTATGAAATAAAGAGAGAGCAGAGCTCTAAGAAAAATTTTAAAATAAGGAATGCTAAAAAAACAAAAACAAAAACAACAAATACACAAAAATCAGCCAAGTCAAATACAAAGAAAATTAGAGTTACCCTATTAATATCAAACAAAATAGAATACAAAAAACAAAACAAAAAAAACACAAAAAATAGCTTAAAGGGTATGGAAGGCTGTGGCATGAATTTTAAGAGGAACAGTCAATTAAGAAAAAAATGCTATTTGATAAATGGACACATAGCAGTTTAATCCTAAAATATAAAATAAGGTATTTATTTTATGCATATGATGTGTCTAATATTGCTTCAAACTTTAAAAAATTATTTTCTCTGGATAATTTTAATAACTCTATAGAGTAACTAATGTTATGCTGACTTTTAAAAAATAATTAGAACACCAATGCATAAATTAAATAATTTGTAATGATTTATATGTATACATAGGCATTGGGGATGCTATCATTGAATAACATTCCCAGCCCTTTTCTATCCCTATTTTTCATTTGGAAAAAGGCTCTCACTAAGTTTCTGAGGCTGGTCTTGACCTTGTAATCCTCCTGATCCTGCCTCGGCCTCTGGAGTTGCTGGGATTGCAGGTGTGAGTTACTGTACCCAGCTATGAAGTTAATAAATATGTTGTCCAGACTATAAACATTGAAAAATAAAGCCATCAATCCTTTTAAAACCCTCTTTATAGTGCGAATAATTATGAAGGTGCTCAGGACATGTTAGCTCTAGTTATTTAACATCTTACCATAATAACTAATATCATCATAAAATGCTTTGATCTGAGTTATGAAATTATAATTATCCTGTAGGAAGAAATAGATTTCTTTTCTTCCCTTGGCAGGATCAAGTCATATATATATATATATATATATATATATATATATATATATATATATACATATATATATATATATATATATAATTTTACTTGAGTCAAAAGTTACTGTCATGCTTTCTACATAATCTAAACCTAAACATCATATCCACTAAGTTCCTCTTTCCCTCTCTTTAGCTACCAACAGTAGAGGCACTTTAGTCATCACACTTACAATGAAAAGCTGCTGTTTAAATTTGCCCTAAGATTCATACTTATTTTTAAAAAATTATTCTCTGAAAGTATAACCTTATATCCACACTAAAATTGATGTTAAAGTTTCACAACTTACTTTAAGTTTTATTTCAAGTATAGATAAAAGTTTTAAATGATTTTCAATCAACTGAATTTTACATAGAAACTTGTGAATTTATTATTTTTAAAAGTTAGAGATGGACACAAAATTTGATAGGTACCCAAGTTTACAATTCTCTTGGCTTTATTATAAGTCTATTCCTTGGTAATGTATACTGTAGAGTGAATTTTCCATTGATTTTTAGCACATCACATAACTACTCTCTTAGTGGTATTGGGGGAAACAAAAGGAGGAAAACTTATATCCCTGTTTATAAGACTTGTCATTATTTAAAAAATACACACATTAAGAAAAGAAATACACATGAAAGTCTCCATAGATCTTAGAAAATCATTTGGCAAAATCCAATACTTAATTACTCATGATAAAATCTCTAAGAAAACTAGGAATACATCTTGATAAAAGGTATATGCAAAATGCCTACAACTAAGATCATAATTGAACATGCAGAACTGAATGCTTTATCCCTAAGATAAATAACAATGCAAGGTGTTTGCTCTTACTTCTTACACACAGCATTGTATTGGAAGTTTTAGCCAGAGAAGATGAGAAGTAAAATTGTCTTCATTTGTAGAAAACAAGATATTGCATTTAGAAACACTTAAAGAACACACACACACACACACACACACACACACACACACACCACTACTACTAAAATTAATAAAGAAGCTCAGTATGGTCACACAGTACAATACCAATACACAAACAGAAAAATTCATTATATACAACGAAAAATGGGCAATCCAAAACAGAAATTGAAACTAATTTCATTCACAAGAGTTATTCAAAAGAATAAGACAGTTAGAAATAAATATGAAAAATAAGTACACACTGAAACTACACATTATTGCTGAAAGAAATTAAAGATCTACATAAATCAAGTGAGATTCTACATTCATGAATTGGGGGGGGTCAACATTATTAAGATGGCAGTTCTCTCTGAATTTATGTAGAGAGCTAATATAATACCTGTGAATATCCCAACAGAATCTCCAGACATATGCAAGCTGACCCTAAAATTTATATCAAAATATAAAGGACTGAGAACAGCCAAAACAATGTTGAACGCAAACAAAGTTGAAGGATTTACATTTTCTGATTTTAAAATTTACTACAATACTATAGTAATAAAAATAATGCATGGAATGTTGAGTATAGTTGTTAATAGTTTAGGACAAAAGCTAAATGACTGTCTAGAAGGAATAAGCAATACAAATTGTTATTTAAAAATCCTAAAGTAGTAGATTTTAAATGTTCTCATTATAAAAACAAATAGAAGTGAGAAATGTATTAATTAGCTTGATTTATTAATTTCACAATGTATATGTAGAGCATTAATGCAATGTAGGCATTCCCACATTGTATGCAATTATTGTCAATTAAATTGAAATAAAAATATACAAAACAGTGTAGTGTTCATATAAAGATGGAATTTTAGCTCAGCAGTAGAGCACTTGCCTAGCATGTGTGAGGCACTAGGATCGATTCTCAGCACCACATATAAATAAGTAAATAAAATAAAGGTTTATCAACAACTAAAATCATTTAAAAAGAGATGATATTTAGATGTATAGAACATAATTGAAAGCCTATATAAAATGTCATAATCTTATAAACCTAAGACTTGTGGTCAAATGTCTCTGACAAAGACGTGAATTGTCATACCAAACACAAGTATTGATACCAAATGAATAAATATTTAAGCAATTAGGAGGGCTTAATGAAAGCCAAATGACTTGCTTGAAACTTTGAGACTTTTCAGACTTAATATTCTTTACTGTAACTTCTCTTATTATTTCAGCACCCTGGACATGGTCATGACTTAATTTAAGGAAAACTCAGAGGCAATTTTGACTGGTTTATGAGCACAAAAAAGTAAAAGTCAATATTAATTACAGCTTATGATTTTTTGTTTGTACTGGGAACTGAAGCAAGGGGTGTTCTGAGCTACAACCCAACCCTTTTTCCTTCCTGCCTTTCTAACTTACATTCATTTTTTTTAAACAGGGTCTCAATAAATTGTTGACGATGGCCTTGAACTTGTGATCCTTCTGCCTCAAACTCCAAATTTGTGGGAATTTCAGGCATGCATTTTTGTGCTGGGTGCTAATACTGGATTTTCCCATTTGAAATGACAGATCCCTTTGAAGATGCTCTATGTCAGATTTATTTTGTTTTCACATAAAAAATGAGAAAGTGTAATATTTGAACACAAACATATAAAATTTTGGTTAATTATAAAGAAGAATCATTTTCTGATTGAGGGTTGATAATTCAATTTTTAGATATTCTTAGGCACTAAAAATGTAATTTATAAAAAGAGTATAATATTTATTAAAATTAATTAAATTTTATTTATAAAGTTTCACTTTTCAGCAAACTTTCTTTGGCATAATTACCACTAAATGTTTCAACGCTGTCCTTAAGATTGTGGGATGTGATAAAATCATAGCTTCCCAGAATGTCACTTTACCAATGAAGCATTTTTTTTCATTAGAATGAGTCTATTGAACAACTCTTTCTCTATGTACATAGGTAAAAAGCAAAAAAAAAAAAAAAAAAATCAGAGATTATACCCTGTTTATATAATCATATGAATTTAGCTTCCAGTTATTAAAAAAACACTTTGTTTTATTTACTTATAAATCAATTTTGGAAAAAAAATTATTTATGAAGACTTTTACTTAAAAGATATTAGGATATTAAAATTCTATTTTAAAAGATGCTACCTTTAAATATTTTTTAGCCATATCCACTGACTACATTTCTAATTTATAATGTTCAATTTACTTAATTATCACAAAGCTGAAATATTTATCAAGGTATATGTGAGCTAAAATATCACATAAAGGGCATGCTCATTAGTCTATAATTACCAAAAAATGCAAATAATGTAGAGAAAGGCATGATTAATGCATCTCTGATTAAGACCCTAAATACTCAGAGCACTCATGTTATGCATTATTGTGGAGAGTAAGGCTGCAAAATGATTTTGAAACAATTCACAGAAAGTTACTTTATAGTCATTTGTTTAATAGCAGCATCAAACAGAAGAAAATATGATAGTACAATAGGAGAAATCTGCAGCATACAGAAAAGATTCTAACTCTCAGGTGCATTAGACACTGGGAAAGGCTGCTGCTACCACTTTCCAAGATCACCATTGCCCTGGCAGATGGTTTAGACCTGAAGTCCTCAGCTGGGGACAAGTCCTCTCTCCCTGACTACGAACATCTGGAGATACTTGGTTGCTACAATTAGGGTCAGAGGGTAGACAGGTTACTGCTGGCATCTATTAAGGAGGACTGACAGGCTTCTACACATTCTGCAGCTCACTGGACAGTCCCCCTATCCTCCCACAATACACACACACTGCCAGGACAAAGGATTATCTGGCCTCAAATATTGATAATTCAAGGATTGAAATGCCCAAATAAGACACTGTTTTACTTCAAGAAAATGAAAGGATTAACTAAACTCTCAAGAACTTGTTCATATGTCTCTTAGAAAAATTTTGTTTGGTATTCACCAAGGTAATTCATATAAAATAAAAACAATGGTATAAACACTCTATCATCTACAGGTACCTAATTATTCAGAGAGTACAAATCAGCTCAAACAACAAACTACACAGTTAAGGGCCACCTGCTTTCATCAAAGCATTGCTATAACTCAAACACCATGCTGAGGAATTTGATGCATTACTTCCTGATAATTCAAATAACATAAGCATATTTTTTTTCCAATAGAACTACAAGTTTGGAAAGCTTATGCAACTCATCAAATTATATATTGCTGCAAGGGGATTCAAGCACTATTTTATAGTTCTTCTGATGTAAAAGGATTGTATAATTATTAATAGGTAAGAAATAGTAACAATATTAATTTTCTCATTGTACCAATAAAAACTTTTAGCCAAATGAGAAAGCAAATTGAGAAATAAGGAAGGTCATGTATCATATCATGTATCATATTTCCGTTTTAATCATTCTTGAACTAACATTATCTCTTCAATGTCCTCACGTAGCAATATCATAGACATGATCTGAACTCTTGTGAAAGATTTCATCACACTCTGTTACAGCTTTCCTTTTCCCTGCAAAGCTCCTCCACTTGTATTCTTGGGATATCCATCCTGGTGTTCCCCATGCAAAGTCAACCAGAGGAGGAAAGGAGGACTTGATTCAGTCTTAAAATCATTCACTCAATAAAAATATACTATTTACACACAAGTATTAAAATTGTATACCATAAACACAAGCAGGGAGTTCAACATAGCAACAACAACATTAAAAATACCCTGCTATTTAGTGTAGACTACAACATGGTTTTCTGTGTGTATAAACTCTTCTTTTCATCAAGGAATAACACCCACCTTACTTGAGGTAAACTTTCCCTTTTCCACCTGAAATTTCATTTTGAGGATCTAATTTTGATGTTATAAAATATTGTAATACATCATACTGAGTAACGCAAATGGCTCTCACCAATGTGGGTGGATATCATCCAACCCACTGGATAGCACATGATAGAATTTTACTCTCTGAGACATCCATCTTCTCAAACTAGCAACATTGGTAGTCCTGCTTCTCAGTTTTTCTGATCTAGGGATGGCTGATAAACTCCAATAGGTTCAAAGACCTGCTCACTAGATAAAGCTCCCTAGGACTATTGTGTGTCTCCACAAGGCTCATTGTCTCCAGCAGGGAAGAAAAACTGCTGACTTTGCTCATTTTCTCCAAAATGTAGTATCCTTACTGCATTTTGGTATAGGCTAGTCTATGTTCTACACTCAGACCTTTACCTTGGTCCTTTCTATAAGGTAAACCAAGAAGCTGGTGAGGAAGCCATCTAGCAAGCTGTGCCATATTCCCTACCTTTGGGACTGCCACCAACCTAATGAACTCTTTAAGGTGAAAATGTCTGTTTACACTTTTTGTTTTTTTCCAGTAATGCTGTTGGTATCCCATTTGGTCATGTGACTCTGGTTCCATTATCATGTACTCTGAAACTAATCTGGGTCATGAGTTCCTGTGGATAGTCTGCAATCTGACAATACTGTACCTATTATCACCAAATCTACTAAATAAGGTAATGATCAGCAAGGTGTTTAATGATCTTCCATTCTCCCTGTCATCTTCAAGAATCTGATATTGTTTAGATGAGGTTAGTCTCTGAAGTCGTATACTCAAAAAGATTTCTGATTCTACCTCCCCCACTTCCACATAGTTCACACACCATTTGATGGTTGAATATTGTTCCAAAAGAGGGCATGTATGTTCTTGTACTTATTCAGGATTTTTTTGCTACTTCTCCTAAGAGCAGCCATAGGCTGGTATCTGGCTGTTGTGACTCTCCATGTGTCAGGCTGTTCAAGAGAATCTTAGGGATTTAAACTCAATTCTAGATCTGAGTCCCCTGGTAGTGGTTCAGACAGGCCAATGTTTGGGAACATAATTGGTCTCTCTAGTTTCCACAGAATGCCCTTGTTGCTCCTTCATTATACCCTTATGAATAAAATGTTTGGTTGACTTATGCCTCCGGAGTGGTCTAAGAGTCCTTCAGTTGTTTTGAGAAACACTACCAGTAGATCAGATACCCCTCATTTAACAGGAGATCTCTCTTAAATGAATCCATTCTTGGTTACATATTTATAGATGGGATAACTGAGTCATTATTTATGGCTACCTTTCAGGGAGTTCTTCATGTACAGGAAGTATCCAACCAGAAAAGTTGATATAAGAAGACATTCGGGTCAGGTGAATCACTGGGTAAATTATTTTGGCCTCTTGTAGATCAAGTTGTGAGATCTATGCAATCATGAATGCATCCTGATACATATATATAATCCTCATGTCAGGTAGAAAAAAAGCAGGTGGAAGCTCAAGGAACTACCATCTACCTGAACTTCTATAGTATATTTTGATTGTTTACAGAATTTGTTGAGGTCGTTGGCTCTTGAATCTGGAGAGAGATTGTGGGAAAACATGTAATTTGTCTATGAATGAACTGTAAATAGTATGACAGCCACATCTTTTTGTGTTCATTTTATAATTCATATTATTACAAGTTTATAAAGTACATGCTATTTATAGCATACCATTTTCCTTATTTAGAAAAATGATTCCTTTTTGTATTAATTTTTAAATTACATCTTTATAGCAAATTATCCTCATTACTTATATAGCATATTAATACATACCATATGTGCACTCCATTATATAAAATATTTTGCTATATTATTAGTTTTATAACATGCATGTTTTTATTCATGTTGATACAAAATATTATTATTCCTGCTCTTTACCAGTTCTCTGTCCTTAATAATATATTAAACATCTTTATGCTTCAGACTACCTTTGAAATGTAGATAAAACAAATGAATATATCTTTTAGAATTCTTAAAGGAATAAATTAATGCATATAAAATTAACACATTCATTTAATTTGTTAATGTTGTATAAATAACCTAGAACACTGATTTAAATATATTAGGCATTCACAAGATGTTAGTTTTTTTTAGATTCTTTTGTTGTTGTTGATATGAGTTGTGCATCTTTGACAAAAGAAATGAGCTTTTCCAAAGGGAATGTATGTACATTGATTTTTGAACTTCCTAGAAATTCTGTGAATACATTAGCTAGAATAACTAATACCAACAGAATAAGAATGGAACATGCTACTGGTATCGGTGCACAATGGATAACCTATTTACCTTCCTACAATATAAGTTTTTAAAGAGTTGGAATGTATATCACTCCTTGAAATCTCTCCTATTACCTCCCATGGTTCCTTTATCCTGGAAAAATGATGAATAATTGATGTTTCAAAGGAGAACATGAAGTTAAAATCCACACATATAAAATCCATCAACTCGAATCTTGCTGGCAGTTTTATTGCAAAGTATAGCACTGTGGTTAACCGTGTGAGCTCTAAACTGGGCTTCATCTCCAGCATTGCTGCTTCTCAGTTCCCTGTCTCCTAGGGATTCCTTTCAGTTATCTGCATATTGAGGATCATTACCCAATATGTCTTACAAGTTTGCTTTGAAGGTTAAATTATAACATGTAAAATACTTAGGATATTACCAGATATCATTGCCCAATTATTTTAGTTACTTTTAGTACATGGTTGAACTTTGTTTTATAAGAGGTAACTGACTGCTGGATCTTCCTATGTAGCACCTTGCCTCACTGGATTTCTTTGGTACTTGTGTCAAAAACAAAATGGCCCTAGAAGTATTGTTGTGTTTCTGTCTCTACTTTGTTTCAGTGGACTATTTTTCTTAGGCTTGTACCATGTACCTAAGTTTTTTATATCTTATGCTAACTTTTGAATTCAGGGGCTGTTTTAGTCAGCTTTTGTGTCCCTGTGATTAAAAAAAAAACCTGACAAGAACAACTTGAGGAGGAAAAAGTTGGTTTGGGACTCATGGTTTTCAGAGGTCTCAGTTCTTAGATTTGGCTATCATAGATGAAGGGCCCCGCAGAGGAAGGCTGCTCAGTTCATGGCAGGTGGGGAAGATGAGAAAAAGGGAGGGAGAGGAGAAAGGGGCTGCAGGATGAGCTACCCCAGGGCACACCCTCTGTGACCCAACTGTCCAGCCATGCTCCACCTGCCTGCAGTTGCCACCCAGTTAGGCTCATTCAAACTAAGATGAAAGGTCTCTGGTTTCCATATAATAATGCAATCATTTTCTCTCTGAATGTTCCTGCATTGACAGGAACTTTTAGGGAACACTTTACATCCAAACCTATAAAATTTTTAATATTGTTTTGGTGGTTGTCATTTGTATTTACCTATGAATTTCAGATTCAGTTTGTCAGTTTCTATAAAGAATCAGCTAGAATTATGATTTGGATTTTATTGAATACATAGGTAAATTCAAAGAAAATTAATATATGCCAAAAGTTGAATTGTCAACTCCACACACTTGTCTATCTCTTCATTTAGTTAGATTTCACAATTAATGTTTAGTATTTTTCTGAATAGAGGCCTATAATGTTTTTTGATGAATTTAAAACTAAGTAATTTTATTAGTGCTATTGTGAATTGAATTTTTATTTTTAATTGTTTTTAATATATTGTCATATAGTTCTTTTTCTATATTGATCTTATATGTTACCACTTTTCTACGTTTACTTACTATTTCTAATGATCTCAGAATTTTCTGAATATCCAGTTTTTCTCTATATGAAAAAAGGCAGATGTATCTCTTCCTTTCCTATATTTATTGTCTTTTACTTCATTAATTTGCCTTATTGTTCTGGCTAAGTAGTGTTTAATGTACCTTCTTGCATTAGTCCCAATTAAGATAATCTTAGGCATTTTCACTAGTAGGTAGAAAGTTACATATAGTTTTTTTGTCTGTGAAAAAAAATTAAAAATCTTAGTAGAGCTTAAGGAAATTTTAACCTGGATTTCTGCAGCCTTCATAGAATAGAGACATGGAGTGCCAATATCTTATGTTGCCAATATCTTATGCCAATATCTTATGCACCACCAAAAGAAAGGATTTATACTACATGCATGCACTCATGGAATTTTTGTATTACATTTTATTTCTTAAATAGTAAAATATTTGCCTCTTAAATAAAATATCATCTTTTATAATATTTCACATGGTTTATAAGAGATTAGTTTCTCAAAACATATAGAATATTCTTGAAAATACATATTCTTTAGAGAAGTATAATAATAATGACAATAGGTGTATACTAATTATAGCAAAAGTATTCTCAAGTAGCAACGCTAATTTTTGTTGTTATTGAAAACTGTACATTTTGCGTTTTATGCTATAGAGTTTTGCAATAATTAACTGTTCTTTTTCCCTTACTTCTGCTGAGTCTGTCACCTTGACATAGGCAGCCAATGATAACTCTCTTCAATTTTACTAAATCTTAGTTTTATTTTCTAGCCTGACTTTTTAAGAGTCTCCTATGTGTCTGCAGAGCTTAGTGGTCACCTAATAATTTGAGCAGAGGGTGTGCCCAGAAACCTCACTACTGTAAAACTTAGGCTATTTGCTGATGGATTTGTGTGTGGTTTCAGGAGTGCATTCTATGTTCAATCAGTTTTTAAGTCGGCCTCAGTTTTTAACTTTTCCCAGGTACTCACATTTCTTCCCTGTACATTCACAAAGATACCTAGCAGAAAGGGCAAGTTGTGCAGCTTGTCAGAACCATCTGTATTTCTCTTCTTTCCAGGATCTCTATATTGACTTTCTTGCTAGACCACTGCTTGCCCGCCCTTGGACAACAACCATAAAGAGATGTATTTTCCACAATCATTCCTACTGTATTTACTTTGTTTAAAAATAACACCAGGCATCCATTGTTCCTCTCTCTCCAAATTCAAGTCTATCTTCTGGGGCCAGAAGCTCCTGTGTTTTCATGGAAAGCCCTACATTGGTAGAACTTCTAGTCTAACTTAGCAGGGTGGGGGAAATATAGCAGTTGCCTGCAAGAAGAGATGCTGCCTCCAGCTGTTTATTCCCCAAATGTGAGCAATTTCTATATAACAAACCAAAGTGATTCATTTCTTACATAACTTTAATTTTCAAATATCATCTTAAAAATTACCAGCAAAATACCTGATTCAAGAGGGTTAGTTGTAAAGATTAATACATTTGACACAATAAAGCAAGATTTGAAGAGTTATGGTGCCTAAGTTATGGTGCCTGCACATTTTTTAAAACTCTCATTCAGCATGTGCAACACAGATATTCTATTAGCACATGTCAAAGTTTCCATGGATCAATGACAATATGGATGATATTAGGGCTTACATGCCTTAGCATTCACACCCACTTGCTCTCGAGTCCAGCCCTCCCACAAGTTTGAATAAACAGATTTTTATGTTTGGAGCTCAGGGAAGGTCCACATTCCTTTTCTTTCCTGAAAAAAAAGTGAAAGTGGGTGATGCTAAACTTAGTTTGAAGGGTCTCAGGAAAGGCCAGATGAAGAACACTTACATGCAAATTCCAAATTCAGGGAAAGGTGGTTCTGCCTTTAGACACTTGGAAGAACTTTTAACCAAGAAAAAAAAGGAGCTTACCAGAAACAAAGATCATTTTCTCAATTAACCTTGGATGTTTCAACAAGGTACAGAAATTAAGGAAACTGAAGATGAAATTTGTCCACACCAGAGAGTGCATTGAAAATAAATAATTGTAATTAGCAAAGTTACAGTGGTTATGTCTGCATAGGAATATGTAAATGTGTGTTTGCATGTCCTTTGTCATGAGTGAAGGAGTAGTACTTCTCAGGACTTAATTCATGTGATTAAATGGAGGCCTAATTATGAGTGGCAAGATGTTAATGTCTCATAAGAGCAGACTGACTTCTTTCTTATTGTAACAATTGCAGTTTGCCATCGACTCATACTATTAACAATTTCTGTTGATCTTGCTATATTTATAGCCACACACATGAGGTAAAAGTAGAATGAGACCTTTCCAATATGCTAACCTATACAAATTATGACCTAATTTATCTTATAATGACCATGAAACAAGATACATATGCTAATTCTGCATGGCTTAATTACAGCCAGTTTGCTCTGTCAGGGAGTTCAGTGGTGCCTATTTGTAGCTGCATAAGTAGCACTACTCTAAGTACTATTTTATTTGTGCATCCTTGGTATTATTCTACTCATATCCCTGCAATGCTTTCCACAATTTTTTAGCCCACTGATATCATGCTCGCAAGCCTTTGAATTTCCTAACTTTAAATATTCCAGTTTATTTTAGGATGACACAATCATGTATACAGAAGGATAGAAAGAAAGAAAGTTGACATATTGATTCTCAAAAGGGGTGATTTTTTAGAAAGCTGACTAGATGCAGCCATATATTTCTTGAAGAATAGTTAGATATAGAGGACTTTAAATAGGGAGGACAAAAATCACATTTATTATTATTTTTTCCTTTCTTTTATTTTTGGTTCATTTGTTTTTTAGCCCAACATCATCAAATAATCATTTTTTTTCCTTTTTAAATAATGTCATCTACCACAGAATGTGTGTCCTTTATCTCTGATATTAGTGTTACATTTGCTTGATATTTTTTACCTAAATATGTCTCTTATAGGAAAATCAAAATGTTCACTTTTAAAATTAATCAAATAGGTAAGTAGTAACATACCCTTGAATATCAGTATATTTTGTCATTTGGTAAAGAAACGCATAAAATGATTCATGATCTTTAAATTCTGCACCCTGGACTTTAAATTTTCTCTTCCTATATTATGTGGTCATAACCCCTCTCAGTGTTGAGTGGACAATTTTCTTATAGTGCTCCGCTTTGGGCATGGTTATTTCTTTGTAATAAAGACTCAATTTTCTGCCCTCTCCAGTTGTTAAGAATGACAAGTCATCTTGTTCATTTATTTTCCATATAATTCCAATGTGACTTTCATGTAATGCTTAGTTAATCCATCTGAAATCTTAAGACAACTGAAAATCTTTTGTTAAAACCTAAGGCTATGTGTTGTAGGGAGATAATAATGGACTTTGTTGTAAGTTTGGGAGAGGCAGGTGAATGCATTTGTTAAAAACTGGATGAGTGGGGCTGGAATTATAGTTGAGTGGTAGAGTGCTTGCTTAGCATGTGTGAGGCACTGGGTTCAATAAAATAAAAAAACAAAACAAAGGAACTGTATAAAAAATCTTTTAAAAATTCACTCTTTAAAAAAAAACTGGGTGTGTACTTACGATTTGGGCATTTAATTGCATTCAAGTTTTACAGCCAAAGAAAACTGTAAACAAACACACTGGATGACAATGTGCATATTGAGGTATTCACAGAGAAGAGTAATGGTATCTACAACTTTCAAATACATCAAAAATAAAGATGTTTTAATGGATGGATAAAGAAATTACATAATAATATACAGTATAATATAATGATGGAATCTAGCTGGTGGGGATGTGACTGCCTACTGTAAAATTCTTTCAACTCTTCTGTGTGTTTGTTTGTTTGTTTTTGTTGTTGTTATTGCTGTTGTTTTCCACAACAGTCATTGAGGGGAAAAAACAAAAATGTTCTATATTTTGAAAAGTCTAGTCATGGCTGGTACTTAAAGGCATTAGCATTACGAATTTCAGATTTTGGTTTTCTGAAATGATTTAACTACAAATCCAAATTTTGATAAGGATTTCTTTAGAAAATAATACTGCTGACTAATAAAAAGCCATCTTTACTACCACTTCTCTAGGTACTTTGTATGCATTATCTCATTAAATCTTCACCATAATACTGACAGATAAATATTATTCTCTTCATTTCCCCCCCTGTGGCTCAAAGAAGGTTTATTGCTTAGGCATAATTGGAATTGCTGCTTGCTATAGCACACTTTCTTTATATTATAGTATGTATACTTGCTTTCAGTTGAGTTAGTAAATATCAAGGACAAAATTCAAATCTAGCTTTTCTGATCCCTAAATCCTTATTCTCTGCTTCTTTTTTTTTAACATGGTGCCTTTTTAAATTCTCCTTTTCTGACTTAAACCAGTGAGTACCAGCACAAAAGTAAAACATTTGAAAGGAAACTTTGAATGCTGTCTTTGTCTTATGTTTTCTGTTAGCAATAATATTAACTTAGAATTTTTATGGATAAGTAACTTATTATACCCTTAAAAGCTTTCATTTGCTTTTAAATCAGGTGTCTGTATTATTAATGTCATTCTTATTGTGTGATTTAAAATGCTGAAATTGAAAAATCATTAAAACCAAGTGGTCCTTTTTTCATCTTTCACTACCTATATTCTCCTAAATCATGATCAATGTGAATGTAGAATTTGTGACTGAGAGGTGGTGTCAGGTATTTATCCATATTTTCTCATGAACTTTCTTGGCAGGAGAGTTTAAGCATATTTTTCTAAAGAAATCACATTACTAAAATGTTTATCTAGGAGTCAAAGATAATAAATTTTATATCAATTTTTAATACACTGTTTTCAAGTGTGGAAGTAGATATGATATCATTTAGTGAGAGACAGCTTTTCACAAAACTGTCATTTCTTATGGTGTTCATACAGTTTCTAGAGTAAATTTTTATCCCCCCCCCTTTTTTTTAAGAACTCTGTGAAGTCACACAAAATGAAACAAATTATAAAACACGATTTCCCAAATGAATCTCCACATTCTCCATGACTTAATTTGTTCTGAGAGTTTTTGTAACAAAAATGGAGTTTGCTTCTGACAGGTGCAATTAGGTTTGGTGAAGCACATTTATCTCATGTTACTGAGGAAGTAACTCAACTTAAATGGAGAAATATCTATGGCAGGATGGACAGTGCAAGAGAAAGATGTGATAAATTTAAGTGAATTAATGTTGAGTTGGGATCTACAGAACATGAAACAAAGCCATAAACCACTATTATAAAAGTTTAAGCAATTTTCTCTTTAAGATGCAATAAATTACATAATGTTATGTTGCTTTTTAGTTTCAGAGTTGAGATGGAGAGAGAGGAACAACATATTAAAGCACACACATGGAGGAGAGTAAGACTGGGATAGAGAGAGAGAGAAAGAGAGGTATCGTCTATTTAACTATTAGAACTTTTAATGCCCTAAAATTACATAAAAAGGAATAAATGTGAGGCTTGGACAGATCCCTTGCTGCAGTCTGCATGCATTTCCCTAGATTATTATAATACAACTTAGTTGCCCTATGATAGTGTTAAGGGGTGAGGCTTTTAGACCTTTCATAAAAGGTGTGAAGGAATTGTTGCTCACTACCCTTTCTGCCCTATTGGCATGTGAGGACAGCATTCAGGTACCATCTTGGAAGTAGATGGGCCCTCTCTGGACTCTTAAACTTGGCCATGCATTGATTTTTGGATTCTTAGCTTCAAGAACTCTAAGAAATAAATTTCTATTATTTATTAATTACCCAGTATAATATATTTTATTATAGCAGTACAAGTAGACTAAAGTGCCCCACAACCAAAACACATGCTTAGTAGCCTAATAACATCTGAAATTTTCCTTCGAAATGTGGATCACTTTTGTAATTACATTTGGTTACCTACTTCACAAGGCTGTGGTCTGCATATTGGCCAAGACTATTTCTGGTTTTGCTCAACATTATTTCTTCATTCTCTAGCACAAGGACATCACCAAAAAAAAAAAAGGAGAATCTAAAATATTTATAGAATAAATAAGTTCATGGTTTCACATTCTGAAATTATCTCACAAATTGAAGCTACTTACCATCTAAATTCTTGCTTTAAAAATTCCCCATACTATAGTTTTGGTAAAGTATAGCTTTTATAAGCATGCATATACAACTCATTATTTTAGGATCTTGTAAGAACTACAAGTCAAAGCCTAGTGCAGACTCCAGAGTTCTCTTCATTGTGCCATCTGTTTTACCAATGTATGTTTCCCCCTAGGTTTTAAAAACATTTCTCTGAATAAATATTATTATGTACTTCTTGAGATTGTATAGCACTAGCACTTAAAATACGGAGCTATACAATATCTGTGGGGAGAGATAATGAAAGTTATTGAGAATTATTTAGACTAGATGGATTTTTGAAATTTCCCTAATCCCAGATTGAGAAAATTAGGTTGGCCATCAAAGTAATAAAACTCCTAATAAGTAGATGTTAATTTAAAGTATTCATTTTCCCACAGTCCTGAGTTGTTCCTACTTTCTCCTAGTTTTAGGAAATGTGAGACCATATCTACCACATAAACCAATTTGAAATTAAAAATGAGTTAATCAAACAATGGATTCATAGCCATTTATCAACCTTGCTGCAATATTAATGAAATTGATAGATAATATCTCCAGAATTTAAATAATTTCCAGTCATCTTGATCATTTGTGTCCCGTAGGGAAACTCATGTACTGGATCGAGGAAATGGGTTATTATTGTACAACTTTCTAGATATGTAGTTCTGATTTAGGTAGTTTTGAATGTAGGACTGAGTATTCCTAATTGATTATAGGGAATTTAGTCCCCCAGACTTTATGTCAGATTCTTGAGATGTATAGGTAATTTATAATCTCTGTGTGACGCATGTCACTTGTTTAAAACAGAAAGCTCCAACTTCCTGCCAGTCACCTTTGGAAAACTTACTACAGCCCTGATTGCAAGCTGATCCAATCTCTCAGTGATCCATTTTTCCCCCAAACATTGATGCTGATCTCATTTACTGTTCCTGAGTCACAGTGAATTCAAGACCATAACTAAATTTTATTGTTTAATAGTTTTGCTGGAAGGAATTTCGACACAGAACAGAAACAAATTAAAACAGAGTACCACAAATCATCTCTCAGATTTGTTTTCCCTCCTTAGGACATGGACTCCAGGCTCACAATTTGTAATGGAAGCCTGTTCTTCATCACCACTGAGCTCTTTCTCCTAATCTGTCCTCCATTAGGAAGTCCTGGCAAGAGGAAATTGTAATACACTTAACATAAAACAATGTTCTCTCCGAAAGAAAATGAACTTCACTTTTAGAATCATGCAATTTCATTTCCTAATTTATCCAAAACTCTTCACTCTATATACTGCTTTAGCTTGGTATAATCCAATGAGAACTATGAGAAAACAGAAGAAAGGATAATTCAAAAAATGAATTACATTTACACTTGACAAAGTAAATGAAGATATCTTTGGAATAATAGTTTTTTTTGTTGTTGTTGTTGTTGTTGTTTATTTTGTTGTGAGTTGGGTTCTGAAGGACTCGTGATTGTAATGGTCAAGGGACCTCTGGTTCCCTTCCTTTCTAAAATATTTTATAAATTACAACATAGTTGAGGGGAGCCAAACAAAATGTCTTCCCTTTTCTAAACAAAACCAAGACTCTTAGCTTTTATCTTGCTTAAGTTATATTTTTATCTTTATTCTTTGTTCATTGACTTCTAATGGCTATACCAAATCTTTACCAGTTGATCACATCTTGATTATTGGGATTCTTAGAAAATAAACTAGAAAATAACTAACCTATCAATTTAGTAAGAAAATAAAGTTTGTAATATAAATCCTCAAAATTTTCATCTCCCCCTTGAAAATGTATCTCCAGGATTTGCTATTTACTTTAAAATAAATTGCTTTTGTTTTGATGATCTATTGCTATCATCTTTCTTTTTCCAATTACATTGCTCACATCTTTATTATATTGTCTATAGTATTTATTTATGTATTTTTGTTCTTGAAATAAAAAATAGATTATTAATTTGAGGCTTTTCCTCTTTTCCATTATGTTAGGTATTAAATGGTATAAATTTCCTTCTTACTAATATTATTTCTGGGTACCTGAATAGATGATATTTTCTGTTACACACAGAATGTGTTATACATGTCAATTGTATCTGGTTGGTTGATCATGTTGTAGAATTCTACATCCTTGCTGATAATGAATAGTTATATCACTTGTAGAAAGAAGAATGTTGAAATATTCAACTGTAATTGTGATTTTTGTCTATTTTTCTTTTCAGATTTATCAGTGTTTTTTAAACATGATTTTAAACATAATTTTTATTACATATACATTTATAATTGCCATGTCTTTAGTGGATTGATACATTTATCTTTATAAAATGACTATCTGTGGTAATTTTCTTTGCTCTGTATTTCCTATATCTGATATTAATATGCTCATTTTTATTAATGTCTACATGATACATGATTAAATTTTCACTTTTTCATTCCTAAATTGTTTATATTAATATATTTAGAGTTTCTTGAGGTAGCATATATTTGAGACACACTTTAATTACTCTGCAAATATTTGTCTATACTTGATATTTTAGGCCATTTACATGCATTCTAATTATGGATGCAATAGAGCTTAATGCCTTTTAATACCATTTATTTGATGTTTTTATTCTCTCTGTTTTTTTTCTTTTCCACATTGTAGGTTTGTTGAACATTTTATATAATCAAATTTCAATTTACCTATCTTTGAAGTGTATCTCTTTGTATAATGTTTTAATATTTCTTCTAGGTATTATTTATATATAAGATACGCATATCATATTTCAGTATACCGATAATATAATTATCTAACGCTAAATTAGAAGGCAAAAAATGTCAGACTGAATAAAAAGGAAAGTCTCAAATGTATGTTTTCTACTTGACATAATTTAAATATAATGGCCAAATTTAAAGTTGAAAAGATGAGAGTATATTAGTATCAGAAGGTACTCTAATATAATATTATTCTATTAATGTCAGAGAGTACATTTCAGACAAGAAATTTATGAACTCATAAAGAAGAATAATAGAAAATGATAAGGAGGTCAGTTAAGAGCACATAGTTCTAAATTCATGTTTATATTCTGCGAGAGCTTAAAATACAAAGGAGAAATAGAGAAATCCATAATTACAATTATAGACAAATTATCATATCTCCAGTTGATGGAAGAAGTAGATACAAAATCACTGAGGGCATCAAGACCTAACCAACACCACTGTCATACTTGACCTACTTGGATATCAAGAGAACATTATGTTCTACAACAGCAGCAAATCCATTTTACTCAAGTGACCCTCAGCATCTGCTGCAAGACACTGACAATCTTTTGGATAAGTAACACACACACACATAATTTTCTTTGTTAAATATAAAGGCAAGTTTTTGTTTGCCTTGAGAGTGCAGGACAAAAAATAAATAACTGACCAAAGGTAAGGAAAAACCTTCAAAATAATGTAGGAGACAAAGGGTAGAAGAATAAACAAGAGCTAAGGAAAAGAGGGATAGTGGGAAGGGTAGAGGGAAAACAAGACATATTCTCTTTTTCAGCTATTTCAGGCATATTCTCTTTTTCAATTATTTCACTCATTTCCACCTAAATAATGTACTAATGTCTATCTAAAATGTGACGTGTGTTAACTGTTTTCATACTGATTCCATGGATCATTTTATATTGCTTAAAATGTAATATAGTCTACACATTCTAACACAACCTTCTTTGGTTTTTGAAAAATTCATTCCTGAAAGGAACTTCAACTTCTGAGATACTGCAAATTCACTTACTTAGTACTGTTAGCTTACTATTATATCAGTAATAATCTGCAAGAGTAAGAACCATATAAATAGATACTAAAAAATTGTTTTGAAATTATTATATGGGTATTTTCAAAATGGTGTTATCATCATTAGCTTTTTGAGTTATTTTTATTTTCCAAAATGATGAACTTATATATTTATTTGTTCTCTAATTCATATAACAATTTTTCAAAATTTAGAGTGATATAAAAAATTATCTATTTTGAAAACAATTACCAATGTAACACTGGTAATAGTCTCTTTGTCAAAGTTATAGTTAGAAAATAAAATTTAAGTTCTTTGCAAATATTGGTTGTAAAGCTGTTGCTTTCTTTAAAATTTGCATACGTCATGACTTATTGTTAACTTTCTCTTTGAAACTTAATAAAAGCAGGCTTATTTAATAAATTAAGCTGAAGTAGAATTTCCATGTTTTATCCTACCCATTTCTAAATCTACTAATTTCATTATATATCAAAGCTTTAACTATTCAATCAAATAATCACAAGTCAGATTCAATTATTCATCATTTGTATTGCTATTTTAGTCTCATCACCTCTATTTACATAAATAATATAAAAAAATGTAGCCTAGGTAAACCTGAACAAAAATACTAAAAAATGCCAATTGTCCTGATAATCTTTGATTTTTTTCTACAATTGAGATAATAAAAATAATAATAAAGTATCATCTAGATAAAGAAATCTTTTGCAATATTTTATGGCCAGTCAAAAGCAAATGAAAGTTTAAATTACCAGCAAGCCTAAAAGACATTCAGACTCTGTATGGAAAAAGAGAGAACGAATATTTAAAATGGGGAACTAAATCAGGACACTTTTACAGGTGAAAGTGCTCCGTTCATTTTAAAACACCCAGAAGACAGCAAGTAGACATCAGGTTGAAAACTCATAGAAGGAAAGACATAATGAAAACCACAGCCAGAAATATACAGGGGAGAGGAGGCTAAAGTAAGCAGAAGTTCTCAAAGATAAATAGGAAATTATAATGAAGAATCTCTGAACAGCGCCATGAATGAAGGGGGAAAAAAAAACAGAGTGCACTGAGGAAGTATCATGGAAGAAAACAGACTTATGAAAATAAAAAGTTTTCAAAATAGGTAAAATTAATCTTCTAGACATCCCTGCATTCATACATGGCATAACTTGTTATGAAGAGGAAAAGTCGTGTAATTATAGAAACAGCCGGGCACAGTAACACATACCTGTAATCCCACCAGTTCAGGTAGCTGACTGAGGAGGATTGTGAGTTCAAGGCCAGCCTCAGCTACTTAGCAAGACCCTCAGAAACTTAGCCAGAGTCTTCCTCCAAACAAACAAACAAACAAACAAATAAGGCTGGAGATGTAGTTCAATGGTTAAGCACCCTTGGGTTTAATCTCCAGTATGAGGAAAAAAAAAAAAAAAACTGTTGAATCCATCTTAAATGGGAATGTCAGAGGAGCTGAAATGGCATCTTATTTAATGACTGAAAGACTAAAGAAAAATATTGTGCAAGATGAAAAAAATGACATGAAAAGATGATAGAAAAGAGAAAAACATTTGGAGAATGAATCTACAAACTTAACACTCAAAATATTAAGCTTTGCCCAGGTTTCAAGAAAGACCAGTGTTAAAAATGAAAAGACTGAAATGACTAATTCACCTAGTTAAAAAGGCACAAAGGAGATAAGCAATAAAGATTTGCATTTTCTGTTCCCACACTGGCTTCATTTATCATTTTGACTTCTAAATTTAATGTGTTCTTCAGGTTGTAACAGAGGTACTTTACAGAAATCACAAGAAAGTTTTGTCTACAATTCTAGACAGATAAATTTTAAAACCGACATGAAATTAATAAACCTCTAAGAAAATAATGTTTACCCAAACTGATTACAGTAGATAGAAAATACCTAAAGAGTGCAGTTTCTGTAGAAAAATTATAATTCATAAAAAGCTGTTGAAACTCCATCCTGTATTGTGAAGGTTTGGAGTAGGAAATGGAAAAAAAAGTACCAGGTTGGAATGTATTCTCAAATGATTTCTACCAGATTTTGAAGTCACTGATGTTATGCTTGCTTTAGAGAATTAATTGAATTCTTTTTCAGAGACATGAAATAAAATAATATCACTAAAGCACATAAAGGTGAAGAAAACATTTACAATTACTATCACTTATGAATAGTGATACAAATATTCTTAATTAAACAACAGCAATACCAATCTGAATGTACTGGGTGTAGGACTCTTTAGATTCCATTTAGATCAAGTTCTTCAACATTGGTGACCAATTCCAGACATATATAATATATTTGAACTGCTTGTTTTCTAATTTGCTGAGTGTAAAATTCTGCTCTAGTGATTGTAGTTGTGTTCATTTATTTTTATTTCATGAATTCAAAAGCTCTGTTATATGAATACAAATAACTCATTGTTTGTCTTCTTGAGAAAGTGATTCTTTTTGCCCCATGATATACCCCTCTTGTTTTATGTGAACACTGTGTGTTGAACTCTATTTTCCTTATGTTAACGTAGGCACACCAGGTTGCTGCTTATTGTCTGCTTTGTCTGCTTTCCCATTCATTTATTTTTAAGATTCTCCATAGGAAAACAATGATTGTTTGTCTCTGAAATTCTAATCATAAAATCGAGTGGAAGAATGATTATACCTATATATCTGACAAACTTCAATATATTTTCCATACACATCTGAGGCTTTAATGTATGCATCACCCTAGACTTATCCTAATGAATAATGAAATTACTGACTGCCAAGAATTATTTGAAAAAAAAGAAGCTTACAAGTTTCCAGATAGAAGGTTCAGATTTTGGGTTACAGATTGGTATTGCAAATTACACATTATATCAAAATATACCCCAAATTCATTTAATAAAATTTAGCATCCTTTTATTGAAAAACCCTTTAAATAGAAAAACTAATAAAATAAAGTATCCTCCAAACCAACAGGGGAATGTTGAAATCATTTTCAATGAATGCCCATCAGTAAATAGGAAGTATTGATAAGAGGTGAGGATTTATTTATAGTAGCAGAAAATGGGAATCCCTGTTAGAGAAAGAATCAAATTATAAAATTTAGGAGACAGAGTGGCAATCTGCCATGGTGTTCTGGGTAGGAACAATGCATGCTGCTACTGCTTGCATTTCATCCCAGCACTAATATTATTTTGGAAGTATGATCACAAATGCAGAGTGTGGTAGCAGAGACAGCATACGAAGGGAGTTAATATCACCATCATGGGTCAATGCTACTTGGAGATTCTAGTTAAAAAGAGGACATGATTATAAGCAAAATTAAAAAGAAGAGAAAACTCACTGCAAATAGAATTACATATATAAAAAAGGTCTTTGCAATTATAAAATAATATTGAAGAATGGCTGAGTAATATAAATTCATGGCAATCAAAAAACATGTATGCCAGCTATAGAAATTAAATTAGAAATAAAAAGAACTTTAATTTTTTTTAAAAAAAGATTTATAAAAATATTTTTTGGTATGTCAAGCTAAAATGTGAAAAGAGGAAAAAAATATATAAGGCTGTTTCAGCATGATTTCCATTCCAGATTCACCTTTGTTTTCATTGGTGGATCCCACTCAGTCTCTGAGGATTTGGTGGTCCCCACAACTTATTGCCAGGTGCTCTTCATTATAACCAAGGGATCACTGACAGGGCTTCCAGGGCCCTGAAACTTGTTTTAGGGAAATGTCTGACCTTCTGAATTTGAGAATGTTTAACTTTCTGCTACATCTCTTATTTTGGCATAAATTTCATAATTTGCCAGATACTCTTTGGTAATTATGGTTTGTATTTGTTACCGGTTGTTCCTTTCCATTCATTTATAAAGATACTTTCATTGCATTTCAATTTGGGAATGCTACAATGAAATTATTGAGGAGTCTTTTGCTTTTATTTTGATTCAAAGGCAGATATATTATAGAATTAAAAGAATGTTGGTGTTTTTGCTGTTTTGTTTAGTTTCTACACTAACTTTCAGTGTCTTCTGCTCCATTTGGCTGCTTGATTAATAAGAAATATGTGGTTTAATGAGCCTTATGATTTTAATCACTGTGGTCTAGTGTTAAATGCAAGTATTCAGAGAACATTCAAGAGATATGTGCTACAATTTTGATCCAGCAAATGGAGCACTTTAAATACAAAGATACTGATAAGAGTAAAAAGAAAACAAAATGTTTATATAAATATCAAAGTTGTTGTGAAAAATAAAGAAGCACTTGTGATAATGATGACGTCAATTGATGAAAATGACATAGCAACCCTAGTATACCTAATTAATAATGATCCAATATACCTAATAACTGGTAGGAATGAGAAGCAGACAACTCACAATTATGGTTTGATTATTACTTCTCTTCAATTAATTAGTACAATATAGAAATAGTAAAGTAATAGGAATGCAAAACACTTACACAAGTGAATTAACTTGCCTTAACTCATAACTTCCTAAATTATTATATCCAAGTCTCTGCTCATAGCCAATTTCTCTACTTCTATTCCAGTACCCTGAAGTTTCCTGGGAAGGGGTGAAACCATCATTATCATACACATTTGGAATTCACGTTGTCTAATCTCAGCCATGAATTCAGTACTTTTTGGAAATCTATTAATTTAACTTTTAATTTTTCTATATCCCATCTCTTGGAGCAACATCCTCAAACTTTGTTCATACCATTTTAGGCTGGCTTTATTATGGTGCATGAACAGAAAAGGCTGGGGACTTAGCTCAGGAACAGAGCACTTGCCTACCATGCATGATACAGGTATTCTTATTTAATTTGCCACTTTATTGCAAGTTCGTCAAAGATAGAGAATTTGTATGCTATCCTTTTTTTTTTTGTAATAGTCACAATGTCTCACACAAAAGAAGCACTGAGATTAGATGCTAATTTGAATTTATTTTAAATTAAGCCAATCCAAATTGTTCTGAATGGATCTGTGGAACTTCACTAATTTAAGGGCCTCTTTACCTATATATTCTTTCCAATCAAAAATTATCTCTCAAGAATATGGGAAAACCATACTCATGTCCACAAAATTGAAATTTTATGTACAGAATTTATAGCAAAAAAAATAAGCATTGTTTCTATCCACTGACTGTGTGTGTGTGTGTGTGTGTGTGTGTGTGTGTGTTAACCATGAGGATTCAAAATAATATACATATGCCCTACTACATCATCCATCTCATCATTTAAATTAAGAGGAATGAGAGTTAGTAACTCAAAATCATGTGTACAATGTGTCAAAAAGAATCCTACTGTTATGTACTATTTAGAAAAAAAAATAAAAATATAAAAATAAGTTAAAAAAGAATATAGTCTTTGGAACCTAGTTACTTGGTTACCAACCCCAGATGTACTATCTACTACATGTGTTGACTTGGATAAATTTCTTACCTATTTTCCAATTAGTTAATTTCTTTGTTAAAAGAACAAACAACAGTACCTACCTAGGAATTATTAGAATTAAATATGATATTTGTAATATAGGCTGAGGTGAACATTACAAAGATGATAAAATTAATAACAACGTACTGTGTCATGACACGCAACTGAATCAGTCAGGGTCACTCCAAGTGAATTGGGCTGGCTAATAAATAACCATACAGAGATAGAAAATACTTTTTTGGGGAGTTCAGTCTTGGCTCCTCAACCTCATCTCCCACAAGGGATATTAGAGAAGCAGGCAAAAGAGAGAGAACATGCCCTGGACCCTGATTTTTTATTGGGGAGAGCTGTTCAAAAGAACTTTCCATTAAAATAGAAAGGTTTGGGTTTCAGAGGATGGAGTCCTGCTTGGTGATATCTTGTGGTCAGCAATTTGATTGACATCTTGGATAGCCACACCTGTCTCAGGTGCTGTGTGGGGATCATAAGCAGAGCAGAGCCAGGGAAAAGGACACATAGGTTGCACAACCAGTCAGAGCAGCAATGTCAATATAGTCCCCTCACGTGCTCAAATGAACATGGCTCACACACACAGCCAGTGGCTGGCTGGCTACAATACTGCTTTTTACTTCCCACACATGTATCTTTAATTAATTTTAATTTTCTTTTATCTATCTAAAGTAGAGTAGTACAAAGGGCATTTTGTTTACAATATGTATTTATATTTGCTATGATCACAAAGGTGAAGCAATAAAATCCAGTTAATTTTTGAAGTACTTCCAAGGTGATTATCCAATCTAAAAATGAAAGCACTGTAGGCAATTGAACATGAATGTTTTCTTTCTTTTTTTATGACACCTCAGTTCATGAGATTCTCAGAAAATGTTTCCAAACTTGTGTCAAGGTTTTCTTTATTGGTGCCATAATTAACAGGTGTCCTTGCCTTTAATTTATTTTCTATTCAATCTCTTCTTCTCGTTAAACATTATATTAATCTTCCCAAATCTGGACATCACTGTTCTTCTGCCTTCTCTTTCAGTTTATTAATTTTGGGGTTTGTTAAGTTGAGGATGGTAAGAATCTCACTTTCTGATTGATGTAAGTCCCCTCAACCAGAATTAAGCTCGTCTCAGTGTTAACAGCTTTATTTTCTGTCTTCTTTTAGACAGTATTTATTAGTTCCAATCTCTTGAGTTGAATAATTTACAATCTGTTTATATTCATTTTTGTCAACATTTTGCTTTTGATAAATTAATTTAAAGCTATGTACTTTGCTTTAACTTCCATTTTGTTTTTTATTTTCCATAAAGTTCTGCCAGTTGTTTCTTGACATCCTTTAAATCTCTATCATATGTTATATAATTGTTATGGCTTCTTGTTTTATTTTAACATTTCTGAGTAGGTGATCTCTACCTTTGCCAATATGCTTCTGTTTTTTCTTCATTATTAACCCATGAGATTCAAAGTTTTCAATTCTGCAAACATGTTCACAAAATAAACACAGGTGCTTTTAAATAGATTTTAAATAATAATCAAGAGAGTGCTTAGATATATATTATTATAGCATTAAAATTATTGCATCATAGTATAATCATTCTGTTTTTTATTTCTTTTTTTGTTCTTTGTAATTATACTCTATGTATAATTACTCATATAAGAATCATTATAGCTAGAACTGATAATTACAATGATTCTTATATTATTATATTACCATGTTATATACTATGTTGAACTCTTTATATGTGTTCCATATCTGGGACATGGGGAAAAACGCGGATTATGTCATTTTACTTTGTTAATATCACTATTTCTGTGTCCCCATGATTGTACTTCTCATGAATGTTTTCTTCTTACTATCATTTTCCATTTTTGTGATTTCTTATTTGTCTCAGGTTGGAGATACATTTTTGGATTTTGTTTTCTACTCCAGTTTTAGAAATTCAATCTTTTTTGGGGGAATTTAATCTATTTGCATTGCTTTTTTATTAGCATTACTTTTTTAAGTTTATTTAACAGTTCTTAAAGTCAACCAACTGTAAGATTTTTACAACATATTTTTGTTTTTCCTCTTCATGCAACAGTAGATAATACAAGCAGCATGCTTTTGAGACAATGAGTTTCTTCTTTGATGATTCTATTACGTACTTTATTTTACTATGGGAAATAGTTTCCTTTAATTGTTCAATGATACCGAAGTGTATTCACCCTGATTCATTTTGAAGTTGTTTCCCTGAGAAGGCAAGCTCTGCAATACACTCTCAGGTTTCTTTTTTTTCCCTTTTCTCTCCTCCCATTCCTACAGTATAAAGTTTTAGATAAAGTGTTCAGTTTTAAGTGTTTTTAATTTTTTAATGTATAACTTGATCTATATAAACCTGAAATTTCTTTAGAATAAAAATTAATATTTACAATATCTTTTATCATACTTATTGCACAATCTCTTGCAACAAATGTGGATTTATCTATTTTTTTACTTGTTTACATACTTTTTTACAAAACCACTGTCAATGTAAGGTTTGATATGACAAATCTAAATCCAGACAGTCCTCACAATGTTCTTTAATTAAACTCTCACATTTTTATGATAATGTGATGAATAAAAAATATTATTATTTTCCTCTCATTTTTAAAAATGTCACTCTACTACCCCTCTGCTTCCAAAGCTACTACTGAAATTCTCACCCCAATCTTACTGTTATCCCTTTATGAGTAAACACATTTTCCTTTTAAGCTTCTATTATTCAATCTTTTTTTTCCTTTTTTATTGATTGTTCAAAACATTACAGAGCTCATGATATATCATCTTTCATACATTTGACTCAATTGGGTTTTGAACTCCCATTTTTACCCCAAATACAGATTGCAGAATCACATCTGTTACACACTCACATTTTTACATAATGGTATATTTGTGACTGTTTTATTCTGCTACCATTCCTATCCCCTACTATCCCCCCACCCCTCACCTCCCATCTTCCCTCTCTACCTCCTCTGCTGTTGTTCAATTCTCTCCCCCTTTTTCCCCTCCCCCTTGCCCCTCACAACCTCTTATAATTTTGTGTATCATTAAAGGTCTCCTACCATTTCCATATGCTTTCCCTTCTCTCTCCCTTTCTCTCCCCCCATTCGTCTTTGTTTACTGTTAGTCTTTTCCTCTTGCTCTTCCTTCCTGTTCTGTTCTTAGTTGCTCTCTTTATATCAAAGAAGACATTTGGCATTTGTTTTTTAGGGCTTGGCTAGCTTCACTTAGCATATTCTGCTCTAATGCCATCCATTTCCCTGCAAATTCTATGATTTTGTCATTTCTTAGTGCTACATAATACTCCATTGTGTATAGATGCCACATTTTTTTATCCATTCATCTATTGAAGGGCTTCTAGGTTGGTTCCACAGTCTAGCTATTGTGAATTGTGCTGCGATGATCATTGATGTGGCCTTATCCCTATATTGCGCTCTTTTAAGGTCCTCAGGGAAAAGTCCAAGAAGGGTGATAGCTGGGTCAAATGGTGGATCTATTCCAAGCTTTCCCAGGAATCTCCATACTGCTTTCCAAATTGGCCTCACCAATTTGCAGTCCCACCAGCAGTGTACAAGTATACCCTTTTCTCCACATCCTCGCCAGCACTTATTGTTGTTTGACTTCATAATGGCTGCCAATCTTACTGGAGTGAGATGGTATCTTAGGTGGTTTTGATTTGCATTTCTCTGACTGCTAGAGATGGTGAGCATTTTTTCATGTACTTGTTGATTGATTGTATGTCCTCCTCTGAGAAGTGTCTGTTCAGGTCCTTGGCCCATTTGTTGATTGGGTTATTTGTTATATTATTGTTTAATTTTTGGAGTTCTTTGTATATTCTGGATATTAGGGCTCTATCTGAGGTGTGAGGGGTAAAAATTTGTTCCCAGGATGTAGGCTCCCTATTTACCTCTCTTATTGTTTCTCTTGCTGATAAAAAACTTTTTAGTTTAAGTAAGTCCCATTTGTTGATTCTTGTTATTAACTCTTGGGCTATGGGCGTCCTATAAAGGAATTTGGAGCCCGACCCCACAATATGTAGAACGTAGCCAACTTTTTCTTCTATCAGATGCAGTGTCTCTGATTTGATATCTAGTTCCTTGATCCATTTTGAGTTAACTTTTGTGCATGGTGAGAGAAAGGGATTCAGTTTCATTTTGTTGCATATGGATTTCCAATTTTCCCAGTACCATTTGTTGAAGATGCTATCTTTCCTCCATTGCATGTTTTTAGCCCCTTTATCAAATATAAGATAGTTGTAACTTTGTGGATTAGTCTCTGTGTCCTCTATTCTGTACCATTGGTCCACCTGCCTGTTTTGGTACCAGTACCAAGCTGTTTTTGTTACTATTGCTTTGTAGTACAGAGCAGAAATTATTCAATCTTTTTATTTAACCATGTTAAATTTATTGAAAGTGTGGGTATTACCCCCAAACAATAGAACTCTTTCAATCTGAGAGCTTTAAAATGTCTTTAGATCTAGGAAATTTATCTTCAGTACTTGTTCAAATTAATTCATTGATATCTTTGTTTCTTCTATTTTCCTATGACATCTAATTTTATAAAGCTAACAATACTGCTTCTATTGTTTAAAATTGCCTGGTTTTCATTTTACATACTTCATCTCTATTTTCATTTTGGACACTATCTGAAAGAACTTTTCAACTGCTTTTTCCAAATGCCAGTTGACTATTCAGCTGTTTCAATTTTAGTGTTATCTATTAGGTAGTTTCTAGAACTATTATGAATTTTTATGTCTAATATTTACATTCAGCCCTTTGTTATCTTTCCTGTGTTGTTTCATATTACTAATATCTTCCTTTATATATATCCTGGCTTACTTTAAATTATTTTTTTCTTCTTTCTCTAAGTCTGCTTCTGATGATATGTTACTCAGGTTGTTTTCATTCTGAGAGATCTAGTTATTCTGACCTGTGAGCTCATGTCACCTGAGGTCATCAGCCAACTAACTGTCTGGTAACTTGTATCAAAGAAGTGTTCAAAAAGGCAGGCATAGTTTCAGTCCTGAGGAACTAAGAGAAAATAGGATGAATACAGAGGAGGTCAACCCAAGCCCATTCCACAAATGACCACTTTCATTTTGTGACTCTGTCAAGCGACTCACCTGGTGAAGATTTCACTTTTAAACATTTACTTAGAATCAGTATTTGGAGGAGCTAAAACCCACATGTGCAAAGATTTAAGGGAAAGGAATAAATACAGAAATTGTGCAAGTTAGGGCATTAATCCACACTGATTTTCATCATCACCTTTCCCTCCAGTGGCTCCAAAGACCCAGGCCCTGTCCACTAGTTTTCCTCCTATTCCTACCCCTTGTTACCTCTGGCCCAGCACATTTGCCTAGTTCTTCACTATGTACCATGTGCTGGTGTGCATGTTGATATGCAGAGTGTCCACACTCACTCTTTCTGCCTAGAATTTGATCCTCCTATATCTTTGCAGGACTATTTCCTTCTTAGGTGCCCTTTATTCACCGAGATCTCTCTTGCTGTACAGCTAATATAGCCCCTCAAAATCCTCATCTTATTTTCTCATTTGTACCCAAAATGGTTTTGTTTACAACTTTGTGTATAGGTATTGCCTACATGTACTGGAGAGAAAGAAAGATCATTATGTAAGATAGACTGAATGTCACCAGTTCACTATATTATATTCTTTGTATCTACAACACAAATTCTAATATAATACACTTTAAAAAATATGTTTATTGATCTGTGGACACTTGGAAGATCTTACTTGGACTGTTAATTTTTGTTGTTATCTTCTCTGCTGGATCTTATGTGTCAAATAGAAAAATTGATATTATTAATAGACCCATAGGATTACATTTCTTTGAAACTGGATGTAGGATAAGAATCTATTATTAAAAATTATCTAAACATATGAATTCGGTGTTTTTTTGTGTTTGTGGACATGAATATGTGGAGTTATGACTACAATGATTGTGACAGAATGACTTGAATTTATGTCATGAGTTAACGGGACAGTGACTATAACTGGTTCTTGTTTTAAATTCCAGAAGAGATGAACTAGACCATAAGTTTTCTTGCTCAACTGTGACACAGAATTATTTTTATGCAACTAAAAGCTGTCATCCCAGAGACAGAGACTGGGTGATTCTAGGAATGAAGTATGCGATAGGGTTGATGTGAAAAGTATCTTATCACTCAAGGGAAATTAAACAGTGGTGAGTAGTATAACCAAATAATCTCTTAAAAAAACAAAACCTCTGATTACAGGTAGAGAGATCATATCTGTTGCTTTCAATTTTTCAGAAAGGAACTTATCATTAATCCATAAAAAATACATTCGTCTGATTTACTTTTTTTGTTGAATGTTGGTATTCATGACTCGTATATCTTTTCCTTGGTTTCCAACATTGACTCTTAAATTTTAAACTTAACAGGGCAAAGATAGTTTTCATGAAATCCTGTTCTACAGGTACATACCCTCAGGCCATTAGGACATAATTAACATTAATTAACAAGACAACTTCCAGCTCTAGAAAAGCTTATTGTTCTGGAAGCTCAGTACTTGGGCAGTATGGATCAAAGAAAAATGCCATTTTCTTCATTTTATGGGGAGTCAGCGGATAAAAAGAGCCTTATAGGAGATATTTTCGTGGTATGTGGCTTGATCTCTGACTCATTAAATTTCTAGAGTCCTAGGGCCTAAACACTTGCCCAGTGACTTGGCTGACAGAAATAATGCTATTGCCAGTAGAAATGAACAAACTGCTGGAGAGCTATTTGCTAAGAATTTATTTACTATGTTCATTTGGGCAAGGTGTAGGAGCAGCTGATATACTTCCTATTCCTGGGTCAAACGGCATTCTTAATAGAGAATGTGTGAAGCCCAAATCACTTGACTATTTGGGTTAATAGACTTTTGCAAAAGCTAAACTGTTTTTAATATTAAGTACAATGAGAAATTTTCTGATTATAACAAAATGGACTTTGTTACTAAAACTGCTTGAATGATTTTTAAATTCTTATCAACTCTATTCACTTCTAGAAAACAACCAGGAGACAGTGATGCTTGAAGCTCTAGCATTATTATTGCATTATAACATGGGGTAAAAAAGTAAATAAAATGTGAATAAATGTACAATATGTGTGCAATTATTTTATCTTAGTTTTTATTTTGATGAAAACTATTAAAGGTATTTTTAAGTAGATTGTTTTCAGTTATAACTATGATCAATAGATTGGTAATAGAAACACAGGTAAATGTGGTTTCTGCTCTAAAAATATTTTCTTCTGCCCAGGTAAAATCAATTGCATTAATGGAGGTAGTGTGATTTTTGAAAATTAGGGAATTACATTAAATTGAAATCTTCCCAAATGAATAGGTCATGATTACCCTTTCAAAGAATTGCCTGAATGGGAAACATACATACTCTTTTGAGGCCTTAAACCTATTGAACATTATCCCTAAGTCCTAGGTTTTTATCTTCTGTTTAACAATATAACTCAAACAAATGTCATCATTGATTTTATTTTAGATCCCTACCCTAACTGATTTCATGACACATTAACTATGATAAGCAGAAGATGCATGGTGCTAATTACTATACTGAAGTGATCCATTTGTTAAATGGTGAGAATATCAATAATTCATAAGATTTAGCTACTAAAACATTTAATGTCAGACAATCCAAGACTGGCAATTCAGATTGTAATCTTTTGTGTGTTCTAGTTGGCATTCAGACACTTCCTTTTCATTATGAAATATAAATACATTTTCCTTCTCACAGCAGTTTGGATTATAGAAGATGGCAGATGTATAATATGTCTAGACTGATTATTTGAGGAACTAAGCAGACCCAGCAGACAGTCAGCAGATGTCTCAGACTGAGAGAAAATCAGCCTTGTAATTTTATAAATAAAAATAGAGGGTCATCTGCCAATATGAATCGATTATAATCATCAAAAATGTAATAGCATACATATAAAAATACGTAATAATTATTATTTTTTCCTAGGAAGGGAGGAAATTTGGCTTCTAATATTAAATTGTGTTACTGGACTTAGTCCAGTTCTTATTTTAGTATTTTTCTAAAGCTGTACGTGTCATCAAATCATTAAATCTAACATTAAAATTTTATCTTGACTTATTGCCTTAATATCTAATATATGCTAACATTCATTTAAATTTTTTTTGCCATTTCTCTAAAAATCTCATTTTTAAGAATGAAGCATTTATTAGTCTCTTAAAACACAAGAAAATGTCAGCAAATGAAAAGGTGTTTAATTGTTATCAATTTTAAAAAATAAGACTAGCAATAAATACACATAATAAATATACCTAATAACTGTGACAAAAAAATATTAGTTTGCATGTTATTGCTGTTGTGTGGAATAAAACTATACCCTAAGTAACTACAAAAATCATTGCATCAGTAGCTTCAACAATAAAAAAAAGGACAGATGTTTACTGAGATGAATACTCTTTCAGTTACAATAAGAGGAAATAGAGATTTCTAATCTGCAAAATCAAAGGGAAAATCCATACATAACCACACAGCATTAAAATATTGTTTTGGCAAATGATTTCCTAATGCCTCAAATAAAATTTAATGATGGTCTTATAAAACAATCTTAATACACACAAGAAAGTAAATAGCTTAAATCCCCCAATCCTTAAATCATCAATGTTTCATTCTAAATAATTTTGCTTGGGCTAAATCCATGTAGAGTTCTTTATTTTTCATAAATCCCAATTGTAATCCTTCATTAAAATTTCGATTAAGTACAAAAAATGTAAACTTCCTTTAGATGATTCTTACTACTGGCACTTTTTGCTTTGAGTAGAATTAATTTTTATCTTCTATCATACCTTGATGGCATAACTGGGGGAGGCATTTTTAAATTGATCATAACATTATATAATTCTGACATTTTTTCCTGGCTTTCTAATGAGATCAATGTTCTGAATAATGTCAGTTTTCACCATTGTTTGTTTCTTATCCCACTTAATAGTTTTTTTTTTCATTTAAATTTTCATGATGTTAAGGAAAATTTTGGATAGAAAGGATTTTATATCTATCAAGCGCTGCTCCTGGTATCATCACAAACTATCATGTATCACTAAGATTTACAGTTTCATCTCCTAGTAATTTAAAGAGATTATATAGTCTCACAATAAATAATTTTTTTGCCTCTTTTTTTTTTTTTTCCTACGGGAACCAAGCTGAGGAAAACTGAGATCAAATCAAGTAAGAATACATTCAGGTGTTGGCTTCAATTTTATTTTATTAGAAAATATCAGTGATTATTTAATCATACTAGAAAATGTATCAAGACAAGTAATGTGATTTACCCTGTTTCTAGTCTTGTCCCTGAATTAACATGAGAACAGGATTTCTTAAATCAGGACCATAGAGGGAAGAGATGGCCATGCCCATGTCACCCATAGATTTTGGTCAAGTTATAAACATCCTCTCTCTTTTCTTTCTCTCTCTCCCTCCCTCTCTCTCTCCTTCTCTCCTTTTCCCTCCCTTCCTCCCTGCTTTCCTTCCTCCCTCCTTTTCACTCGATATCAGCTTTTAATAAAAATAATTGAATCTTTTTCAGCATCACAATTAGGCAGATGGAAAAAGGAAAACCCCCTCTCACTACTTCCTACAGGTCCTTTTGAGACCTTTTTATAATATTCTGCCACTAAAGATGCAGCTGGAGGGAGATTGAAAGCTGGGAAGAGGGGAGATGTAACTTTCTTCCTATGTTCCAAGAAACAGCAACAGCTCTAGACTCCAATCAAAAGCTTCTGCTCTCACTCTTTGCACCAGTTGCATGAAATTTCCTCTTGATTAAGAGTCCAGCAAGAGCCCTCTGACATTCAGAGTCTTGCAGCACTGTTTTCTTCTATTACCAGTCCTAGTGGTATTAGCTGTTTCTTGTAGCCATTCAACTCTGCATTAACCGTAGTTTTGCTCTTAGTCTTTCAACACTGCAGTAATTAATTTCTAGTATTAAATAATTTTTCTTGAAACAACAACTATAATTTTCAGTTTTCCCTACTGAAAAGCCTCTGGGGGATATTAAACAAGGTGCTGGCATTATTGTACCTGTGTTCCAGATTTATTATACTGGTTGCATTGTAGATAACAGATTGGAAGAAGGAGCAGCACAGATACTGTGCATTTAACAGTCATTAGCAGTTTGAGGGCTCTTTTAATAGATCAGAAGAGAGACTGTCTAAATGATCATGACAGTAATGAAAAGAGATAGATACAAGATACAGAATGATGAACCAATATGGATAATTAGAAAGAGGAATAAAAGATGTCACAGGATAAGATTCAGTGTGATATCATTTTACAGAGATAAATATTACTGAAAATAATGAGATAAATGGAAGTAAGATAGTATGCATAAGAGTAACTCAAAAAGAAATGTCCAATAAGAAGTTTTAATATTTAATATGAGTTGTTATGTGAGTCCAATAATAAGAAAGGTCTGGGTTGGGGATATGCATATATGTATGGTGCTTTGAAACATAGATTATAACATAATCTATGTGTTTTGAAACATAGTATTATAACATAGATGCTGATGTCAGGGGTCAAGATTAACTAGATCCAAACTTGAGGAAACCCAGTATTTAGAGACCTGGTAAAGAGTAATAGTTCAAAGGAAAAAGAGAAGTATCTAGAGTGGTAAGAGAAAGACACCATGGTGCTGCGTCCTAAAAGATAATGAAGGGAAATGCTTAGAGGAGGAGTAAGTAGCCAGCATTTTCAATGGAGGGTAAAACTAGACTTAAATTAGTAGCTCAACCAGTTTGAGTTAGTGTATAGTGCTAATATTGGAAAAGAGGGAGTTTCTAATTGGTAAGGAAAACCTCACCCTAGTTCTAATGAAATCATGAATAACAGGCTTAACTTTAGAATCTGGTCACTACTTCTATGTAGCAAATGTTTCAAACCAAGGCAAATGGTTACAATTACTTGTGGCATCTTTCTAACCACAGATGCTCTTCTTCCAGTCTTTGGCTTACATGTCTTACTCTTAGAAATAATTTGAACTGACAAATCACACATAGGCCCCAGTATCTGCTAACAAACGCACACCATATAAATTTTGGTGATGGTATCTATAATTGCATTTCACAATGAGTCAGAAAAAAAAAAAAAAAAACTCTTCCTGACTCAGGTCACATGAAAGCATGACCAGGAATATAATCAGGTTCTCCAGGCCCATGGCATTTTGAATATTGACATCTCTGTTCCTTAAATAGGAACATGGCTTATTATCATCATAAAGCTTTAACAGTCCATTAGCTCCAATTCACAATCTCCTATTTCTACAGCCCTACCTTAAAAAGACAATGGAGCTTGTAACAATTCTCAGTGATCACCGACATTATGAAAATACATCATTACTGAGTAAATTTCCATTGCAATTTTGTCCACAATTACCACTTTATTGAAAATCTATGATGTAGTGCTCCATGGTCTAAAGCCTGATGTTTAAACTGAAGCAATAATCATTGATTTTTAAAGGCTTTCAATACCTGGGACACAGGTTATTAATAGCAGAAATTGACTGCTCAGGCAAATGAACCAGCCATTTAGTGATGGCTTTGCTAATTTCTTGTTAAAATACATTACTTAGAGGATATAAAGAACTTTATTTAGTTACTAATTAGCTAATATACATAACTCTTTGATCTAGCAGTAAGTGGGTCTGTATTATTAGTGTTCTTTGTAGTATTCTTTTGTACTGTTCTTTTTATATTTCTGCTTCCAAATGGTACCATTGAGCCATCATAGAACTTCAAATGGCAGGGTGTAGGCTATATATGTGATGTAGTTTCTGTCTGTATATTTATGATATGATATTAGACACAAAGTATTATTTCTGGTTTTACTTCTCAGATCACTAGCTGCGCAAGTTTTTTAACTTCTCTAAGCCTCACTTTGTTCTTGGCAAGATGGGAATCTAAGCATCACTCACTTTACTGTGCCATTATTAAGTAAGTTAACACATTCAATTTGTCACACAAAACTTGTCCTCTTTTTACTAGCAAATAAATGTTTGTCATGTTCACTTGCAAAGAACTCTGTACCATAATTATATATGATGCAGAAGGTTTGTCTTCACTAAAGTTTTGCCTTTGAATAAAGAAGAGTGCCACAATGTACTTTTTTCAATAATATGAATTCATCCATTCATTCAACAGATGTTTTTGTAGTACCTAATTGGTAAAAGATAGTTTTCTATTCCTTAGAATCATGACATTGAACAAGGAAAACAATCACTGCTTTCAGAATTCATAAAGTAGGAAAATAAATTAAATCAACAAAAAGTTTCAGTAATCAGATAGAAACAAACCAACCAAGAGGTCAGGTAAGTACAATCATCTTTGAAATAAAGGATGTATAAGTGTATGTGTGTGTATATATGCAGTCAAATAATTGATAGTCATGTGTATAACATATATATATATATATATATATATGTGGGGGGGGTGTGTGCGTGCATGCATGTGTGTGCATGTGTATAATTCCAAAGATTCTCTATATATCAGTGTATGGCCAAATACAAGTACAAGTGTATGTGTGTGCATATGTATAATTTTTCTGTTTCAAAGATTCTAACATACAGTACAGACAAAACGTAAAGGGCAATGTTTTTGAGGGCAGCTGCTATGGTGGAGGACGGTGGATTGTGGTGATATGTGCAGAAAGTGGATGGGAAATTTGTTCTAAAATACAGTACCAACATTTAATGGGTTGGATGGGGTGCTTTCCTCTTCAAAGGCAGAGACTCACCATGCACTTAAAGGGCAAGAATGTTTTATAACTTGTTCTCCTCACCAGAGACTCCAGAAGAAAACAACCCCAAGGACACCACAATTTGAAACTTCTAGCCTTCAGAATTGTGAGAGAATACACTTTTGTTGTTTTAAACTACTGTACAGTTTGGTTTGTGTGTGTGTGTGTGTGTTTGTGTGTGTGTTTTCTTATGCAATCCCATAGAAACTAACAAAGAACCCTTCTGCCTTTTTTATATAAATATTGAATATTAGTTTTGGTGTTTGGGATACCTCATTGCCAATTTGTTATACACATGACTATCAATTATTTGACTGCATAATAAATTATGACACATCACGTGTATTTTTTTTACCTTTATACCTTTATTTTATTTATTTATTTTTATGTGGTGTCTTTCACATGCTAATCGAGTGCTTCACCATGGAGCCACGACCCCAGCCCCATATCATGTGTATTTTAACTCTTCTGTTTCCATGTTTGTTTTTAGTATTTGGCAGTCATTTCAAAAATATTGTTCTGCTTCCAACAGCCGTCTATTTCTGCTAGGCTCATTATCTGAGAAAGTACAACTGCTCAATTTATGTGTGTTAATACAGAAGAAAGTGCTCTGCATGAGGATGACAGGTTTTGCACATTTTTGTCACTTGTATTGGACGGATGCCCACAAGTTTTTACATTCATGTCTATATAAATGTTTGTTCATGAGAATCACAGTTACCACACTCTTGTCATTCAGTAAGAATATTTTTGAATGATAGAAACTATATTAAGTTCAGACACTTCCAAGTGAATCATTACAATATTTATTTTTAATTTTACAATCTCCTCTTCTTGAGACCATTTTTTTCAGATGGAGCACACTAAGCCATAGAGAATACATTACTATTTATACACTAAAAGAAGGTGCTATTTTTTCCTTAAACAGTTTTGGAATAAAATGAGCTATCAACGATTTAATAGCACTTTCGTCTAGGTAAAATTTTGATGTTTCCATTTCTTCTGTTTGAGCCTGGAAAAAAAATTTCACCTGACAAATTCCCAGAAATTCAGTAATGTAGAATTTGTCCTTATCAATTTTTAAAGCAGCACCATTTGGGGTATATTGTAAATATCTAGCTTTCAGCTTGGTGACAGACCATCTTTCTTTTCACTGGCATTTTAGAAATGTCTGAGATTATACTAGAGAAATTATGAAGAGAATTTTGCATGACTAATTTAAAACTGTAGAAAAGACAGATGGACAGATGTTACTGCTAATTATTAATTAGGAAAAGGATTTAATTTCCATTGTTCCTTACAAATGTTCATGGCCTTATGTTATATTTATGTTTTTTTCCTATATGTTTTTTTCTTTGATAATAATATTAAAGATTGTAGTTGATTATGTTAATAGTTAAAATTTCACCTTAATCTTTTATTTGCTTAACTTTTAAAGAATTTATTGCAATTAGCTCAGACTATACAAGAAACTTAACTATATACATATTGTACATCATTATTTATTTTATTCACTTGATATATTTATATTTTTCCAAGCCATAAATAATAAATGAAAAACCAGTCTTTTCCTATCTAAATCAAAAAATAAGAAACATTGTATTTTTATTATTATAAAAGTTTATACTTCAATTATTTTCAAACTAATGACATTTTAAAACATGCTAAATTACCTAAACACTTTTTTAAAAGAAATTTACCTTACATTAACTGCTTGATTCTGGGTGAGGGTAGGAGAAGGAGTATGGGCCAGGGGTTGTTGGTCCCATCATTTTCTATAATTCTGTTACACTGGCACTGGGCAGTATATTAACATCTGGATCTTAAGTGGTGGAAGTCAGGTTCCCATAACAACTCCTCATCGGAAGTGATGAAGGAAAAAATCAGTTCAGTCTGTTTATTAAATTTTACTATATGTTCTAAGATATTATAGGGATATGTTCCAAAGAAAATAGGATTTCTGTGGACAAACGTTGGTAAAAAATAATTATTCTTCAGTGAACAGTATAAAAAAATCTAAGAATAAGAGTTAGAAATTATTAAGAAGTATCTAAAATTTTTAATTAAAAATGTTATTTAGTAATTTTACATGATATTATGTTTATGGATGAAATATACTGTTTAATTCCCCAGGATTATAATTGGACTTTTTTCCTATATTAAGGGTGGTACCTGGATATTAAATGAAGTCAGAAATAAATTGAGATACATTTAAACTGTTTTTAAAAGTTTGACTTTTAATCATAACATCTTTTCTCACAAGTATTTTTAAGACTTATTTCCAGCTATTTGGAGAAATTTCTTTGGAAATTTGTACATATAGATTTTTAAAAAAATACAAATCAGGTGCCTCAACAGGAGATTAATAAGTGATTTAGGTCTATAATAGCTAAGAAATAAGAAAATCTTTATTAGCAACATTCCAGGTGGAAATAGAGCATAAGATGTTACAATTGAGTAAATCCCAAGCTTCAAAGAATTGGCAGATTATGTAAGATTTGTCATCATTCTACAAAATGAATATCAATATATTGATTTAGAATGCATCTTCTCTAAATATGATGAAATTTGACAAAAATTTTGAATAAACATTGAGGAAAATGAATTTAAAGTTCAGATGGATGAATAGTTTATAAGAAAATCCGTTGAAGTTTTCAATGAGTCTGCTCTCCAGGTTTAGACAAGGCCTTGCAGGACAGGGAGACATTTCAATAAGGAAATTACTGGCAGGGGCTCTGAGGGGTAAGGTGCTGGAAAATGGTTGCTCTGATCCTCCAAGAGGGAAAGGATGTGCATTATGCAAACCACATATCTGTGACCTTGACATCAATTCTCCAAAGGATTCTAAATCCAATTATTAAACGCATGATTTGTGAGCACCTCCGAGAGGAAGGCTGAATCATTAAGACGCAGCATGGGCCCTCTCTGCCTACTTTATGTCACACCAATCTGATTCCTTTTTCAGGCAGGTTTACTAGCCTAGCAGATCAGGGAAACAGATATAGAATGTCAATAGAATGCAAATACCTGCAGCAAAGGACCATGACATATTGGATATTTCAAGAGCTATGTTCTGTATTTTGGGAATTTAGCAGGGACTTTGCTCAGGACCTGAGTTAGCTCAGGGGTAGAACTGGCTGATGACAGCCCTGAATTCCAGAGGTTTCCTTCCTGATAAAACACCTGTGTGACTGGGTAGAATGATTCTACTGTTTATGGTGGTATAGAAGGTCTTCCCATTGCCAAGTAAGTATGAAGAGCCCTGGGCAGAGTGGGGAGAGTGTTCCTGGAAAGTAGATTATGGTGCAACCCCTCAGTTCTACCTAGTCCAGTCTGTAGGACCAGTGCTCCAGAACTGTGTACATCCCCACCTGACTACATTTATGATTTCTTTCAAAAAGTCCTAACACATACTCACTACTGGAGCTAGAGCTATTTGACCATAATCCCTTTGCAGAGATCAGAACTTGAGAGAAATTCAGAGAAAATCCATGGTTAAGATTACATGTGTGATCTGCTTTAGTTCTTTCATGCTTTTATTTATTTTAGTAACTGTCTCTTGATCTTTCCTTGATTCTTTAAAAAAAACTCCCCCAGCATCCCAGCTCTCAGTTCTATATCTTGTCACTTAGTTTTTTAGAATTGTTCAAATATCAATGTTTAATTCTTAGGCTTGTTCACTTCTATCTTTGGCTGCATATTGACTGCAGAACTGATCTCACCCCTTCCCCAGGGCAAACTATGTGGCTACAGCTGCTTGAAGTAGAATAAAGCAGCAATTCAGACTCCAAGGCTTAGGATCCTTCTCTGTCAGGTTGAGGGTAGAGATGAGAAAAGGGAGATGTCTCACGTATGACCATCTGGAAGCCCACTGTGAGATCCTGACTGGCTCAGTCAGTATCTGTATAATGTTGGTAGCTCTGAATTTACTTTTTGGCTGTGAATTTGTGTGCTTGAGTGCTTTAGCTTAAGGATGTTTTGTCTTTCCTTTTTCTAGCCTGAGAACCCCTCCACCCAAAGAGATATTCCATATGACCCTTTGTACGTTTTAGGTTTTTATACCTCATTCTTTCTCTGGGATGGACACAGCAGTCCCATGGCCTCCTAGTTGCCTATATGGATGTGCTACTCTGCCTCATGACCAACTTCCAGGATCCTTAGGAGAGAGCCAAAATAACAGGCTCTCCATGTGCCACCTGAGTAGGCTGAAACTTGGAACAGTGTGGAGCTCTTCAGGGCAGGCTAGCATGAGGATGTGCCACCTGCCTTCAGAAACCTCCAGATTAGAAGATGGCAATAAGCCCCACCCTCATTTGTGCCCCTGAAATTCAACCCACTTTGCATCCCACTTTTTTTTCAATAATAATTGGGGTGAGTCCATAAAGGCACATTCCAGCACCCTGAGGTTCTTAGGTCCCCACAGGGTCCTCCCATGAGCTTTTTTTACCATATTGCATTCTTATGGGGGCAGTAGGATAGATCTATATACAAATTCTGCATGTTGGTAACACCCATCAGGAAAAGGAGCTATCGCTATCTCCCTCTAGGAAAATGATTTTCTTGGAATCCCTGATGCACATGACTTGAAGATGCAGAAAGACACTTCCCTGCATCCCCATTAAGAAGTAAGAGAATAGCACAATATTGTGTATTTTATCCACAAAGCTAGACATAATCCTCTTTTCCACCCTCTTTTTTGACTAATCGAGGGCCAAAGTTGGTGGAGTAGAGGTTCCTGGAGGTCAATGCTGCCACTTGCAGGGCACTTACTAGCTCCAAATGCAAGCTATTCAAAGATACCATTCTGAAGTTCAAGAACCTTGAAAAATTTACAGAATCAACTTTGTGTATAAACCCTGTCTTACACTCATCTGGGCTTTTCTTCACCTCTCACACTAACAAAGGTAGTTCATGGAACTTCTCATGAGAAATGTCATCTCATTGGGCTGCCTGACTCTTTTGTTTTTCCTTCTTGGTCCTCTGGTATCCAGCATTGGTCAATTAAATTTACCAAGTAACTGAGATTTTGTCTTTTCAGAAAAACTGTGGAGATGTAGAGTTGCATCAGTATTTTATAAAGGATTTGGAGAAAAAAAATACCAATTCTGGATTTGAAGAAAACTTATAGAGTGAAGAGACAGAAGGAAATAAATGAATTAAGCACTATAGAAAGAGAAAGAAAATTCTTAGAGTCATTCATAACCAATCTACTTAATGTTAACTATTAACCATTCTACTTAATAGTTTTTCTGAAACCACAAAGGCATGTGGGAAATACTGTTAGAAATGTTTTAAGGTGAATTGATCTGTAAGCGTATTGTTTCAGCAAAACTGCCAAACACTCTTTTCATTAGAGGTATGAGCAAGGAAAAAAAAAAAAAAGATTGTGATTTGTAACAATTTCATAGGCCACTTACTAATGTCAAAACAAGTTCTGGGACAGTCTATGGATATTATTGCCTGTCTGCTCAGATGAATGCAGGCTGATGAGGTCAGAAAAAGTATTTGATGTTATAAGAAAATTTTTGAAAATATTTTAATATACTTTATGGAGAATATAATATCTGAAAATATTTTTAAGTTCAAATATAGGAATCAAGTTAGGCAGAGCTTATTTGTGTATGTAGTAGTGGTTTCTTACTTGTACTTAATGCATTTATGCAAACAAAAATCAGACTGTAAAGAATCAGATATATTGTGAGGATAATTATTCTACAATTGTTTGCAGAAAGTATCTTAAAATTACATTTTATTGACTAAAATACTTCTGATCCTTCAAATTTTCTTTCTCTTCTTCCACTACTGTATTACAATTGTGAAAACTGTAACAAAAAATAATGGTTCATAAAGCAAGTGAGCTTGCAGAGGTGTTTACACCAGACACAAGGTCCTGGGCATATTGAAAACTAACAAATATTTTCTTTCAATGTGGATGAGAGCTGAATCTTTTCACACACAGTAGATACTGGCAGACAGGGTTGAAATTATTATGTGTCAAATGATGTATGAAAAACAACATTTTGCATAAATATGCAAATTTTAGGCATCAAAGTTGAATATATAAAAATCTGGGTTATATGAAAGTCAAATGTTTGAAAGTCAGGGACATTTCCCTTAAGATGACAATTGTAATTTAAAATGTAGTAAGAGATTTTCTTTCAAGATGTATTTCTTTTGCCCACACCGGCCCGGCTCCGTGATCCACCACCGGCCGCTGCCAGGTGGCTGCAGCGAACGTGGGAGCAGACATTGACCACCTGGGCCCCCGCCGCCCGGTTCTGTGAACCGCAGCCAGCCGCTGCTCACACGTAGCAGCAATCTAAGGAGCGGGCGGGCCTGCCTGGGCCCACACCGGCCTGGCTCTGTGAACCGCTGCTTGCCGTGCCAGACGAGCGGCCCACACGGTGCACTGAGCTCAGGAGCAGGAGTGGCCTGCCTGGGTCCACACCGGCCCGGCTCCGTGATCCACCACCGGCCGCTGCTGGGTGGCTACAGCCCACAAGTTGCAGCGAACGTAGGAGCAGACATTGACTGTCTGGGCCCCCGCTGCCTGGTTCTGTGAACCGCAGCCAGCCGCTGCTCACACGTAGCAGCAATCTTAGGAACGGGCGCTCCCTGCCTGGGCCCACACCGGCCTGGCTCTGTGAACCGCTGCTGGCCGCTGCCAGACGAGCGGCCCACAGGGTGCACCGAGCTTAGGAGAGGGCGCGGCCTGCCTGGGCCCACACCGGCCAGGCTCCGTGATCCACCACCGGCCGCTGCCGGGTGGTTGCAGTCCACACGTCACAGCGAAGGTAGGAGCAGACATTGACCGCCTGGGCCCCCGCCACCCGGCTCTGTGAACTGCCGCCGCCCACACGCTACAGCAAACTTAGGAACGGGCGCTGCCTGCCAGGGCCCACGCCCGCCGCGGCTTTGTGAACCGCCGCCGGCTGGCGCCAAACAGCCGCTGCCTGCAACCTTGCAGTGAGTGGGGGAGCGGGCGCTGCCTGCTCAGCACCGGCCGGCCCGACTCTGTGAACCTCCTCTGGTGTTTTGGAGCTACAGACGACCACCCCCCACCCGCCAGCCCAGTGCTGCAAACGACCCCTGACCAGCTCTGGGAAAGGCCCCGCCCACAGCAGGAGTGGAGACTCGCCCAGTCCAGGAGGAAGAACTGCTGCACAGTGATTGACTCCCGCCTACTGAGAGGAGAGACTTGGCCCGGTAGGCATAGCTCCATCTATTGGAAGAGCAGTTAATCGAACTCTAGGACTACATTTATAATTTTTTTTTTTGCTGTCCTTTTAAATGTTTTTTTAATCCATCTTATTTTATTTTATTCTATTTTTTTTAATTTCATTTTTCATTTCTACTATTATTATTTTTTTAAATTCTTTTAAATTTTCTATTTTGTTCTTTCCTTCTTTTCTCCTGCCTTTACATTTCTTTTCAATTTTCTTATTCTCCCTTCCTTGAATTCTACCTGCTTACTCTCATTCTCTTTAGTGACTTCTTCCCATCCCTTCTAATACCTTTCCTCCCAAGCATCAAATAAATTTATAGGAGTAAACAGTAACTCAGCAGTCAAACAGAACAAGAAACAATATGAACAGCATGAAAAAGCAAGGAAGAAAAGGAGTGCAAACAATGCAGGGCAGCCTAAATATTCAGGAGGATATAGAGTCACCAGAAAAATGGTCATATAAAGAACTCATGGATCACCTGAGACAGATGGAACGGAACCTTAAAGAGGATACGAGACAGCAAATTCAAGCAGCAAAAGAACACATTGAGAAGGAATTACATAAACAGATAAAAGAAGAAGTTAAGCATCTTTATCAGGAGATAGAGACTATAAAAAAGAATCAAACAATGATCTTAGAAATGAGGGAAATTATAAACCAAATTAAAAACTCAAATGAGAGTATCATTAATAAAGTGGAGCAAGTAGAAGCCAGAACGTCAGATAACGAAGACAAAATATATCATCTGGAAAAGAGTCTAGCCAACTCAGATAGGCTGGTTAAAAATCATGAGAGAAACCTACAAGAGATATGTGATAATATAAAAAAAAAAACAAATTTAAGAGTCATTGGGATAGAGGAAGGGATAGAGATTCAAACCAGGGGAATGAGTAATCTACTAGATGAAATAATTGCAGAAAACTTTCCAGAAATAAAAAAGGAAACAGATATACAAATTGTAGATGCATACAGGACACCGAGCATACAAAATCACAGTAGACCAACGCCAAGACACATTGTTATGAAGATATCCAATATACAGAACAAAGAGAAAATATTAAAAGCTGCAAGAGAAAAGAGAAAGATTACATTCAGGGGTAAATTAATAAGGTTAACAACGGACTTTTCAACTCAGACGCTGAAAGCGAGAAGATCCTGGATCAACGTATTTCAAACACTGAAAGACAACGGATGCCAACCAAGAATTCTGTACCCAGCAAAATTAAGCTTCAGATACGACAATGAAATAAAAATCTTTCACGATAAACAAAAACTAAAAGAATTTGCAGCCAGAAAACCAGCGTTGCAAAGCATCTTTAGCAAAACACTTCACGAGGAAGAAATGGAAAACAATAACCAAAGCCAACAGTGGGAAGTACCTCAGTAAAGACAGACGGAGCGGGGAAAGGTAATCATGGAGAAACAAATGAAATATTAAAAAAAAAAGAGATAAATAATCAAACATGGCTGGAAGTACAAACCATATATCAATAGTAACTCTAAACATTAATGGTTTAAACACTCCAATAAAGCGACATAGGCTGGTAACATGGATTAAAAAAACAAATCCAACAATATGCTGCCTCCAGGAGACACACCTGACTGGAAAAGACATACACAGGCTAAAGGTGAAAGGTTGGGAAAAAATATACCACGCACACGGTCCGCGCAAGCAAGCAGGTGTGGCCATCCTCATATCGAATAAAATCGACTTCAAGACTAAGTTAATCCAAAGGGATAAGGAAGGACATTATATACTGTTAAAAGGAACCATTAAACAACAAGATATAACAATTATCAATATTTATGCACCAAATAACGGTGCTGTGAAATACATAAAACAAATTCTCCTCAAGTTCAAGAATCAAATAGATCACAACACAATAATTATGGGTGACTTCAACACACCTCTCTCACCATTGGACAGAACCTCCAAGCAAAAGTTGAATAAAGAAACTATAGAACTCAATACCACAATCAATAACCTAGACTTAACTGACATATATAGAATATACCAACCATCATAGAATGGATATACTTTTTTCTCAGCAGCACATGGATCCTTCTAAAAAATAGACCATATATTATGCCATAGGGCAACCCTCAATAAATATAAAGGGGTGGAGATTATACCATGCATTTTATCTGATCATAATGGATTGAAACTGGAAATTAATGATAAAAGAAGGAAGGGAAAATCCAATATCACATGGAAAATGAACAATATGTTACTGAATGATCAAGGGGTTACAGAAGACATAAAGGAGGAAATCAAAAAATTCTTAGAGATAAATGAAAATTCAGACACAACATATCGGAATCTATGGGACACAATGAAAGCAGTTTTAAGAGGGAAATTCATCGCCTGGAGGTCATTCCTCAAAAAAAGGAAAAACCAACAAATAAATGAGCTCACACTTCATCTCAAAGCCCTAGAAAAGGAAGAGCAAAACAATAGTAAATGCAGCAGAAAGCAAGAAATAATTAAAATCAGAGCGGAAATCAATGAAATTGAAACAAAAGAAACTATTGAAAAAATTAACAAAACTAAAAGTTGGTTCTTTGAAAAAATAAACAAGATTGACAGACCCTTAGCCATGCTAACGAAGAGGAGAGAGAACTCAAATTACTAACATAAGGGATGAAAAAGGCAATATCACAACAGACGCCACAGAAATACAGAAGATAATTAGAAATTATTTTGAAAACCTATATTCCAATAAAATAGAAGATAGTGAAGACATCGATAAATTTCTTAAGACATATGACTTGCCCAGACTGAGTCAGGAGGACACACACGATTTGAACAGACCAATATCAATGGATGAAATTGAAGAAGTAATCAAAAGACTACCAACCAAGAAAAGCCCAGGACCGGATGGGTATACAGCAGAGTTTTACAAAACCTTTAAAGAAGAATTAATACCAATACTTTTCAAGTTATTTCAGGAAATAGAAAAAGAGGGAGTTCTTCCAAATTCATTCCATGAGGCCAACATCACATTGATTCCGAAACCAGACAAAGACACTTCAAAGAAAGAAAACTACAGACCAATATCTCTGATGAACCTAGATGCAAAAATCCTCAATAAAATTCTGGCGAATCGGATACAAAGACACATCAAAAAAATTGTGCACTATGATCAAGTAGGATTCATCCCTGGGATGCAGGGATGGTTCAATATAAGGAAATCAATAAATGTTATTCACCATATCAATAGACTTAAAGATAAGAACCATATGATCATCTTGATAGACGCAGAAAAAGCATTCGACAAAGTACAGCATCCCTTTATGTTCAAAACATTAGAAAAACTAGGGATAACAGGAACTTACCTTGATATTGTGAAAGCTATCTACGCTAAGCCACAGGCTAACATCATTCTGAACGGAGAAAAATTGGAGGCATTCCCTCTAAAATCTGGAACAAGACAGGGATGCCCTTTATCACCACTTCTATTCAATATAGTTCTCGAAACACTGGCCAGAGCAATTAGACAAACGAAAGGAATTAAAGGCATAAAAATTGGAAAAGATGAACTTAAATTATCACTATTTGCAGATGACATGATTCTATACATAGAAGACCCAAAAGGGTCTACAAAAAAACTACTAGAACTAATAAATGAATTCGGCAAAGTGGCAGGTTATAAAATCAACACGCACAAATCAAAGGCATTTCTGTATATCAGTGACAAATCTTCTGAAATGGAAGTGAGGAAAAACATCCATTCACAATATCCTCAAAAAAACTAAAATACTTGGGAATCAACCTAACAAAAGAGGTGAAAGATTTATACAATGAAAACTACAGAACCCTAAAAAGAGAAGTAGAAGAAGATCTTAGAAGATGGAAAGATATACCCTGTTCATGGATAGGCAGAACTAACATCATCAAAATGGCAATATTACCAAAAGTCCTCTATAGGTTTAATGCAATGCCAATCAAAATCCCAATGGCATTGCTTGTAGAAATAGATAAAGCAATCATGAAATTCATATGGAGAAATAAAGGACCCAGAATAGCAAAAGCAATTCTGAGCAGGAAGTGTGAATTGGGTGGTATAGCAATACCAGATTTCAAACTATACTACAGAGCAATAGTAGCAAAAACAGCATGGTACTGGTACCAAAACAGGCGGGTGGACCAATGGTACAGAATAGAGGATACAGAGACTAATCCACAAAGTTACAACTATCTTATATTTGATAAAGGGGCTAAAAGCATGCAATGGAGGAAGAATAGCATCTTCAACAAATGGTGTTGGGAAAACTGGAAATCCATATGCAACAAAATGAAACTGAATCCCCTCCTCTCACCATGCACAAAAGTGAGCTCAAAATGGATCAAGGACCTAGATATCAAATCAGAGACTCTGCTTATGATAGAAGAAAAAGTTGGCTACATTCTACATATTGTGGGATCAGGCTCCAAATTCCTTAACAGGACGCCTATAGCACAAGAGTTAACAGCAAGAATCAACAAATGGGACTTACTTAAACTAAAAAGTTTTTTCACAGCAAGAGAAACAATAAGAGAAGTAAATCGGGAGCCTACATCATGGGAACAGATTTTTACTCCTCACACTTCAGACAGAGCCTTAATATCCAGAGTATACAAAGAACTCAAAAAATTAGACAATAAGACAACAAATACCCCAATCAACAAATGGGCCAAGGACCTGAACAGACACTTCTCAGAGGAGGACATACAATCAATCAACAAATACATGAAAAAATGCTCACCATCTCTAGCAGTCAGAGAAATGCAAATCAAAACTACCCTAAGATACCATCTCACTCCAGTAAGATTGGCAGCCATCAGGAAGTCAAACAATAACAAGTGCTGGAGAGGATGTGGGGAAAAGGGTACTCTTGCACATTGCTGGTGGGACTGCAAATTGGTTCAGCCAATTTGGAAAGCAGTATGGAGATTCCTGGGAAAGCTGGGAATGGAACCACCATTTGACCCAGTTATTGCCCTTCTTGGTCTATTCCCTGAAGACCTTAAGAGAGCGTACTACAGGGATACTGCCACATCAATGTTCATAGCAGCACAATTCACAATAGCAAGGCTGTGGAACCAACCCAGATGCCCTTCAATGGATGAATGGATTAAAAAAATGTGGCAGTTATACACCATGAAGTATTACGCAGCTCTAAAAAATTTCAAATTCATGGAATTTGCAGGGAAATGGATGGCACTAGAGCAGATTATGCTTAGTGAAGCCAGCCAATCCCTAAAAAACAAATACCAAATGTCTTCTTTGATATAATGAGAGCAACTAAGAATAGAGCAGGGAGAAAGAGCAGGAAGAAAAGATTGATATTAAACAGAGACACGAGATGGGAGGGAAAGAGAGAGAAAGGGGGAATTGCATGGAAATGGAAAGAGACCCTCATTGTTAAAAAAAAACTACATAGAAGAGGTTGTGAGGGGAATTGGAAGAAAAAACAAGGAGAGAAATGAATTACAGTAGATGGGATAGAGAGAGAAGATGGGAGGGGAGGGGAGGGGGGATAGTAGAGGATAGGAAAGGTAGCAGAATACAACAGTTACTAATAGGGCATTATGTAAAAAGGTGAATGTGTAACTGATGTGATTCTGCAATCTGTATTTGGGGTAAAAATGGGAGTTCATAACTCACTTGAAACTAATGTCTGAAATATGATATGTCAAGAGCCGTGTAAGGTTTTGAACAACCAATAAAAAAAATATGTATTTCTTTAGACTTTTAATGTCTTACTTATTTCTAAATGTTGCCATTCAAACAAGTTGTCTTGCAATTATCCAGTATTTCTTGAGATGCATCATTATATGTCATTTCCATTAGTCTTTGCTTCTTAATCACCCCTTTGCTTTACCTTTTCCCACAAATTGATCATTCTCCAGTAAAGAAATATGCAATAAATAAACTTAATGAGAACATTTTGAGATGTTTTCAAGAGCTCACTTTTCTTAATGGAACCAGTCAATGTAACACCACACTTTGCCACTGTTTCTCATGTATATGGACAGAAGCATACGCATATGTAACATTATCTCTTACTTCTCAACATGTAAAGACAGTTTTACACACTTTAAAGGTCACCTTAGTATTAAAGACAAGCATCTTTCACAGATGTTTTGTCTCCATGCATAACTACGGAACCTCCAGCATGTAATGTGTATCTGCTATCTTTGAGAGCTTCTATCATTTACCTGTCTTCAGTAAAAATTCAAAGTGCTGGATCAAAGAAGTGAACATGGATGGTTTGGGCCCATTTATACTTTGGGGCCCACAGTTGTTGGGAAATGGGATTGTATGCCCTTAGGAAAAATCAGGTTCTATTTCTTAACTGTTGCACATTTTGATTGTATGTGAGGTGGTGTTTTTCTCTGGCTTTTATTCAGAGAAATTAGGTCAGTTTGAAAAGTGGTTGAAATGAAACATTATGAGCATATGGAGATGTATAGAGGAACACGGTAACTAATGCAAGAACTTTAAACCTTGATTAATATCTTACTATAAACCTATTGCTAACATAGCATGAACAAGGCTAACCTGGCATTGGCCTTGCCAGCTTAATGAATAATTAACTAATTAACTTAAGTGTTCTTACATATTAAAAATCACTCTATTCTTGGTGACCATTAAAATATTATTTCTAGGTCAGGAACAGTGGTGCACACCTGTAATTTCAGCACTGGAGGCTGAAACAGGAGGATGGCAAGTTCAATGCCAGTCTTAGCAATTTAGCAAAGCCCTAAGCAATTTAGTGAGACCCTCAAAATAAAAAAATTAAAAGGGCTGGGGATGTGGCTCAGTGGTAGAGCACCGCTGGATTAAATCCCCACTACTATTACAAATATTACTTCCAATATGAAATCTCTTAATTATGAACTGAGTATGATATGGGAAACCGAATTACATTCAAAGTTGTTGCATGAATTATCGACATCTGAACTTATGCCTCATGATCTATAATAAGTCCAGAGCCACAAAATTTCAAAAAGAGTAAGAAGAGGTCAAAAGTAACATTTTAAATATTATTCTTCACTACAATTTATTACCAGCCTTCTGTCTTTATAAGTAAAATCTTGAATCTACAAAGAAATGTTAAAACACATACATGCATAAAATTCAGTGCAAATATACATATTTCTGTTGATTTCTTCCAAAATCAGAAAAGAAGAAATCACAGATCATGGTATAAAATCTTGAGTAGACAATGGATTTGCTTCACATTTTCATGAAAATTAATGCTATTCTTTTAAGAAAGCTCTAGAGATACCAAATGGTAAGTGTTTATGAAAATAAGCTTGATCCTACTCATAGTTAAAATTCTAGGTTGTACACTAAAAAAGAAAAAAAAGCCCTGTAATATAAAAATGAAGATGTCAGCAATGACAGTATTTATCTGAAGGAAAATTTCCAGCTTAGAAAGCTATAATTAATTCTTAACTGTTGAAAATACTGTAGAAGACCTATGACATACATTATTATAAACCTGAGATAATTTGTCTGCATATCAAGCAATAGTTCCTAGCAATCTATAACATTTACATTTAAAATGCTGGATAAGATATTTTTCTCAATAATGTACAGATTAACTTGTGTAAATTCCTTGAAACACTGCAAAGTATGGTAAAAACATAGTAACTACTATGTAAATACATAACATATTCTCAATACCATTAAAACTGTTATGCAATTGAACATGAAGTGTTGTTTACAGCATATACATATACAGAAGGGAAAAAATATTTTGTTAATATTTACAAAGAGCTATAAAAGTGAGAACTCAGTCTTCATTGCCCTCTTTAATTCAATTTTGAGCATACCAATAATACTTTCTTCCTACAAATTCCATTTGTGATTGGAACTCTCCCACTGATTCTGGGACAAGAAAGAATTAAAATGTAATTTTGTTCAGTTTCGTTAATAAGTGTCTAGAGAAGTTGTTATAAACTGAAAAATGAACTCATGACCTCATTCAATCTTGGCCTACTCTGGGCACTAAATGGTGATGAACAGGAAAAGTATTTACAGGTTTGGTATAAAAACGGCAATTCATAAGTAGAAGACAGTGAATGCTCTTAATTGCTAAACTCTAGCAAGTATTTGTTGTTGCTGTCATTTTACTACATTGTAAAATTCCTCAGAGTGAAGTAAAAAAGAAGGCAGAATAGGAATCTTATACCACAATCACCCCACGTTGTGCTGATTTAGTAGGCAACTATTATGCTTTGAATATGAAGTGTCCCCCCAAAACTCACGTGTGAGAAAATTCAAGAAGGTTCAGAGGAGAAATGATTGGGTTGTGTGAGGCTTAACACCATCAGTGAATTAAAACCCCAATAGGGATTAACTGAGTGGTAACTCAAGTGACAGGCTATGTCTAAAGGAGGTGGGAATTGGGGCATGGCATATGGGATAGATATTTGTATCTGGCAAGTGGAAACCTCTCTCTCTGCTTCCTGATAATGATGTGAAATGCTTCCCTCTACCACACTCTTCCACCATGATGTTCATCCTCATTTTGGGCCTCAAGGAAGGGAGCCTGCTGCCTGTGGATTGAGACCTCTGAAACTGTGAGACCCCCAAATAAACTTTTCCTCCTCTATAATTGTACTGGTTGGGCCTGTTAGTTGCAGCAGTGTGGAACAGCTGTCAAAAACAGCAACCATAAATAAAAGTATTCTGTGGGAGTCCAAGCAGCTAATGGGCAAATTTAGCACATGTTTGGAGCAAAAACATCTGAAGAGAGACACACTGAAGAGGGCAAAATATTTATCATTTTGCCCAGGTCACTCTTCCTGAAAGACAGCATAGCTCAGTGACAAGAGCCTTCTCTTTGGTCCTTGATTCCTCCCACAGGAGTTGAATGCAATGAATGAGAATCCAGCTTCTGTAGCTGGGTAGGAAGCTGCCCAAGAAGCTTTCCTTTCTTATTCTATCAGGAATATTAAAGGCATCATTATGGTTGAATATCTGGGAGAGGCTGGGATCAGGGAACAGAGGCAACCAAGGTTTAAGCTCAACAAGGATACATGGATCTTCCTGACCACTTTGCAGACTTCACCAGGAAACCTGCCCATGAGCCACTCCAGAGGCCCTTCCTGTGGGCCACTTACACCTCTAATGATCTGCACACTTTACCTACCTCATTCCCTGTAGCTGGCTGCTGTAATATGGCCTCAGAACACTGAGTTCTTTTACAGGTGGCTCATGAGCAATGCAACGAGACAGCTCAACTCTGTGGTCTGGGAGAAAGCATAAAAAGTTGAGAATTTCAGGACACCATCCTACAGAAAACAATCAGGAGACTCTCAGCACCCCACCTGTTTTTGACGGACAGGAAAATGGCATATAACCTTCAGAATTCCTTACTCCCAAGGCAGGAATGAGGAGGTATACATCTACAGAAAAATCCTGGAAGAGCCTAGAATTGCTAATCTCACTGACTGATGAGATTAGCTAGTCATTAGAGTCTGGAGGTGCTGTCTGCTTCTTCAAACACTAAGAATTTTGTGATGCAAAACTTTAAGGAACAAGAAAAACCAAGAAAACATGAGTCTACCAAAGGAATATAATAATTTTCCAATAACTAACTTCAAAGAAACATATCTGTGAATTTGCCTGTCAAATGCAAGGTAAAGTGTATCTGTTAATCTACTATGCATGGACTATGTAAGAAACCGTACAGGCCAAGAGGGAGTGTGATGATTATCCAAAGTTCTGAAAACAAATCAGTGCCACCAAGATTATTTTACCAAAAGAGGTATTCTTCAGAAACAACTGACAGAAAAAGAATTTCCCAGGAAAACAAAATCTGAGGAACCCCTTCACCGACCTGCCTTACAAGAAATGCTAAAGATATTTCATCACTCTAAAAGAAAATGACAGTTATTAGTGACATAAAAACATGGTAAAGTACACATTCATATTCAGAACTACTCTAATACTGTAATGATGGTATATAAATCAGTTTTGACTCTACTATAAAGGTTAAAACTAAAAGCATTAAAATAACTATAGCTACAATAACTTGTTGATTGATATAAAATATACAAGATAATTATATTCACTCTTGCCACTCTATTCAACACAGAACTGGAAGTCCTAGCAAGAGTAATTTAGTAAGCCTAAGAAATAAAAGGCATCTAATTTGAAAAGAAAGAAAATGAAAAATTCAAAAATGAAATTAGTAAAGTAATCCCATTCACAATATGATCAGAAAATTAAATACTTCGGAATAAATTTAACCAAGGAGGTGAAATAACTGTACATTGAAAGCTAAAATGCATCAATTAAAATACATATACGTAAATGAGACAAAAATAAATGGAAATAAAATTGATATTGCTAAAAAATCCATAGTACCTAAAGCAACATACAGATTCAATGTAATCCCTATGAAAATTCCTATTGCATATTTTTTATACAATGGAAAAAAATAATCTTAAAATTTTAAAGTACCATAAAACCCTTATTAAATAAAGCAATTTTGAGAAAGAACAACAAAGGTGGAGGCATGGTATTTCCTGATTCAAAGGAAGAGAGAGCTCAGAAATGAACTGAAACATATTGTCAACTAATTGTCATCAAAGGTCCATATTTACGAACATGTTATAGGAAAACCAGAGATCCTCATGCAAGGTGATGACATTGAGCTCTTAACTTTCACCATACACAAAAATAAACTTGTAATGGATTAAATATTTATATTAAATTCTCCTTGCCTGTATATACATACTCATATCTGATAATGGAAAAGACCAAATATTAGGCCCAAAACTTAAATATGAGAATAAAGAGCTCAAGAGAAGATTGATTTTGATATTACCTATTTTATTTTTATGATTTATTTTAAAACAACCAATGCCCTTGAACAAAGAAATAGGAAAACACAGAGGAAAAACAAAGTGGAAAGCTATGGCTCAGCTTTCCCACAGTAAAGAGATTTAGTGTCATGACAGACTTCAGGAAAAGAGACTATTAGGATTCTTGTTTAGCTCTTCAAATTTAATTTAAGATAGCACCCCATCTCCCAGGCTCTGGGGTTCCCTAGGAGCCTAACTTCAGTGGGTGCCATACTCTGACTATAAAACTGCCTCTTGTTTTTTTTTTTTAATCTTTTACTGATTTTATTTTTTTTAATACACGATCGCAGTGGAATGCATTACTATTCCTATTACACATATAAAGCACAATTTTTCCTATTACACATATAAAGCACAATTTTTTGTATCTCTGTGTATAAAGTATGTTCATGCCAGTTTATGCCATTATACATGTAACTTTGTTTTCTTTTTGCATTACAATTCACATATATACCTACATTTTTCATAAATGTATATAAAGTATGTTGACACCCAATCAAGTCTTCATACATGTACTTTGTATAATGATGTCCATCACATTCCACCATCCTTGCTAATCCCCTGCCCCTTCCCTCCCACCCCTCTTCCTTATCTAGAATTTATCAAATCCTCCCATGCTCTCCCTCCCTACCCCACTATGAGTCAACCTCCTTATATCAGAGAAAACATTTGGAAAACTGCTTCTTGTTCAAAAGATAAGAGTTAACTTTTCTTAGGTGTAAGGCGGGTTAGCAAGACAGGCGCCCAACCCCACCTTTCCCTCACTGTGTTCTTCAAAACTCTCACACTTTGGCTCAGCAGCGATGAGTTCAGACTGAGCTGTGTCCTCTCCCTGCTGATGTATTAACTTGAATCCTCTTCCCTGCCTGTTCGACTTGGTCCTGTGCAGCATTCATTTTGGCAGTGCTCTGAGTAGAAGAACCAGGATTTTTACCCACATGGTCTTCTCAATATTATAGTACATGAGAAGGCCTCGATCCTCAGATAACAAAACTTGTGTATAGACCATTTTGCGCTAATTCTACAAGAGTTACAATATTGATGAATAATACAGTATTTTTTCATATTTCACTTCAGGGCAGGCTGATAAACTTTAGTATCATGCTGTAAATATTTTCATAACTATTTCCTGAATAAAGGAGACCTCATATGAAACATTGACTAAAAGCTAATTTTTTTTTCCATTCTCTTTTCCCTAAATGAATCTAGAGGTGTTTATCCCCAGACAACACATATTCAAAGCTTTTTCATAATTTATACCCTGCTCAGGAGATTTCATTAGGGATGCAATATTAAGTATACACACTTAAGGAAATGCACTGTTTTCATTTTCATATGATTTCTGTGTATTGAATGTAATTGTTTTGATTTAAAAGACAATTAACCAAACTGCTACAATTGTAATTTGATGACAGTGCAGAATAGGCATAAGCAGTGGTTGTTTATTTACTGTTTTGATCTATAGTCTTTAATCAACTTGAATATTATTAAAATTTGACTGCTAAACTTCTTTTGTAGATCATGAATCATAAGCACATTATCCTGTTAAATGAAGTTAGAAACAAAATTAATAACTAAATTATGGAAGATAGCATCTTAAGAATCCTTATAAAAGAATCAGGTAACAGGATCCCTAATATATAATCATAATTATTTTGCCTATACTTCTCAAGCTAGAAGGATCTTTATTTGCCTATATATATATTATTTGCCTATACTTCTCAAACCAGAGGGATCTGGTTTTGCAAACATGTAAGCGATAATATTTTCCAAACCTTCTTAGATAAATCCTGAAACTTTTATGTCTCAAGAGTCCTTCTCTGGCTTTATAGATATCCGTCTGCTAGTTCTCCACATTCTCACATCCCAACCCAGGAAGAGGTGGAGACTATTGTTTCAACAATTAAAAAAACTTGCAGCTGAGCCTTCTTCCTCTGAATAATTATTTTGTAGTCTAGGTTAACAAAGAAGGCTACAATACATAACAATGGGAGGGTAAACACATCACCTTATCATAAGATTGTGTTGGTAATATACACAAGAATATTCTTTCCATGACAGGGACCAAAATTGCCTCATTGTATTCAAGACAACATGATAATAGACACCATTTAAGTAAATTTTTCTTGAATGTATTAAAATTTCAAAGAACATGAAAATTCAAACTTTCTGTGGATTTTAATAGTAATAGAATAATTTTAATTCAGTATCATTTCAAAAAATGGATTCTTGTTTTTTGTCTATCTTTTCATTACTATAAAAACTTGTTCTAATGATATTCAGAGAATTTTGTAAAATGTTTTGAAACTATCCTTGTCCTTTCTCATAAATTTTATTTCACCATCATTTTTAAGTGCTAGTAATATCAATTCTCTTTTCTAAGAGCAATTTTGGTTTAAAGCAGCATCAGAAATTCATAGATGTATGGTAAGAATTAGAAGCAGCCTCTTCAGTTAACATTATCAATCATAAAAGGAATAAAAGCGATAAAAGAAGTAAAATGTACATCAGATCCAGATAAATCTAAGCATTGTAATATTTTCTAACACCCATCAGTATGTATGATACCTTTGGAACATTGTTTTACAGTAGACAAAGAACAAATAAGCATTAAATAACTGTGCACAGATTAATTTAGACTAATATTAATTTTCCTGATTTAAATATTTCTTGGCAATGCAATGTCACAAATAACTAGTGTGTGATACTAAAAGCTTTATAGCTGCAATTTTAATGTTATAATTTTTAGAAAAAATAAAGCATGAAGGATGCAACAAAATAAAAAATGGCTGTATTTTTGTGAAAAATGTCCTTGATATTGAGGTTTAATCAGAAGAAAGGAAAAAAAAACAGAAAATGTAAAGCCTCAGAAGGAATTGCAGCTCTAAGATATACAGGTTCTTAAATTATTTTTACTACTAAGGTAACAGTGATCATTTATTTCCATAAAATGACCTGATGCAACAGACAAACTCAGATGCCTTTAAGAACAAACTGGATGGAACTGATATAGAAGGGTAGGTTGTTGGGTTTGGATAAGTTTATACAAGGTGTTGGGGGGAAAGGAGAGCAAGAAGCAATGTAATAGGTGAACTGGAGAAGCAGAGATGGATTGTAAATTTCAGAGAGAGATTGTGGTTTATAAGAACAAATATCAATCAGTATTTATGTGAAAATCTTAAGAAGCTTTTACCTTGAAAGTATTTTTTAGACATAAACACATACAATTCTGAGAATAATTGAGCAATTAATTTTGATGAGTACAAATTTTGAAAATGTTTGTATTTTACCCTTATCTATGACCCTAAAATTAATAAGTTATGCATGCCTTATTAATTATGAAAAAGTTATTTGGACATGAAAAATAATTATTTTTTATTAAAACCTTTAAAATATCAAAAAGAAAAATCTATTTGACATAAAAATTAACTTTAAGGTGCCCAAATATTTATAAGATTATTTTTGATATAATGACATATAGCATTTCATTTTTCTTCATATTGATTTTGATTTAAAAACTCCAAATAAAATTTTTCATGAGTTTTAGAACCAGAAATGCCTTCCCATTACTATAAAATTGTGTGCCTGATTTTGTGTAAATATCATGTTAGAAATGTCAAGTGACTTACCCAAGTTAGCATAATACTTACAGCAAACGTATGACTAAAATTAAGGTAGCTCTTTTATTCTTTAAAGAATCCAGTTTTTCCTGTGTTCCATAATCTCTGGACTCTATGTCCAGGACAAATACAAATTTCTTTTTGTGGTCTACAAGATGCTACATAATCTGGTCTTGGAATAATTCTTTGAGCTTATCTCTCACCATTGCAGCAGCTGAACAGGCCAGTTCCCAGGCCATTATACCTATCTATCATTCTGATTGATAGACATTCTATGAGGCAGGTGCACTAATATTCTCAAATGACAGATTAAAACACAGAGGCTGCAGGTCAGTAAACTGCCCAACATTATGTCATGGTGGGATCAGGATTGAACTGCAGTCTCTGATTCCATTCTCCATGTTTAAGATCTGATGCTCCAGCTATTTTCTGGCTTCTGCTTCTATAGCCAGACTGGATCTTTGCTTTCATCAGTATCTAAGATCTTGGTCCTATCTGAGCCTTTCAATTCATTTTTCACTTTGCCTAAAATCATTTTCTCCCAAGTATTTGAATGCCTTTGTTTTATACATTTCTCTAAAGTATGCTCAAATATTTTTTACCTTAGGCTTCAGTGATAATCTGACTAGGCTGTGTTTGGCCCCCACCTATGCACAACTGCTGATGTGTACTCTGATTACATATTCACTAATCCTGTGCCAGAAGTTTCAGTTCACTTCCTTCTCTCAACTCCTAAACACTTCCTGAAATCCTATTGTCCTTCATTTATATGTTTCTCTATATCCCTTACTAGAATATACTTTAAAGATAACAGGCCTTATGTTTCATTGATTATTCAAAAACTGTTGTAAGAGATATCCAGTACAGAGTTCTTTAGTTAATTAAATAATTTCTATATTCTGGAGAGATTTTAGATATACTTTAGGAACTGAAAGAAGGATAATGAAAGATTATGATTATAGAATATTACCTATGTTTTATTCTAATTGTACTTGTTCTTTAAGTCATCTACTTAGGTAAATATTTATTCAATAATCATAAAAGTTAATTTGCCATCTATGTTTTAACAAAATAATTTCTGTGTCCTTTCATACTATGACATTTTCTTGTTTTATTCATGGATTCTTTACAGAATATAGTAAAATAGAGATAAAAGGGTGCTCCTGATTTAATGCAAATTTGTTTTGTCCTAAACATGGTGCTCATTTAGAAGGTAGAGCAAATGTGTGATTTAAATAAATTGCATTCATGTAAAACTTTAAAATATAATTGCAAGAATTGAAGAATAATAGGGAGTGAATGTGTAAAGAATTGAAAAATAAACCAATATTGTACTTTTTCAGTGCTGTGATTCTTAGATCAAGAAACCCAAT